>NC_060148.1:131548469-131895969 GCF_021461385.2 Schistocerca piceifrons | reverse complement strand
TCCAGCAAATCATGAAGAATACACAGTATAATGTTCACATGAGGTTTAAGTCAAAACGTTCCAGATCCGACAGTTGAAACGCGTGTAATACTGACCTCTAAATCGTTTTCTTGAAAGAAAAACACTGCCTACAACAGAAAGAAGGGCGATTTGGGCTCAGATAAATTAGAAATTCATTAATAAATACAACAGAGCCGTTCAGAACGTAACACCTTAGAGCGTTTCGTGATGCAAAAGTCCTTGACTTTTTTTGTGGTGATATGTTACAATACAGCATCACCGGTCTAATTGTGTTGGTGAGGCAGTAAATTTCCACAGGGCACAGTGACTGCGTCACTGCAATTCACTTTGGAGGTTGGCGGTGGGACTTGTAGTCCCGTGCCACCCTCTGACGGTGACAGTGCTACATGAGTCAGGCAGAAAAATTTAGCCTAACATGGGCGGGTATGATTGGACAGTATTGGACGTAGAATGGGGGCTAGTCCCGCCAAAGGATGCGTCCGTGGTGGGCGTGCCAGGCCTATCGTTAGCCATGGCCGGATGTCGATGCCAACGGCATGGAAGTGTGGTCCCAACGTGGCGTAACCCATGGACAGTGTCCCGCAAGGCATCCACTTTCTCATAGAGCCGCCGCGCGCTGTAGCGTATGGTCGTCTTTAGGGGGACGATATCCGCTTCCTCGTGGAGAGTGACAATTCTCGTGAGTGGCGGGGCGTGCAGGCTCCACCTGAGCACCTTGTTCTGCAGGCGCTGCAACGTCCGCATCCTGGTGACACTAATCGTGGCCCATGCAGCAGATCCATACGTGAGGGCAGGCAGGATAACTGTTCGGTAAATGCGGAGCTTGGTATGCAGGTTAAGTTCCCTACTGCGAAAGAGCGGGTACAAAGCCCTGGTTAGCTTTTGCCCCTTGTTGGTGACATACTCCGCATGACAGTGGAAGAGCAACTTGTGGTCCATCTGGACCCCGAGATAGGTGGTTGTCGGAGACCAGGGCACCTGCACACCTGCAATCGAGATATTGCGGCGGAGGACTGGGCGCCGTTTCGTGAAGTAAACTGCTGTAGTTTTGGCGGCATTGAGAGCTATTTTGTTTGTCCGGCACCAGGTGATAGTGGCGTCCACCTGTCGCTGGAGGCGGGCGACGACGGCGTCAGTAATGCGGCCAGTGGTGTATAGCGCTGTCGTCAGCGTATTGTGCAAGGTGGCACTCGGGGATGACCGGCATATCATTGACATAGATATTAAATAGGATGGGAGATAGCACCGATCCTTGCGGAGTGCCTGCCGACAACTGGCGAATGCCAGAACGCATTCCCCGTTGAGCCACTAGGAAAGTCCTACCACGGAGGAAGTCGTCCACGATCTTGACATAAATATCCGGTATAGGGGTCTGTGTCAGCATCTTGTGTACGAGGTTGTCTTGCCAGATTTTATCGTAGGCGTTTTGCAAGTCCGACTTGGCAGTGTTGAAGCCTTTGCTGATGTGTTCAGTGATCCGTAGGACCTGAAGTTCAGCCGAGAGGTGCGAAGTGAATCCAAACTGTTCAGGACGGATCGTCCCAGCTGCTGCAAGAGGTTGGGAAAGTCGGTGAAGGATCACAGATTCAAAGACCTTCGCCATAGTGTTTAGGAGGCTGATGGGCCTGTTGTTGGTGGGGACTGTAGGGTCTTTGAACCTCTTGGGGATCGCAATCAGCTTGGCTTGTTTCCACTGAGGGGGGAAAAGGCCAGATGTGAGACAACAGTTTAAAATCTTGGTGAACAAGATGAGTGGTGTGCGGGGAAGGTGGCAAAGATGTTCATTTAAAATTCCGTCCAATCCAGGGGCCGACCGGCCACGTTTCCGTCGAAGGATGCGCTGAATTTCTGCCATGGACGTAAGAAGGGGAGCAGACTGGGGTGACCTCGATTTGACAACACCAGCCAATATAGTCCGTGCTGTGGATTACCTTACCACCAAAATACAGAAAGCAGTGAAACTCTCCACCTCCACTGCACCTCGGAATTTAACACCCCTGGACGACTTGCCCCCTCCGTTACGAGAGCTGAAGGTGCAAAAGAACCGCTACCGCCGGAGGTGGAAGCAGTTTCGTGACCCCCAGGACAAACGCCAAATGAGACGCCTCCAACACGAATTCAGCCACCGGCTCGCCGAATGGAGGTCTGAACAGTGGGAGGACAGGATGTCCACTTTCCTACTCCACCAAAAATCTGACTGGGCTGTCATTCGCACCCTGCGGCGTTCTAAGCCAGCGACTGCCCCTCCTATTCGCACAGCAGCGGGCTTGTCATATGATACCCTGCAAATTGTCGAAACGCTGGCAGATGCGTTCGAGGCCCAAAACCGCCCTCTGGTCCAGGACCTTTCTCCGAACAAACTACAGGAAGAACATGAAGGGGTCAATCTGTCTGCGACGGACTATTAATACGATGCTAAATGTAAAATACCTGCGCGAGAGATAAATACTCTGTCGAATTTAAGCATCTCCGTGCGAACTCTATAACAAAGATATACAAACTGTATTAACCTACTGCAAAGAAGTACTTCATGTTGAACATTGGAAGAGAGATATTCTATATCGGATTGAGAGGAGATTGTTGGAAGCAGCCATTAAGGCAGTAATCTATGCTTTATGGTACTGAAGAAAATACATATAAAAGCACAAAAGGAGTATCAAGCGTGTAGAGTTCATAACCCCTAATCATTTCAAAAGAAATATCGGTGATTATATTGAGCAAGCAGTAAAGGAAACGAAAGAAACATTTGGAGTAGGAACTAAAATCCATGGAGAAGAAATAAAAACTTTGAGGTTCGCCGATGACATTGTAATTCTGTCAGAGACAGCAGAGGACCTGGAAGAGCAGCTGAAGGGAATGGACAGTGTCTCGAAAGGAGGGTACATCAACAAAAGCAAGACGAGGATAATGGAATGTAAATTAAATTGGGTGATGCTGAGGGAATTAGACTAGGAAATGAGACGCTTGAAGTAGTAAACGAATTTTGCTATTTGGGCAGCAAAATAACTGATGATGGTCGAAGTAGAGAGGATATAAAATGTAAGCTGGCAATGGCAAGGAAAGCGTTTCTGAAGAAAAGAAATTTGTTAACATCGGGTATAGGCCTAGATTTAAGTGTCAGGAAGTCGTTTCTGAAAGTATTTGTATCGAGTTTAGCCATGTATGGAGGGAAACGTGGACGATAAATAGTTTAAACCAGAAGAGAATAGAAGCTTTCGAAATGTGGTGCTACAGAAGAATGCTGAAGATCAGATGGTTAGATCACATAACTAATGAGGAGGTATTGAATAGAACTGGAGAGCAGAGAAATTTGTGGCACAACTTGACTAGAAGAAGGGATCAGTTGGTAGGGCACATACTGAGGCATCAAGGGATCACCAATTTAGTACTGGAGGGGAGGGTGGAGGGTAAAAATCGTAGAGGGAGACCAAGAGATGAATACACTAAGCAGATTCAGAAGGATGTAGGCTGCAGTAGGTACTGGGAGATGAAGAAGCTTGCAGAGGATAGAGTAGCATGGAGAGCTGCATCAAACCAGCCTCTCGACTGAAGACCGCAACAAAACACCATAAGACCACGCTATCCCAGTCTCCAGTTCATCTATAAGGCTCAACTCTAGACCAGGATACCAATGACTCTCCCCCCGCCTGTATCGCAATCTCCGGTTCTCCTCTTTGGCTTAACCCTAGGGTTGAACGGCACTTACGGTGCCTGCGACTTTTCTGTTGCATGTTGCATTTTGTGTATGTATGAATGGTGCACGATGGGAAGTGAACATGACGCATAATGACTGATAGGACAAGACGGCGGAACCCATGAGGAAGTAGTTTTTTATAACCGTTGCAAGTGAATAAGTCTTGTTAATTAAATCGTGGGAGGAGGGAGATGAATGAATGTTTAATGAACTCATGGGAGAAGAAACGTGGATCAATGTTTTTAAGTGAATCATGGGATAAATGTGTGTTAATAAGACAGTCGCATGTTCAATATATGAATAAACATTCATCCACTAGGCGGTTACACAGGCGGCTAAGAGTACAGGTTAAACTTCACGACTTTCTGTTTTACATAACATTCTGCACAATATACTCCATTGTGCAATCTCAAAATGTCGTGCATTCCGTATGTTGACGACTGTAGCACACTAAACGACACAACAACATACCTCAGACAGACATCGCTACCACATAATTAAACCGCTAGAGCGCGCTAGCTCTTCGTACACCACACCATTTCACTTCCAGTCCAAACCAAACACATCGCGGCTCGGTGACGCCACACCACACATCAGAACTACGTCATGGGTCAAAGCAGACGGTGGTACGTTACAAGCAAGTATACCCGCCACTTGTAAGGAGCCGTAAGTTCGATCGTGTCAAGAACTACTTAATACCGACTTCTAAAACATTTTATCGAAAGAAAATCACTCGACAACATTGAATTTTTTTCCGTTCCTTGAGACCTAGAAGTGAGGGCGTTGTTAGTGTCGTCAGACAAATGCTTGAATGTTGCTGAAGTGTGTGGGAGCCGCTCCGAACAGGACACATTGCTCGTATACAGAGAAGGGCAGCACGAATTGTCACAGCTTTGTTTGACCTCGGGGAGAGAGGGTCACGGAAATGCTGCAGAAACTGAACTGGCAGATGCCCGTTGCAAACGTACTTGCGAAGTTTCATGAAAAAGCAACAAGCGACGAATATACAGATATCCTTCAGTCCTGTACGTATAGACCCATAAAAACCGCTAAGATGAGCGTAGTGACAAAATGTCGAAACGCTTTCAGAAACTTTGAAACTTTAGTAACAAGGGAACCTCCCCATCGCACCCCCCTCAGATAGGCCTTGAAAAACTGAACACAGATCAATCGAGAAAACAGGAAGTTGTGTGGACTATGAAAAAAATTAATAAAATATACAAACTGAGTAGTCCAAGCGCCAATAGGCAACATCAAGGAAGAAGTGAACTTAGGAGCGCCGTGGTCCCGTGGTTAGCGTGAGAAGCTGCGGAACCAGAGGTCCTTGGTTCAAGTCTTCCATCGAGTGAAAATTTTACTTTATTTTCGCAAAGTTATGATCTGTCCGTTTGCTCATTGACGTCTCTGTTCACTGTAATAAGTTTACTGTCTGTGTTTTGCGACCGCACCGCAAAACCGTGCGATTAGTAGACGAAAGGACGTGCCTCTCCAATGGGAACCGAAAACATTCGATCGCAAGGTCATAGGTCAACCGATTCCTCCACAGGAAAACACGTCTGATATATTCTATACGACACTGGTGACGGCATGTGCGTCACATGACAGGAATATGTTGTCGGCCCACCTAACTTGTACACTTAGCGAATCGGTAAAAAGATTCTTCTACCCTGCCCGATTTAGGTTTTCTTGCGGATGTGATAATCACTCCCAAAAAAGTGATGAAAACGTAAGAGTTTGTCACATTAACTAAAAATAAAAAATTAAACTTTTCACTCGACGGAAGACTTGAACCTACAACCTCTGGTTCCGCAGCTGCTCTCGCTAACCACGGAACCACGGCGCTCCTTGACTCTCATTGTCCTTGATGTTGCCTATCTTCGAATGGACAACTCAGTTTGTATATTTTACTAATGTTTTTCCTGTTTTCTCGATTGATCTGTGTTCGGTTTTTCAAGGCCTATCCACTGTGCCAACTTATAACTAAATCTGACGGGGGGGGGGGGGGGGGGGGTGCGATGGGGAGGTTCCCTTGTAAGTTTTCCTTGCGATTCCAGGTGGCAGCGCATGAATTGAACGTGTTTTCCTTCATATTGCTCAGAGGAAAAAAAATCCGTTTGTTGATGGACACTCAAATTTTACTGTTAAACTACATTTTGAAGGATACGTCTTGTGACGAATTGTATAACTGTATCCTTCAGGATAAAAATTCAGCTGTTCTCTCAACTGTATAACTGAAAAACATGCTCTGAAAGGAAACACCTCTGGAAAGTGCTGGAAAGTGCTGCAAATTGCATCAGAGTAATTGCACCGTATCTGTAACAAATACCACTGTTCAATATTCCAGCTGATTTTCGGTGCATTTGGGGAGCAAAATAACTGATGATGGTCGATGTAGAGAGGATATAAAATGTAGACTGGCAGTGGCAAGGAAAGCGTTTCTGAAGAAGAGAAATTTGTTAACATCGAGTATAGATTTAAGTGTCAGGAAGTCGTTTCTGAAAGCATTTGTATGGAGTGTAGCCATGTATGGAAGTGAAACATGGTCGATAAATAGTCTGGACAAGAATAGAAGCTTTCGAAATGTGGTGCTACAGAAGAATGCTGAAGATTAGATAGGTAGATCACGTAACTAATGAGGAGATAGTGAATAGAATTGGAGAGAAGAGAAATTTGTGGCACGACTTGAC
The DNA here is from genome assembly GCF_021461385.2 of Schistocerca piceifrons. Classification (NCBI taxonomy): domain Eukaryota; kingdom Metazoa; phylum Arthropoda; class Insecta; order Orthoptera; family Acrididae; genus Schistocerca; species Schistocerca piceifrons. The sequence goes on along the minus strand of NC_060148.1, from coordinate 131,889,567 downwards.
TAGAAGAAGGGATCGGTTGGTAGGACGTGTTCTGAGGCATCAAGGGATCACAAATTTAGGATTGGAGGGCCGCGTGGAGGGTAAAAATCGTAGAGGGAGACCAAGAGATGAATACACTAAGCAGATTCAGAAGGATGTAGGTTGCAGTAGGTACTGGGAGATGAAGAAGCTTGCACAGGATAGAGTAACATGGAGAGCTGCATCAAACCAGTCTCTGGACTGAAGACCACAGCAACAACATTACGCCTACCCGCTAATACTAAGACCTTGTTTATTAGTCCATTGTATAAGATATAAACTATTGATTCTAAAGTAAATTGTCAGGCTTTTTTTAAATGTCGTGTTTTTGGTAATTATGAGTTGGTAACCCTAAATATGAGAGACCAGTCGTCAGCACACTGGACTCGCATTCGGGAGGATGCCGGTTCACATTCATCGGTTAAGCCGAATGCTGGGCTGGTTCCTCCACTGAAACGGCACGGCCGTTATGACTGCTAATCGATCCTTATTCCCAGCTTGCGTTCCGTCTCTAATGACCTCCATGTCGACGGGACGTGACGCTATTAATCTCTCTTGCTTAATACGAGACACGATCACAAATTTTTACTGAAGGTTTCGAATGTCATTTTTCTGCTGGTCACCGCGTTGAATTAACACAGCCTTACATTAATCTGATATTCCTTGCTCCAAATACGAACCAGCTGACTGTAATACGCACTCTCGAATGCCTGTTGCATCCGTGCCAAAACTGCCTCTAACAGCTGATTTGTCGGTTCTGTACGATAAGCAATAAAACATTCCCTCTGTCTCGTGGTCCCCCTACTTACCCCTCTAACTTTAGGCAAGATGCTATCTTTACTCAGCTCGCGTTCGAATTACGAACATCAAGATTATTTACATCTGAAAGTATTACTGTCGGTTAGTATTTTTGTGTTTCTCACTGGGCAGGAGAACCACACTCTTAAGGGGCTCTGGACGTCCATTAACCCTTCTCAGATGCGTACTAAAGGGCCCCACAGGCGAGCGACGGGTCTGCAGCCATCCATCGCTTCGTGGACCACACGTGGGCGCGCAAATCGCAGCCATCGCTCGCTCATCGCGTAGAAGTCCCAGGCAATGTGTTGGGTCGCACGCGATTCGTGCACGCAATATGGCTGCCTCGCTGGTTACCAGCTACGTGTGGCAATGTGGCTCCTTCTGTGTTCACTATTTATGACGCTTGGTTGTACAGCTCTCTCTACAACTTCATGGATTCACTGCAAATCACACTTAAGTGCCTGGCAGAGGGTTCATCGAAACACCTTCACAACAACACTATTCCGATCTCTAGCAGCGCGCGCAAAAAACTAACACCAAACAGGTCCTGTATCTTTCCGTACGAGCTCACATTTCCCTTATTTTATCATGATGATCGTATCTCCCTACGAACGTCGGCGTCAGCAAAATATTTTGCTCATTCCGAGGAGAAAGTTGGTGACTGAACTTTCGTGAGAAGATTGCGCCGCAAAGAAAAACCTCTTGTTTTAATCATCTCCACACCAAATCGTGTGTCATGTCAGTGACAACCTCTCCCCTATTTCGCGGTAGTACAAAACGTGCTCCCCTTCTTTGAACTATTTCTAAGTAGCCTGCCAATGCCATCTGGTAAGTATCCCACACGGCGCGGCAGTATCCTGAAAGATAATGACAAGCGTAGTGTAGGCAGTCTTCTTAGTACGTCTGTTACATTCCTAAGTGTCCTGCCAATGAAACGTCCTCTTTGATTCGCTTTCCCCACGTTCTACATCTACATCCATACTCCGCAAGCCACCTGACGGTGTGTGGCGGAGGGTACCTTGAGTACCTCTATCGGTTCTCCCTTCTATTCCAGCCTCGTATTGTTCGTGGAAAGGAGGATTGTCGGTATGCTTCTGTGTGGGCTCTAATCTCTCTGATTTTATCCTCACGGTCTCTTCGCGAGATATAGGTAGGAGGAAGCAACATACTGCTTGACTCCTCGGTGAAGGTATGTTCTCGAAACTTCAACAAAAGCCCGTACCGAGCTACTGAGCGTCTCTCCTGCAGAGTCTTCCACTGGAGTTTATCTATCATCTCCGTAACGCTTTCGCGATTACTAAATGATCCTGTAACGAAGCGCGCTGCTCTCCGTCAGACCTTCTCTATCTCTTCTATCAACCCTATCTGGTACGAATCCCACACTGCTGAGCAGTATTCGAGCAGTGGGCGAAAAAGTGTACTGTAACCTACTTCCTTTGTTTTCGGACTGCATTGCACGTTGAGTAAGAAATATACGTTAAAATTTCTAGTTATCCACACAACTAGTGTAGTCCCATTTATACTAAGAAAAAATGTACCCCCCGGTTTTGCAGTGATAAACATTCTGAAGCTCGCGCTAATAGTCGTGACAAAATGGTCTCCCTCTTATGATTTTGAGTTAGTTAAGAAATAATTATATGCGTACAAGCTGTGCGGGAAGACTTTCAATTATTTATTGCACAAGAACTAAACACTGTAGATGTATTTTGAAGAGAAACACTGAAAATTTTTCTTCGTGTATACGGCGACAGTGTAGTTTGGTAATATGCCGACAGTCGGCGCTAGTCGCAAACATGAGTTTAGGTACGGAGCGAGCCGTTTCATGAAACAACCTCCCCGATCACCAGATCTCATTCCGTGTGACTTTTTTTCTGTGGGGACACATTAAAGATCTGGTGTGTGTAGCGCCTCTACCATGTGATGTAGCGGAGCTCCGGGAGAGAATACGGGAAGCGAATGACACAGTCGACGATGCCGTGCTGGGACGGGTATGGCGAGAATTCCATTACCGTATTGTCGCCTGCCGCATCACTCGTGGTTCGCATATCGAATGTTTGGGAAAAAAAACTTTCAGAGTTTCTCTTCAAAACGCAACAATGACATCTGTACAATGTTTAGTTCCTGCGCAATAAATAACTGGAAGTGTTCCCAGACTTTATGTACACCCTGTACTTAAAGTTTTTGATTTCCAAACAGAATGAGACACGTACCTGCTTAATGTTAAGACCACATTCAAGTTAAAAATGTTCAGGGCAAATCTATTATACATTTATACGCAAGTCCCTTGTCATTTTATCTAATGTAACTCTCCTTCATACAGTTTATAACTGGAGTTCCAGCAATGATTCGCGCTGCCACTGACGTCCCTATAGCAACACTCTCAGTAGACTGTGTAAATACTCGCAGTTAGGTTATACGACTTACGAAAAAAAATTGACCAACAATGGTGAAACGAACTGTATTAGTACACGTGAAGTATGTATAGAACCCATCTGTCGTCAGCAAAAACTAATACATTCTGTAACGTAACCTATACTTCTCAAGAAAAGTTTCAAAACAAGATTAATAAATTATAATTCTCCTTTATTTTGCATTTATGTATTGCAAGTATTCGTGGCGATACGGCTGCTAAAAATAGCGCTGCATTTTATGCAGCAGAACTTGACACAGCACAGTGACTTTCATACGACTGACAGATTGCTTGGCATATCACAAGTGTCTGCAGCGACTCATTGCAGGCGACATATGCGGGCCCACTGCGCCATGGGAACTGCAAGAAACCGTACCATACACCCTCTGCCACGAACCTCATCGTTTTCCAGACCTCCTACGTATAGACGTGAAGTGGTCTACACCACACGCCCCTCGTTTCAAAATAATTTGAAGATAATTGATGTGAGGCGCACACACCATTTATAATTCTCAGGTCTGTCAAATGTAATTGTTGAAACGAGTTCCAACACAATGATGACTAGCAGCTTTCCCGTAGCCTTTTCTGTAAGCTGTTCGGAGCACAATTCAAGCAGGAGACCTACCGTCTGGAACAAACGGCTGCACAAATAGCCTGTCTACTCATTTTGCTGATTAAAACAATACCTGTAAGCAAGAATATATCACGATTCTTCGAAAGAGTACTATATAGAAGGCCGACCGCTACCCTATGACCAAAAAAAACAAACAATCCAGACAGGCCTCTGAAGGCCCAACGGAACCGACCGGCCGCCGTGTCATCCTGAACCCTTGGGCGTCACCGGGTGTGGATACGGAGGGCCACACGGACGCCAGCACACCGCTCTCCCGGTCGTATTTTAGTTTCCGAGACCGGAGTCGCTACTTCTCAGTCAAGTAGGTCCTCAGTTTGCCCCACAAGGGCAGAGTGCACCCCGCTTGCCGACAACGCTCGGCAGATCGGACGGTCACCCATCCAAGTGGTGGCCCAGCCCGACAGCGCTTAACTGCGGTGATCTGACGGGAACCGGCGTGGCCACTGCGCCAAGGCCGGCTCTCACCTTACAGGAGTGCTACTCCCACAAATTTCACAGAAAAGCTTCTGTAGAGTTTGAAAGGTGGGAGGTGAAGTAGCCGTCCAAGTGATACCAGAGCTCGACTGCGCTTAACTTCAGTGATCTGACGGGGAAACGGCGTTACCACTGAGGCAAGGCCGTTGACCTACCCTTTGAGCAAGCCAGTGGAATCTCAGATATTGTCACCACATCCCTATTAATAAGAAACATTTATTCAAGGAAAATTTATATTGTGAACTAATTTCCATCTTTATGTTGTTGTGGCCTTCAGTCCGAAGACTGGTTAGATGCAGCTCTCCATGCTACTCTATCCTCCGCAAGCTGCTTCATCTCCCAGTACCTACTGCAACCTACATCCTTCTGAATTTGTTTAGTGTATTCATCCCTTGGTCTCCCTCTACGGTTTTTATCCCCCACACTGCCCTCCAATACCAAACTGACGATATTTCGACACCTCAGAATGTCCTATCCACTGATTGGATGAGAACTTGTTCCACAGATCATGAATACGAGACTTCCTAATGTGCAACGTGTCAGGTTAATAAAAGGTGTCTATATACAAGGTAATATTTTTAATTTTTTGTGGGGGTTGGGGAAATTACCCACTTACTATATCCAAAAATTCATCTAATGAGTAGAATGAGCTGCCATTAAGAAATTCTTTTAATTTCCTTTTAAGTGCTACATGGCTATCTGTCAGACTTTTGATGCTATTAGGTAAGTGACCAAAGACTTGTGGCAGCATAATTTACCCCCTTGTGAGCCAAAGTTAGATTTAACCTTGAGTAGTGAAGATCATCTTTTCTCCTAGTGTTGTAGCCATGTACACTGATATTACTTTTGAATTCGTTCGGATCATTAATAACAAATTTCATACATACATATATACAGGGTGAGTCACCTAACGTTACCGCTGGATATATTTCGTAAACCACATCAAATACTGGCGAACCGATTCCACAGACCGAACGTGAGGAGGGGGGCTAGTGTAATTGTTTAATACAAACGATACAAAAATGCACAGAAGTATGTTTTTTAACACAAACCTACGTTTTTTTTTAGATGGAACCACGTTAGTTTTGATAGCACATCTGAACATATAAACAAATATGTAATCAGTGCCGTTTGTCGCATTGTAAAATGTTAATTACATCCGGAGATATTGTAACCTAAAGTTGACGCTTGAAACCTCCGACGTTCAGTTGCGTGTTGTAACAAACACAGGCGACGGTCGGCGAGCAGCATCTGCAGGGACATGTTTACGATGACTTCTTTCTGTGGGGTACGTTAAAGGAGAATGTGTACCGTGATGTGCCTACAACCCCAGAGGATATGAAACAACGTATTGTGGCAGCCTGCGGCGACATTACACCAGATGTACTGCGGCGTGTACGACATTCATTACGCCAGAGATTGCAATTGTGTGCAGCAAATGATGGCCACCACATTGAACATCTATTGGCCTGACATGTCGGGACACACTCTATCCCACTCCGTAATTGAAAATGGAAACCACGTGTGTACGTGTACCTCACCCCTCATGGTAATGTACATGTGCGTCAGTGAAAAAGACCAATAAAAAGGTGTTAGCATGTGTTGTTCCAGTCTGTTCTGTACCTAAGGTCTATCACCGTTCCCTTTGGATCCCTACGTAATTCGGCGTTCTCCGATACACACGACCGAACAGCGGAGGACTGGTACTTAAGCGTCAACTTTAGGTTACAATATCTCCGGATGTAATTAACATTTTACAATGCGACAAACGGCACTGATTACGTATTTGTTTATATGTTCAGATGTGCTAACAAAACTAACGTGGTTCCCTTTAAATAAACGTAGGTTTGTGTTAAAAAACATACTTTCGTGCATTTTTTTATGGTTTGTATTAACCAATTACACTAGCCCCTCTCCTCACGTTAGGTCTGTGGAATCGGTTCGCCAGTATTTGATGTGGTTTACGAAATATATCCAGCGGTAACGTTAGGTGACTCACCCTGTATATATATATATATATATATATATATATATATATATATATATATATATATATATATAGTACGGGAGCGAAAGCTGGGTGGATTCAGGTTACCTTATCAAAAAGGTTGAGGTTACGGATATGAAAGTAGCTAGGATGATTGCAGGTACTAGTAGATGGGAACAATGGCAGGAGGGTGTCCACAATGAGGAAATCAAAGAAAAACTGGGAATGAACTCTAGAGATGTAGCAGTCAGGGCGAACAGGCTTAGATGGTGGGGTCATGTTACACGCATGGGAGAAGCAAGGTTACCCAAGAGACTCGTGGGTTCAGCAGTAGAGGGTAGGAGGAGTCGGGGCAGACCGAGGAGAAGGTACCTGGATTCGGTTAAGAATGATTTTGAAGTAATAGGTTTAACATCAGAAGAGGCACCAATGTTAGCACTGAATAGGGGATCATGGAGGAACTGTATAAGGGGGACTATGCTCCAGACTGAACGCTGAAAGGCATAATCAGTCTTAAATGATTATATATGTGAGCCTACAGTGAAGACCCCTAGCTCTTTAAATAAGTGTCTGGAGGATGAGCTCCAGCAATTATTCTGATTACACGCTTTTGTGCAAGGAACACTCTTTTACACAATGATGAGTTACCCCAGAATATGATGCCAAACTAAAGCAAATAACGAAAATAGGCGTGGCAAGCTCATTCACTCAGATGTATATCGCCAAAATTTCTTCTAGTCAGGCTGTGCCACAAATTTCTCGTCTCCCCAATTCTACGTAGTAACTTCCTCATTGGATGCGCGATCTTCCCAACTTTTATCCTCTTGTCTCAATTGCTTATCTTTCATGTTTCACTTCCGTATATGTCTACACTCCAAATATCTTCTGAGAAAGAGTTCCTAACACTTTACATTTACATTCGACGTTAGCATATTTATCTCTATCGCATACCATTTGACATTTTTAATTTGCATTTTATCTCCCCTTTACCTCTCCCATCGTCAGTTATTTTGCAGCCCAAATAGCAAAACTCACTACTTCTCGCGACATATACAAATGGGTCTGAGCACTATGGGACTTAACTTCTGACGTCATCAGTCCCCCAGAACTTACAAGGGAACCTCCCCATCGCACCTCCCTCAGATTTAGTTATGAGTTGGCACAGTGGATAGGCGTTGAAAAACTAAACACAAATCAATCGAGAAAACTGGAAGAAGTTGTGTGGAACTATGAAAAAATAAGCAAAATATACAAACTGAGTAGTCCATGTGCAAGATAGGCAACATCAAGTAGGGTGTGAGCTCAGTAGCGCCGTGGTCCGTGGTTAGTGTGAGCAGCTGCGGAATGTGAGGTCCTTGGTTCAAGTCTTCTCTAGGGTGAAAAGTTTACATTCTCTATTTTTGCAAAGTTATGGTCTGTCCGTTCGTTCATTGACATCTCTGTTCACTGTAATAAGTTTAGTGTGTGTTTTGCGACCTCACCGCAAAACCGTGCGATTAGTAGACGAAAGGACGTGCCTCTCCAATGGGAACCGAAAACATTTGATCGCAAGGTCATAGGTCAACCGATTCCTCCACAGCAAAACACGTCTGATATATTGTATACGACACTGGTGGCGGCATGAGCGTCACATAACAGGAATATGTTGTCGACCCACCTAACTTGTACACTTGGCGAATGGGTAAAAAGTTTCTTCTACCGATTTAGGTTTTCTTGTGGATGTGATAATCACTCCCAAAAAAGTGATGAAAACATAAGCGTTTTCACATAAAGTGAAAAAAAGGTTTAAACTTTTCACCCGAGGCAAGGCTTGAACTAGGGACCTCTCGTTCCGCAGCTGTTCACGCTAACCACAGGACCACGGCACTCCTGGCCTTGCTTTTTCCTTGTTATTGCCTATCTTGCACATGGACTACTCAGTTTTTATATTTTGCTTATTTTTTCGTAGTTCCACACAACTTCTTCCTCTTTTCTCAATTGATCTGTGTTCAGTTTAAAAAGGCCTATCGACTGTGCCAACTTATAACTAAATCTGAGGGGGGTGCGATGGGGAGGTTCCCTTGTAAGAACTACTTAAACCTAACTAACCTAAGGACATCACACACATCCATGCCCGAGGCAGGATTCGAACCTGCGACCGTAGCGGTTCCAGACTGAAGCGCCTAGAGCCGCTCGCGGTATATGTCCGTATTGTTTCCCACCAGTATACAATCGAGTACACTCCATAACTCTTTGACTAATTCTTAACTATAAATAGCACAGTCTTGAGTTGTGTACAAGTTGTACACAACCTTTCGGTGTCTCCATTTTATCTCTGCTGCCTGCACATCAAACAGTGCATTCCAGCCAGTACTGTCAAAAGACTTCCTCCATATCTACGACTGCTATGGACTTAGATTTGCTTTCCTTTTCTTTAACCTGTCTACTACGTCGGTGGGTCATCACTGCCTCATATGTTGCTACACTCCTCTAGATTCCAAACCGATCATCCTAGATGGCCACTTCTTCCGTTTAACTGAAAATAATTGTCAATATTTTGAATCTATAAACAGCACAGGTAGAGAAACCATTTCCGCACAAAAGAAATCGACAGGAGATTCCTGTAATATCTAAGGATGAACACGGGCATAAATATTATATAATAAAGGAGGAGTCCTAGAACGCTTTAGAACGTGTAATCTGGAATAGTTTATTGTTCCTTGGTTCGGATCCACCCTCATACTTTTTGAATAAAATGACTGCCACTATTTGATGGAGTTTATATTATTTATTTCACTTTCGCGATTTCGGCTGTAGAGCCACTTTCAAGCGCAATGACAAAAAAAAAAAAAAAGGTCTGCACATGTCCAACACGTTTAAATGACATGTCGTCATCGAAATATTACAAAATATTTCCGCAAGAAAACTGACTTAGGTCGAAAAACGACATCCTTAGCTAATGCCACTGGAGAATAGTGCTTAGTGCCCCAACTTACACGAAAAATATAATGGAATTTACTGCCAACAACGCGTACTTCCAATTTAAAGCACGCTTACAGCATTTCAATAGAAGTTTCTTCGAATTCTTTAATTCGCGTTTTCTCAATTACTGCTCTTCTGACCTGTATAACCGTACTTGCCGGGATGCGACATGCCCACATTCTGTATTTTAATGTACTGTAATATTTCGACAATGACATTAATACAAGATTGATATGTGCAGGCTTTTCCACCACTGCACTACCAAAAGATATAGTCAAATAAATAAGAAAAACGTTTTCAAATGGCGGCAATGATTTCGTTAAAAAATCTGGAGTACTCTATTTACAGTACTTGGTACCAACGCCATTCCTTATTTTGTTGGAGACTTCAACGACGCACGAGCAAACAGGCGCTGCACGGATATCAGTTTTGAAAAGATGGAGATAAACACACACAGATATACACTGCATGAGGCAGAAAGCTTGGCAGTATTCACCTTTGCACGAGCGAACTCATCGCTCCGGGAAGTGGGATCAGCAAACTTCACGTCGCACTCTGTGCACACCGGGGTACGGTCAGCCGGTGCAAAAAAATAAACAAAACACGCAACACAGTGTCCAACGGAGCAGCGGCAGCGTCTTCTCCTCTCTTTTCGCCGCAGTTCATCGACAAGTGTACCAGGTCGACGAAACGCGTGACGTCACGGGACGCGTACCACAAAACCCGGTGCACATTTCACGCGCGCGACGCACGGCCACGACTGCGGCAGCCGTTTGCCGCTCCTAACGGTCAACTCGACAGGTGCGCGCGGGGCTACTGGCCGGCCACCGCCGGCTTCCGGAGGCCGCCGCCAGGGCGCTCTCGCTCCGCCACCCTGCCACTGTCAAGCAGTTCCGTAGAGGGCCGCATTGCGGCGCTGCGCAACCGCCACCGTCTCTTCTCGTCCGTGCACATAGTTCGCGCGGCTTGCCGCCAGATGCCAGGCACTACTGCGATGTATGAGAGAGCCTGTATACAGGCTCTATAAGATGTATGTTCACGCGTAGTGACTGGTCTGCAGAATGTTGACAGTACAGAGCAGCTGCCAGTCTCTAACCCTTAATCCGCGAAGTGTCTTTTCTGTAACGTACACAACGAGGTTGGGTCCCTGGGAGATTTAAGGCAAAAATCATGTGAAATTATAACACTTGGTTCAAGAATCATAAAAGAAGGTTGTATGTATGGAAGAATCCTGGAGATTCAAAAAGGTTTCAGATAGATTATATAATGGTAAGACAGAGATTTAGGAACCAGGTTTTAATTTGTAAGACATTCCCAGGGGCAGATGTGGACTCTGACCACAATCTATTGGTTATGAACTGTAGATTAAAACTGAAGAAACTTCAAAAGGTGGGAATTCAAGGAGATTGCACCTCGATAAACTGACTAAACCAGAAGGTTGTACAGAGTTTCAGGGAGAGCATAAGGGAACAATTGTCACGAATGGGAGAAAGAAATACAGTAGAAGAAGAATGGGTAGCTCTGAGGGATGAAGTAGTGAAGTCAGCAGAGGATCAAGTAGGTAAAAAGACGAGGGCTAGTAGATATCCTTGGGTAACAGAAGAAATATTGAATTTAATTGATGAAAGGAGAAAATATAAAAATGCAGTAAATGAAGCAGGCAAAAAGGAATACGAACGTCTCAAATATGATATCGACAGGAAGTACAAAATGGCTACGCAGGGATGGCTAGAGGACGAATGTAAGGATGTAGAGGTGCATATCACGAGGGGTAAGATAGATACTGCCTACAGGAAAATTAAAGAGACCTTTGGAGAGAAGAGAACCACTTGTATGAATATCAAGAGCTCAGATGGCAACCCAGTTCTAAGCAAAGAAGGGAAGGCAGAAAGGTGGAAGGAGTATATAGAGGGTTTATACAAGGGCGATGTATTTGAGGACAATATTATGGAAATGGAAGAGGATGAAGATGAAATGGGAGATAAGAAACTGCGTGAAGAGTTTGACAGAGCACTCAAAGACCTCAGTCGAAACAAGGCCCCGGGAATAGACAACATTCAATTACAACTACTGATAGCCTTGGGAGAACCAGTCATGACAAAACTCTACCATATGGTGAGCGAGATGTATGAAACAGGCGAAATACCCTCAGACTTCAAGAAGAATATAATAATTCCAATCCCAAAGAAAGCAGGTGTTGACAGATGCCAAAATTACCGAACTACCAGGTCAATAAGTCACAGCTGCAAAATACTAACGCGAATTCTTTAGAGACGAATGGAAAAACTGGTAGAAGCCGACCTCGGGGAAGATCAGTTTGGATTCCGTAGAAGTGTTGGACCACGTGAGGCAATACTGACTCTACGACTTATCTTAGAAGAAAGATTAAGGAAAGGCAAATCTACGTTTCTAGCATTTGTAGACTTAGAGAAAGCTTGTGACAATGTTGGCTGGAATACTCTCTTTCAAATTCTGAGCCGGCCGGTGTGGCCGTGCGGTTAAAGGCGCTTCAGTCTGCAACCGCGTGACCGCTACGGTCGCAGGTTCGAATCCTGCCTCGGGCATAGATGTGTCTGATGTCCTTAGGTCAGTTAGGTTTAAGTAGTTCTAAGTTCTAGGGGACTGATGACCACAGATGTTAAGTCCCATAGTGCTCAGAGCCATTTGAACCATTTTTTTTCAAATTCTGAAGATGGCACGGGTAAAATACAGGGAGCGAAAGGCTATTTACAATTTGTACAGAAACCAGTTGGCAGTTATAAGAGTCGAGGGTCATGAAAGGGAAGCAGTGGTTGGGAAGGGAGTGAGACAGGGTTGTAGCCTCTCCCCGATGTTATTCAATCTGTATATTGAACAAGCAGTAAAGGAAACAAAAGAAAAATTCGGAGTAGGCATTAAAATGCATGGAGAAGAAACAAAAACTTAGAGGTTCAAAAAAATGGCTCTGAGCACTATGGGACTCAACTGCTGAGGTCATTAGTCCCCTAGAACTTAGAACTACTTAAACCTAAGTGACCTAAGGACATCACACACATCCATGCCCGAGGCAGGATTCGAACCTGCGACCGTAGCGGTCTTGCGGTTCCAGACTGCAGCGCCTTTAACCGCACGGCCACTTCAGGCCGGCCTTAGAGGTTCGCCGATGACATTGCAATTCTGTCAGAGACAGCAAAGGACTTGGAAGAGCAGTTGAACGGAATGGACAGTGTCTTGAAAGGAGGATGTAAGATGAACATGAACAAAAGGATAATGGAATGTAGTCGAATTAAGTCGGGTGATGCTGCGGGAATTAGATTAGGAAATGAGACACTTAAAGTAGTAAAAGAGTTTTGCTATTTGGGTAGCAAAATAACTGATGATGGTAGAAGTAGAGAGGATATAAAATGTAGACTGGCAATGGCAAGGAAAGCGTTTCTGAAGAAGAGAAATTTGTTAACATTGAGTATAGATTTAAGTGTCAGGAAGTCGTTTCTGAAAGTATTTTTATGTATAGAAGTGAAACGTGGACGATAAATATTTTGGACAAGAAGAGAATAGAAGCTTTCGAAATGTGGTGCTAGAAAAGAATGCTGAAGATTAAATGGGTAGATCACATAACTAATAACGAAGTATTGAATATAATTGGGGAGGAGTTTGTGGCACAACTTGACTAGAAGTTGGTAGGACATGTTCTGAGGCATCAAGGGATCTCGAATTTAGTATTGGAGGGCAGCGTGGAGGGTAAAAATCGTAGAGGGAGACCAAGAGATGAATACACTAAGCAGATTCAGAAGGATGTAGGTTGCAGTAGTTACTGGGTGATGATGAAGCTTGCACAGGATAGAGTAGCATGGAGAGCTGCATCAAACCAGTCTCAGGACTGAAGACCACAACAACAACAGTTATGTGATCTACCCATCTAATCTTCAGCATTCTTCTGTAGCACCACATTTCGAAAGCTTCTATTCTTCTCTTGTCGAAACTATTTATCGTCCACATTTCACTTCCATACATGGCTACACTCCATACAAATACTTTCAGAAACGACTTCCTGACACTTAAATCTATACTCGATGTTAACAAATTTCTCTTCTTCAGAAACGCTTTCCTAGCCATTGCCTCTCTACTTCGACCATCATCAGTTATTTTCCTACCCAAATAGTAAAACTCATTTACTACTTTAAGTGACTCATTTCCTAATCTAATACCCATAGCATCACCCGTCTTAATTCGACTACATTCCATTATCCTCGTTTTGGTTTTGTTGATGTTCATCTTATATTCTCCTTTCAAGACACTGTCCATTCCGTTCAACTGCTCTTCCAAGTCCTTTGCTGTCTCTGACAGAATTGCAATGTCATCGGCGAACCTCAAAGTTTTTGTTTCTTCTCCATGCATTTTAATGCCTACTCCCAACTTTACTGCTTGCTCAATATACAGATTGAATAACATACGCGGTTACGGGTTGCAAACGGACATATAAATGACACGTAAGTACTGCCAGTCTTTCACGATGATTCTGTACTTGTACTCTGTATCATACGTTTTTAGTCACATTTCTGTGACCATTCTTTGATTTAAATTCTGAGGAAGACACTCCTAGCACTGTTGAAACCCGGTTAATTCGTTCAAAATAGTACCAGAGGGCTGTTTTCTTTGAATTGTAACTATTCACGGTCTCTGAACGTGCAGCCATGTACACGATTTTGCAATTGTTTAAATGTTGTTTAAGTACTTCTAGTTTATTTCACTAAACAAAGCCTGCAGCATTTTACTATTTATCACACAAAAACACATAATTTTGTGTGGTTCTTTTAAACAATAGACATAGAGTACTGAATTTTACATTCTGAAAAATTATACAATGTCTGTAGCACATAAATTTACAAATAAAGTTAAATTCCAGGATTTAAATTTGCGCATAAAAATTCCACCGGACAGACGCAAAAAGTAAGTCTGTCAAATTGACATTCATTTCTGGGAACTATATTTTTCTTATCACCACTCAGAGCAAATTCAATTTTAACAGACTTTAACAGATTTTTTAGAAGAAACAGAAAGACAGACCCCCCATCATAACTTCCCTGAAGTTCTTCCTCTGAATATCTTCAACATCTCGCGGCCCTGTCGGCCACTGTGTAAATATTAATTTAATTTTAATAATTAACAGCCTCAGTTGCACCGTTTACCTAGAATTTACCTAGGTGTCAGTCGGGATAACCCAATCTTCTCAGCCGGCCGGTGTGGCCGAGCGGTTCTAGGCGCTACAGTCTGGAACCGCGCGGTCGCTACGGTCGCAGGTTCGAATCCTGCGTCGGGCATGGATGTGTGTGATGTCCTTAGGTTAGTTAGGTTTAAGTAGTTCTAAGTTCTAGTGGACTGATGACCTCAGAAGTTAAGTCCCATAGTGCACAGAGCCATTTTTGAACCAATCTTCTCCAGAGTTCCAGTACAGCATTTGTGGCTGCCGCATCGCGGTCGCGACGTGGGGCCGAGGCAGTTCCAGATAATTTATGGATTTCTAGTTTTAGCTTGACGATGTCCACTATGGACAAACGGTAGTTACTGTTATTCTGAAAAAGGTTGGGTTATCCAGACAGAAACCTAGGTAAATTCTAGGTAAACGGTGCAACTGAGACTTTTAATTATTAAAATTGAAATTAACTTCCTCTGAATGACACTCTTTTTCGATAGGAGTTCTGTGATCACTGGCTAATGTAAAATCGTTGTCTTTTTCGTTTATTTCTTCATCTATATCACTGACACCTCCGTCCATAGACCGACCCACAATTTCTCCAAACTCGGGAAAGTAAAAAATGACACCGTACTGGAAAAAAAAACAGGTTCGTGGTTCAGACTCCAAGACCTATCAGTAAGACGTGTCAACAATAAACACGTAGAAGGCGATAACACAACCGACAACAAAACATCGTAGGCTTGGCAATTTAAGGACGGTAGGGGGAGTGTAGAAGCATTCCACCACAACTCGCCTAGAGGGGAGAGCTCGTGTGTTAAGGGTTAAATTCGACCGAATGGAAGCGGGAGAGCAACTACCGGCAACATCTACATTCCTTGTTCGTTTGCTCTTCTATCCGAAGAATTGCTCTGCGCTACGGCCTATTCTGTTCTACACGTAAATCGTATTCGTGATAGAAGTGGAACATGTCAATAGAACACACACAATACGTATACAGGGTGGTCCATTGGTAGTGACCAGACCAAATATCGCACGAAATAAGCGTCAAACGAGAAAACTACAAAGAACGAAACTCGTCTAGCTTGAAGGGGGAAACCAGATGGTGCTATGGTTGGCCCGCTAGATGGATATCAACTGCGTTTTTTTAAATAGGAACCCACAATTTTTATTGCATATTTGTGTAGTACGTAAAGAAAATGAATGTTTTAGTTGGACCACTTTTTTTGCTTTGTGATAGATGGCGCTGTAATAGTCACAAACGTATAAGTACGTGGTATCACGTAACATTCCGCCAGTGCGGACGGTATTTGCTTCTTGATACATTACCCGTGTTAAAATGGACCGTTTACCAATTTCGGAAAAGGTCGATATCGTGTTGATGTATGGCTATTGTGATCAAAATGCCCCACGGTCGTGTGCTATGTATGCTGCTCCGTATCCTGGACGACATCATCAAAGTGTGCGGACCGTTCGCCGGATAGTTGCGTTATTTAAGGGAACACGAAGTGTTCAGCCACATGTGAAACGTCGACCACGAGCTGCAACAAATGATGATGCCCAAGTAGATGTTTTAGCTGCTGTCGCGGCTAATCCCCACATCAGTAGCAGACAAAATGCGCGAGAATCGGGAATCTCAAAAACGTCGGTGTTGAGAATGCTACATCGACATCGATTGCACCCGTACTATATTTCTACGCACCAGGAATTGCATGGCGACGAATTTCAAGGTCGTGTACAGTTATGCCACAGGGCACAAGAGAAACTACGGGACGATGACAGATTTTTTGCACGCGTTCTATTTAGCGACGAAGCGTCATTCACCAACAGCGGTAACGTAAACCGGCATAATATGCACTATTGGGCAACGGAAAATCCACGATGACTGCGACAAGTGCAACATCAGCGACCTTGGCGGGTTAATGTATGGTGCGGCAATATGGGAGGGAGGAAGGATAATCGGCCCCCATTTTATCGATGGCAATCTAAATGGTGCAATGTATGCTGATTTCCTACGTAACGTTCTACCGATGTTACTACAACATGTTTCACTGCGTGACAGAATGGCGATGCACTTCCAACATGATGGATATCCGGCACATAGCTCGCGTGCGGTTGAAGCGGTATTCAATAGCATATTTCGTGACAGGTGGATTGGTCGTCGAAGCACCATACCGTGGGCCGCGCATTCACCGGATCTGACGTCCCCGGATTTCTTTCTGGGGGAAAGTTGAAGGATATTTGCTATCGTGGTCCACCGACAACGCCTGACAACATGCGTCAGCGCATTGTCAATGCATGTGCGAACATTACGGAAGGCGAACTACTCGCTGTTGAGAGGAATGTCGTTACACGTATTGCCAAATGCATTGAGGTTGACGGACATCATTTTGAGCATTTTTTTTGCATTAATGTGGTATTTACAAAAATGGCTCTGAGCACTATGGGACTTAACATCTGAGATCATCAGTCCCCTAGAAGTTAGAACTACTTAAACCTAACTAACCTAAGGACATCACACACATCCATGCCCGAGGCAGGATTCGAACCTGCGACCGTAGCGGTCACGCGGTTCCAGACTGAAGCGCCTAGAACCGCACGGCGTGGTATTTACAGGTAATCACGCTGTAACAGCATGCGTTCTCAGAAATGATAAGTTCACAAAGGTACATGTATCACATTGGAACAACCGAAATAGAATGATAAAACGTAGCTATGTTATGTATTTTAATTAAAAAAAGCCTACCTTTTACTAACTGTTCGTCTAAAGTTGTGAGCCATATGTTTGTGACTATTACAGCGCCATCGATCACAAAACTGAAAAAGTGGTCCAACTAAAACATTCATATTTCTTCACGTACTACACGAATATGTAATAAAAATGGGGGTTCGTATTATAAGAAAAACGCAGTTGATATCCGTTTGACTTATGGCAGCGCCATATCTCGGGCCAACCATAGCGCCATCTGGTTTCGCCCTTCAAGCTAGACAAGTTTCGTTCTTTATAGTTTTTTAGTTTGATGCTTATTTCGTGAGATGTTTGGCCCGGTCACGATCAGTGGACCACCCTGTACAGGGAGACTGCAGCCCCTGCCGCTGTCGTTTTACACAACCCGCTATGTTAGAGCTGGATTTCATAAACCATGCGGGAGAGTCTCATGCTCTCTCGCTCGCTACGTGGAAACTGTTATTCCTACACGAAAAATGAGCAGTACAGTCTTGTAGGAAATTTAATATCGTTAAATTTTGAAGTGCGATAAGTTTTCGCTGGAGGTGACGGTTTGCGAGTTATTCAGGAAACACGTACCAAAGTGACCTTGGGACGCAGCTCAGCCCCCACACGCGTCCGCGACACGTCACGATCTCCGATAAGTTGTTCGTGGCACTCGCTCCTACCACAGAACAAGCATTTGCGACTGTCCGGATTGCTCCCCACCACCATAGTCGGCTACTTCGTTAACATTATTAATTTAAACGTGCCCGCGAGGGTAACGAACGAAAAACGACTTTTGTGCAGGTTACTCTAAATCTGTTTGCGTTGACGATTCGATCGGAACGTAACCCCTCCGCGCACAGCGGATTCATAGTCAGGTCTGACAAATACAATTGTTTGATGTACGCTCGACTAACTAACTAACCTCAGGACATCACACACATCCGCGCCCGAGGCAGGATTCGAACCTGCGACAACTCTTCAGGTTTTCTTGTTTCACTACTCTCTTTGCTTGAAGTTTCTTCTGGCGGTATTTATGCTCCAGAATTTTCATCTAGTGGTGATCTTTCGGCACCAAGCCTTGGTTCTTCTCCCTATTTCTAGTCTTCATGTTTATCTTTGCTATACTGCGTTCTTTACTTGTACTTGAACCTGCGACCGTAGCGGTCGCGCGGTTCCAGACTGTAGCGCCTAGAACCGCTCGGCCACTCCGGCCGCCTTAACGTAAGTACTACGCTCTTTGTTCACATCGGCATTCTTCAAAAGCAGTTGATGAAAATGAGGAGCAAAATTGAAAATGACAAGACTGGTCTCTGTGGTGCGAGGAGACGTGTGAGGGGAAATTCCGACGTAATCGGCGCGCGGCGCTACCATCAGAAACAGCAACGTTTAGCTTCACCACGCAATTTTGACACTACAGCTGCTAAGCTGCTGCCGTTGACATAAATGAAAAAGAAAACAAAAACAGGGGAGTCGACACGTAGTGTTCCGGGCAAATCCGATACGTGGCCAAACTGAACGACGGACCCATAGGACACCTTTTATTGTGCCGCTTACGTGCAGCTGCCACTGTTAGCAAAGTGGTTACCGTCAAGCGTGAAAGTGCGTCGTCTTCCTTTCAATTCTTGCTGTTACGGAGATAGGCAGGCTGCTAGCTTCTTGATGTACAGAATACCTAATAATAAATGGTTCAAATGGCTCTGAGCACTATGGGACTTAACTACTGTGGTCATCAGTCCCCTACAACTTAGACCTACTTAAACCTAACTAACCTAAGGACATCACACACATCCATGCCCGAGGCAGGATTCGAACCTGCGACCGTAGCAGTCGCGCGGTTCCGGACTGCGCGCCTACAACCGCTAGACCACCGCGGCCGGCACCTAATAATAAATCAGTACTTAAATACAGGGTGTTACAAAAAGGTACGGCCAAACTTCCACGAAACATTGCTCACACACAAAGAAAGAAAATATGTTATGTGGACATGTGTCCGGAAACGCTTAGTTTCCATGTTAGAGCTCATTTTAGTTTCGTCAGTATGTACTGTACTTCCTCGATTCACCGCCAGTTGGCCCAATTGAAGGAAGGTAATGTTGACTTCGGTGCTTGTGTTGACATGCGACTCATTGCTCTACAGTACTAACATCGAGCTCACCAGTACGTAGCATCAACAGGTTAGTGTTCATCACGAACGTGGTTTTGCAGTCAGTGCAATGTTTACAAATGCGGAGTTGGCAGATGCCCATTTGATGTACAGATTAGCACGGGGCAATTGCCGTGGCGCGGTACGTTTGTATCGAGACAGATTTCCAGAACGAAGGTGTCCCGACAGGAAGACGTTCGAAGCAATTGATAGGAGTCTTAGGGAGCACGGAACATTCCAGCCTATGACTCGCGCCTGGGGAAGACCTAGAACGACGAGGACACCTGCAATGGACGAGGCAATTCTTCGTGCAGTTGACGATAACCCTAATGTCAGCGTCAGAGAAGTTGCCGCTGTACAAGGTAACGTTGACCACGTCACTGTATGGAGAGTGCTACGGGAGAACCAGTTGTTTCCGTACCGTGTACAGCGTGTGCAGGCACTATCAGCAGCTGATTGACCTCCACGAGTACACTTCTGCGAATGGTTCATCAGACAATGTGTCAATCCTCGATTGAGTGCAAATGTTCTCTTTACGGACGAGGCTTCATTCCGACGTGATCAAATTGTCAATTTTCACAATCAACGTGTGTGGGCTGACGAGAATCCGCACGCATTTGTGCAATCACGTCATCGACACAGATTTTCTGTGAACGTTTGGGCAGGCATTGTTGGTGATGTCTCGATTGGGCCCCACCGTCTTCCACCTACGCTCAATGGAGCGCGTTGTCACGATTTCATACGGGATACTCTACCCGTGCTGCTAGAACATGTGCCTTTACAAGTACGACACAACATGTGGTTCATGCACGATGGAGCTCCTGCACATTTCAGTCGAAATGTTCGTACGCTTCTCAACAACAGATTCGGTGACCGACGGATTGGTAGAGGCGGACCAATTCCGTGGCCTCCACGCTCTCCTGACCACAACCCTCTTGACTTTCATTTATGGGGGCATTTGAAAGCTCTTGTCTACGTAACCCCGGTACCAAATGTAGAGACTCCTCGTGCTCGTATTGTGGACGGCTGTAACACAATACGCCATTCTCCAGGGCCGCATCAGCGCATCAGGGATTCCGTGCGACGGAGGACGTTTTGTACATTTCCTGTAACAAAGTGTTTGAAGTCACGCTGGTACGTTCTGTTGCTGTGTGTTTCCATTCCACGATTAATGTGATTTGAAGAGAAGTAATAAAATGAGCTCTAACATGGAAAGTAAGCGTTTCCGGACACATGTCCACATAACATATTTTGTTTCTTTGTGTGTGAGGAATGTTTCCTGAAAGTTCGGCCGTACCTTTTTGTAACACCCTGTATACTGCTCTAAAACCGAGAATATAGACATACAATGAGCAACCCATATTTTTATAGGCAGGTGCGTCGATATTTTGTTAGTCGATGGTCGTTATATCGAGTACCGTTTCGATAAGTCTAGAAACGGTAATGATTTTTTTTAATATCGACATAACGGATTCCCGATACTTTTTAAAATATCAACAGTGCATAATTATACCCTCCCACACATTATCACTATTAAATGTCTCTGTCTCTAAAAGTTTCGAAAGCTTCGAGAGGCGTACGATATAGAAAAGAAAAACTTTTTACTTATCTTCATTTTCTCTTTTTGTCGGCTGCAGTTCTCGCGTCTAGGGGTACATTCTTGAGCCTGAAATTTTGATTTTTAAGTTCCTGTTGAACCGAATAATCGATGAGATTCTTTCTCTTGCTATGATTTTCTTTTACTGTATACCATTTTTCTATATCGCACCGACTTTACTAATTCCACTTCAGAACACGAATTCACATTGTCAAAATTATAAATACGTCCATTTCCATCAGAGGCATACCCACCACTACTTACATTCTGCGGTATTCACAATGTTCCGAGTTTACAAAGCAAAAAGAGTTTCACAAACTTTCTTGAAAAAAGAAGGATCACCACAAAGATATAACATTATTTTATAAATGAATCCAGAAATAAATTTAATACGTAGCGTTAGATTGTGCAGTTAATTACATAGAGTTTAAGTATGAGACTTTCTGGCAGATTAATACTGTGTACCGGACCGAGACTCGAACCGGGGACCTTTGCCATTCGCGGGCAAGTGCTACCCAAGCACGACTCACGCCCCGTCCTCACAGCTTTACTTCTGCCAGTACCTCGTCTCCTACCTTCCAAACTTTACAGAAGCTCTCCTGCGAACCTTGCAGAACTAGCACTCCTGAAAGAAAGGATATTGCGGAGACATGGCTTAGCCACAGCTTGGGTAATGTCCCGAGTTCGAGTCTCGGTCCGGCACACAGTTTTAATCAGCCAGGAAGTTTCATATTAGCGCACACTCCGCTGCAGAGTGTTAATCTCATTCTGGAAGTTTAAGTATGACAGACATTTCGTAATTTCAAATATTTCTAAAAGAAGAGTAATTTTAACCGCTAGTACATATCGATTGAAACAAATTAATATCTGTTTCCAGAATGAGATTTTCACTCTGCAGCGGAGTGTGCACTGCAATGAAACTTCCTGGCAGATTGCAACTGTGGGCCGAAGCGAGACTCGAACTGGGGACCTTTGCGATTCGTGGGCAAGTGCTCTACCAAGGGTCCCAGGAGAGCTTCTGTGAAACTTGGAAGGTAGGAGACGAGGTACTGGCGGTGATATAGCTGTGAGGACGAGCTGTGATTAGCTCAGGTGATGGCAGCACGGTAGCTCAGCGTGTTCGGTCAGAGGGCTAGCTGCCTTCTGTAACAAAAATAGTGAGTGACTGGATCAATAATGAACTTCAACGGGCGTCAGGGGACGTCCTCCACCAACAGTTGCAACGAACTATAACGAACGAAATGAGATTAAAAAAAAGCGTGTAATAAAAAACTGAGCGGAAGGACCAACAAGACGAATTTGAACAGATGTCATGTGACGTCTGCAACGACCTAACACAAAGATCAACAAGGAACAAATTGAGAAAAAAAAAGAAAAGAAAAAAACTGGCTGTGCACTTACCCGCGAATGGCAAAGGTCCCGAGTTCGAGTCTCGGTCCGGCACACGCTTTTAATCTGCCAGGAAGTTTCAATACTTTTTAATATACAGGGTGATTCAAAAAGAATACCACAACTTTAAAAATGTGTATTTAATGAAAGAAACATAATATAACCTTCTGTTATACATCATTACAAAGAGTATCTAAAAAGGTTTTTTTTTCACTCAAAAACAAGTTCAGAGATGTTCAATATGGCCCCCTCCAGACACTCGAGCAATATCAACCCGATACTCCAACTCGTTCCACACTCTCTGTAGCATATCAGGCGTAACAGTTTGGATAGCCGCTGTTATTTCTCGTTTCAAATCATCAATGGTGGCTGGGAGAGGTGGCCGAAACACCATATACTTAACATACCCCCATAAGAAAAAATCGCAGGGGTTAAGATCAGGGCTTGTTGGAGGCCAGTGATGAAGTGCTCTGTCACGGGCTGCCTGGCGGCCGATCCATCGCCTCGGGTAGTTGACGTTCAGGTAGTTACGGACAGATCAGTGCCAATGTGGTGGCGCTCCATCCTGCTGAAATATGAATTGTTGTGCTTCTTGTTCGAGCTGAGGGAACAGCCAATTCTCTAACATCTCCAGATACTGTAGTCCAGTTACAGTAGCACCTTCGAAGAAAAAGGGACCAAAAACTTTATTGGCTGAAATGGCACAGAAAACGTTCACCTTAGGCGAGTCACGTTCATACTGAGTTGTTTCCCGCGGATTCTCAGTGCCCCATATACAGACATTGTGACGGTTGACTTTCCCGTTAGTGTGGAAAGTTGCTTCATCACTAAACACAATCTTTGAAACGAAAGATTCATCTGTTTCCATTTGAGCAAGGATAAAATCACAGAAATCGATTCTTTCAATCTTATCAGCTGCAGACAGTGCTTGAACCAATTTCAGACGATAAGGTTTCATAACTAACCTTTTTCGTAGGACTCTCCATACAGTTGATTGTGGAATTTGCAGCTCTCTGCTAGCTCTGCGAGTCGATTTTCCTGGGCTGCGAACAAATGCTTGCTGGATGCGTGCTACATTTTCATCACTCGTTCTCGGCCGTCCAGAACTTTTCCCTTTGCACAAACACCCATTCTCTGTAAACTGCTTATACCAACGTTTAATACACCACCTATCAGGATGTTTAACACCATACTTCGTTCGAAATGCACGCTGAACAACTGTCGTCGATTCACTTCTGCCGTACTCAATAACACAAAAAGCTTTCTGTTGAGCGGTCGCCATCTTAGCATCAACTGACGCTGACGCCTAGTCAACAGCGCCTCAAGCGAACAAATGTACAACTAAATGAAACTTTATAGCTCCCTTAATTCGCCGACAGATAGTGCTTAGCTCTGCCTTTTGTCGTTGCAGAGTTTTAAATTGCGAAACTTGTGGTATTCTTTTTGAATCACCCTGTATTTTCGCCTGAAACATAACATACTGTTCCTTTCTTCGCCGATTCTACGGAGGACTTCCTCATTTCGTATCAGTCGGTCAGTTTGTAGCATGCTTCCGCAGCACCACGTCTCAAACAGCCCGATTCCCTTCTCTTGTATTCTACATCTACATCTACATACATACTGCGCAATCCACCATACGGTGCGTGGCGGAGGGTACCTCGTACCACAACTAGCATCTTCTCTCGCTGCTCCTCTCCCAAACAGAACGAGGGAAAAATGACTGCCTATACGCCTCTGTACGAGCCCTGATCTCTCTTATGTGAAGTTCATTCAGTTAAACAGTTAATATGGAATTTTCACCTATACAAGAATCGATAGTATACATGGTACCTGTTGATCCATAAAAAAAGGTTATGTTAGAAATAGTTGTCCCAATACAGCTGGTAACTGTCGGGTACCCTGCATACAGGAAGGGCCGCGCGAAATACCTTGCCGCCGGAAGCGATCCGCTCGCTACGGCGAGTTGCGAATCGGCCAGGAATGCGGGCCCAGAGGCACAACACGGCGCCACAACCACAGCCACCTGCTGCGCGGACCTCTCGCCGCCGTGGACGGGCAGCGGCGATGTTAATTAAGATTCCTCGCCGCTCGCTTTCCCCGCAGGCGGCGTCCGCTCTGCTGTAACGTCACGTAACAGCCGGGCCGCCTCTGGTACACACGTGTCCGCCCGATACCGTCCTGCAACACCGACGTCCCCACCTCCATCCGCAAGGCTGACGCTCATATAGTGGGGCCGTCTGCAGTTAATTCCAGCCTCAAAACCCGTCCAAACCCTCCCCGTCATTTATTTATTACGTTCCGGAGGACCAAGCGAACCTACAAGCTCATGAAACGAGTCACTCTACATACACTTCTGCCCATTAAAATTGCTACACCACGAAGATGACGTGCTACAGACGCGAAATTTAACCGACAGGAAGAAGATGCTGTGATATGCTAATGATTAGCTTTTTAGAGCATTCACACAAGGTTGGCGCCGGTGGCGACACCTACAACGTGCTGACATGAGGAAAGTTTCCAACCCATTTCTCATACACAAACAGCAGTTAACCGGCGTTGCCTGGTGAAACGTTGTTGTGATGCCTCGTGTAAGGAGGAGAAATGCGTACCATCACGTTTCCGACTTTGTTAAAGGTCGCATTGTAGCCTATCGCCATTGCGGTTTATCGTATCGCGACATTGCTGCTCGCGTTGGTCGATATCCAATGACTGTTAGCAGAATATGGAATCGGTGGTTTCAGGAGGGTAATACGGAACGCCGTGCTGGATCCCAACGGCCTCGTATCACTAGCAGTCGAGTTGACAGGCATCTTATCCGCACGGCTGTAACGGATCGTCCAGCCACGTCTCGTTCCCTGAGTCAACAGATGGGGACGTTTGCAGGACAACAACCATCTGCACAAACAGTTCGACGACGTTTGCAGCAGCACGGACTATCAGCTCGGAGACCGTGGCTGCGGTTACCCTTGGCGCTGCATCACAGACAGGAGCGCCTGCGATGGTGTACTCAACGACGAACCTGGGTGCACGAATGGCAAAACGTCATTCTTTCCGATGAATCCAGGTTCTGTTTACAGCATCACGATGGTCGCATCCGTGTTTGGCGACATCGCGGTGAACGGACATTGGAAGCGTGTATTCGTCATCGCCATACTGGCGTACCACCCGGCGTCTTGGTACGGGGTGCCATTGGTTACACGCCTCGGTCACCTCTTGTTCGCATTGACGGCACTTTGGACAGTGGACGTTACACTTCAGATGTGTTACGACCCGTGGCTCTACCCTTCATTCGATCCCTCCGAAATACATTTCAGCAGGATGATGCACGACCACATGTTGCAGGTCCCATACGGGCCTTTCTGGATACAGAAAATGTTCGACTGCTGCCATGGCCAGCATATTCTCCAGATCTCTCACCAACTGAAAACGTCTGGTCAACGGTGGTGGAGCAACTGGCTCGTCACAATACGCCAGTCACTACTCTTGATGAACTGTGGTATCGTGTTGAAGCTGCATGGGCAGCTGTACCTGTACTCGCCATCCAAGTTCTGTTTGACTCAATGCCCAGGCGTATCAAGGCCGTTATTATGGACAGATGTGGTTGTTCCGGGTACTGATTTCTCAGGATCTATGCACCCAAATTGCATGAAAATGTAATCACATGTCAGTTCTAGTATAATATATTTGTCCAATGAATACCCGTTCATAATCTGCGTTTCTTCTTGGTGTAGCAATTTTAATGGCCGGTAGTGTAGTTTATATACTGAAGCGCCAAAGAATCTGGTATAGTCATCCCTATTGAAAGACAGAGATATATAAACAGGCACAGTACGGCGCTGCGGTCGGCGACGTCTACTCGTATATAGGACAACAAGTCTCTGCCGCAGTTTTTACACGGCTTACTGCTGCTACAATGGCAGGTTATCAATATTTAAGGAAGTCTGAACGTGGCTTTATAGTCGGCGCACGAGCGATGGGACACAGCATCTCCGTGGTGGCAATGAAATGGGGATTTTCCCGTACGACCATTTCACGAGTGTATCGTGAACATCAGGAATCTAGTAAAACATTGGTGCAGCCAGAAAAAGATCCCGCCCGAACAGAACCAACGACGACCGAAGATAACCGTTCACCGACACAGAAGTGGAACCCTTCCGCAAATTGTTGCAGATTTCAGTGTTGGAGCATCAACAAGTGTCAGCGAGCGAATCCTTCAAGAAAACATCATCGATATAGTGTGGCCGAGCGGTTCTCGGCGCTTCAGTCTGGAACCGGGCGACCGCTACGGTCGCAGGTTCGAATCCTGCCTCAGCCATGGATGTGTGTAATGTCCTTAGGTTAGTTAGGTTTAAGTAGTTCTAAGTTCTAGTCCCATAGTGCTCAGAGCCATTTGAACCATAATCGACATGGGCTTTTGGAGCCAAAGGCCGACTCGTGTTCCCTCGATGACTGCACGACACAAAGCTTTACGCCTCGCCGGGGCCTGTCAACTCAGACATTCGACTGTTGATGACTCGGAACATGTTGCCTGGTCGGGCGAGTCTCGTTTCAAATTGTATCGAGAGCAAGGACGTGTACGGGTATGGAGACACCCCATGAATCCATGGACCCTGCGTGACAGCAGGGGACTGTTCAAGCTGTTGGAGGCTCTGCAATGGTGTGAGGCGTGTGCAGGTGGAGTCATACGGGACCGCTAACACGTGTAGATACGACTGACACATACGTAAGCATCCTGTCTGATCACCTGCATCCACTCATGTCCATTGTGCATTCACACGGACTTGGGCAATTCCAGCAGGACAATGCGACATTCCACACGTCCAGAATAGCTACAGGGTGGCTCTAGGAACACTCTTCTGAGTTTAAACACTTCCGCTGGCCACCAACGTCCCCCCGATATAAACTTTTTGAGCATATCTGAGATGCCTTGCAACGTGCTGTTCACAAAATATCTCTAACCCTTCGAAATCGTACGGATTTATGGACAGCGCTGCAGGGTTCATGGTGTCAATTGCCTCCAGGACCACTTCAGACATTAGTCGAGTCCATGCCATATCGTACCGCGTGGTCGCGGGGGTTCGACACGATATTAGGCAGGTGTAACAGTCTCTTTGGCTCTTCAGTGTAGAATCTCGATTAGAAAATTTATATATAATGTTAATAAACAAAAGATAATTTGTAAATGGGGAAAGTAACTTAACAAGGGCAAGAAAACTGCAAGGGGCTTTTAAATTAATAAAAAACGTAGTACAACTAGATATCTTTAGCAACAAATAGGAAACTCTGGCAATAGAATCCTGTCACTA
Organism: Schistocerca piceifrons; assembly: GCF_021461385.2. Taxonomy (NCBI): domain Eukaryota; kingdom Metazoa; phylum Arthropoda; class Insecta; order Orthoptera; family Acrididae; genus Schistocerca; species Schistocerca piceifrons. The sequence continues at coordinate 131,861,961 of NC_060148.1, read as the reverse complement.
GAACACAATACCTTTATGTTTCAGAATAAAAAAACGAAAAAACAAACTCCGCCCGGACAGGTGAAGGCCCAACAGGCATTACTTAAAGCGGATATGGAGGGGCATGTTCTCAGCACACCGCTCTCCCGGTCGTGTGTCAGTTTACGAGACCGGAGCTCTACTTCTCAGTCAAGTAGCTCCTCAGTTTGCCTCACAAGGGCTGAGTGCACCCCGCTCGCCAACAGCGCTCGGCAGACCGGATGGTCACCCATCCAAGTGCTAGCCCAGCCCGACAGCGTTTAACTTCGGTGATCTGACGGGATCCGGTGTTATCATTGCGGCCAGGGCGTCGGCCACGTGCTTCGGAATGCCTTTCGTTAGAAACAGCGAAACCATTAGGTGAAATACAAGAGAAGGAAAGGAAAATATTCCGGGTAATCCTGGATGCAAAGGCGACAATAGGAAATGGAAAGCAAGACGTAATATACAAGTTCATTAGGAAGACAGAAGTTGTATTCTATGTACACCTAGAGAGATTGGATGAGAAAAGAATAACATAGACGATTGCTAATTTCTCTGACAGAAAATCCAATACGCCGAAGGCGTGGATCAAAGACATTAAAACAGGTCAGAGGGAAATAGAAATAACGGAGGAAGAAGTGGGGAAAAGAGAAAAGTTCAGAGTAAAAGCGAAAAGTTTCAAGGGTTTCCAGGAAGAAACAACGAAAAACACCGGTGAAATCTGGAGAGAAGGGAGAAGAGAAGAACTTGTGGAAGGAGTATTTCATATTGGCCTTTGTAGGCAAAAAATAGTAATAATAAAATAATGTTAGAATCGCAAACAATAACACATTACACACGAAAGTTCTAAATTACTGCAAGGAACCTCTGTATGAAGTGGAAGACGTTTGCCACGAGGAAACCTTCCAACTTGGACCTGAATACTCACTGTTATCACTCTTTTTTATTTATTCACTCTCTCTCTCTCTCTCTCTCTATCTCTCTCTCTCGCTCTCTTTTCTGGAAGACAATTGGTTTTGAAACCCGTTGAACACCGCAGACTTTTCTCTCATTTCTCTACAATAGTTCACGCAGCGTTATCGCTAGTGTTCACTGAATCAGTGTTGCAGTTTCTTCTGAATGAGTCACCACTGTGAACAACAGATCGCGTGGTGGGACGAGTGTACAGCGTGGCAAAGTTAAAAGTCTTCTGAATATCGAGCGGCCTACATTGACTCCTCGAACTGACACCGCCGATCAGTCTGGCCGCCCGTTTCACGGGTGAGAATATTCTCGGCGAATGCACAGAATTACCCACAGTACGAGGTAATAGAGCGAAACTGCACAAGGCTTCACGTTTCAGCGTCAGACACAGTGGAGATCATCGTTATAGTGTCTGCACAAGATCTTGGACATTGACGGAGCGCATCGAAAAAGTCCAGAGAAGGGCAGCTCGTTTTGCACTATCGCGAGATGCTGGAGAGAACTTCACAGATATGGTACGTGAGTACCTTTCAAACTCCACAAAAGCTTTTCTGCGAAGTTTGTATGAGTAGCACTCTTGGAAGGTGCCGGGCGGCCTTGCCGCAGTAGAAACACCTGTTCCCATCAGATCACCGCAGTTAAGCGCTGTCGGGCTGGGCTAGCACTTGGATGGGTGACCATCCGGCCTGCCTAGCGCTGCTGGGAAGCGGGCTGCACTCAGCCCTTGTGAGGCAAACTGAGGAGCTACTTGACTGAGAAGTAGCGGCTCCGGTTTCGTAAACCGAAATACGGCCTGGACAGCGGTGTGCTGACAACATGCCCCTCCGTATCCATGTCAGGTGACGGCTGTGGGCTGAGGACGACACGGCGGCCGGTCGGTAGCGTTGGGCCTTTATGGCCTGTCTAGGCGGAGTTTAGTTTTTTAGCGGTCCTGGGAGAAAGTATATTGTGGAGGCATGACCCAAATGGCTCTGAGCACTATGGGACTCAACATCTGAGGTCATCAGACCCCTACACTTACTTAAACCTAAGTAACCTAAGGACATCACACGCATCCATGCTCGGGGCAGGATTCGAACCTGCGACCGTAGCGGTCGCGCGGTTCCATACTGAAGCGCCTAGAAAGGCTCGGCCACACCGGCCGGCTGTGGAGACATGGATTTGCCATAGCCTGGGGGATGTTTCCAGAATGAAACTGGCGGAATTAAAGCTGTCTGGATGTGTCGTGAGTCGTGCGTGGGTAACGCTTTCTGTGGACCATTCAGCCGCGAAAGACGAAGGTCCCGAGTTCGAGTCTCGGTCCGGCACACGATTTCAGCCTGCCAGGAAGTTTCATATCACTGTACACTCCGCTGCACAGAGTGAAAATTTCATTCTAAAGGCCTTTTTCGTTGCGGCGACATCGTGTCACGAAATTTCAATCACCACCTTCCTCTTCCGATTGTCAAAATATTTTACTTTGCCATCCACATACGGAAAAATGGTGGTAGTAACGAGAGAAATCAGAGCTCGCAAGGAAACATTTAAGCGTTCTGTTCTGCCACGTGTCATTCGAATGTGGAAGGGTTGTGGAATAGTATGAAACTGCTAGTAACGCCCTCCTATTAAACACATGTGGATTGCACTCTAGTGGTGCTATTGAGGATGTAAACGACTGCAATGATGTCTCTTAGACAGCCTACAGTGTAAATAATGCTCATGCAAAATTAAATATTGCGCAAGCAAATGTCTAATTTGTGCCGTTTCTGAATGTTTTAAACCTATACAGTACCACATGTGCTAGACCCAATTCCCGTTTATGTGAGAACTTCCTTGCGAATTTCCTGACCAGCCTTTCATCCAATATGTTGCAGTGTACAGGAGCGTGGAAAAATTTAAGGGTACCTAGAGGATGGTCTACTGAACAATTTGGGATACGGAACCTAGGGTCAGAAAAGCTAGCTTAAGGAGTTAATAGGAGTAAAATCACACTACTATGTAATTTTTTATTTATATTAGCAACAATTAACTGCAAATACCATCACTGACACAAAGAACGCACAATTTGTATTGTGCCTCACAAAGTGTGCTGAAACTGACGGCGCGGGATTAGCCGAGCGGTCTCAGGCGCTGTAGTCATGGACTGTGCGGCTGGTCCCGGCGGAGGTTCGAGTCCTCCCTCGGGCATGGCTGTGTGTGTTTGTCCTTAGGATAATTTAGGCTAAAGAGTGTGTGAGCTTAGGCACTGATGACCTTAGCAGTTACGTCCCATAAGATTTCACACACATTTGAACATTATTTTTGAAACTGACGGCCATCAACCTCAATGCAAGCATGGCATCGGCGAAGAAGATTCTCACGCCCTCTGACAAATATCCTTGGTGCCTTTCGAATCACATCAAAGACAGTTTCAATTCTGACAATTCCTTGTTTCCTTGCAGGAAATAAAGAATGTACAAGTATAAAAACAACACAGTACGTGTAAACTTAGTTGTACGCTACGGTCGCAGGTCCGAATCCTGCCTCGGGCATGGATGTCAGTGATGTCCTTAGGTTAGTTAGGTTTAAGTAGTTCTAAGTTCTAGGGGACTGATGACCTCAGAAGTTAAGTCGCATAGTGCTCAGAGCCATTTGAACCATTAGTTAGTTGTAAACAATCTGGAAAACAGTTATTCTACACAAAGCGGTAGACAAGTTTACTTCCATATCTCCTTAAGCTGGCTTCTGCGACCCCAGGTTCCCTACTTCAAATTATCCAGTGGGGCATTCTCTATGTCCTGTTACATCTTTGCACGCTCTTACGAAAACATCCTGTATACGTGGACATGTCAGATAGTGGAAAAGGGAAAGTTAATCAACGTGTGTGATTAGTGCCACAACACACACACGCATATAAAATACTCTGTTTTTTGCGTACCACGAAATAATTATCCAGAAGACAGAGAATGAGCTCCAGTTTGCAATACATCGCCCAAATCAAATATGCAGAAGGTGCCCTCTAAAAAAATTAGTAAAAAGAAACTAATGCACTGGCCCACACAGGGATATTTCCAATTCGTTACAAAACAGTGCTAGATAAACGTTCGATAGAGGAGATGGCACATCTCTCGCTGTTACTCTCCGACATTAGTTACGAATGTTAAATAACTCTGAATTGTCAAATGCTTTTGTTCTGTTTTCTTATTCAACAACGTTTCAACTCGTACCAGCCATATTCAGTGCCGCCTTTCTTTCATTCTGTAGGAAAGTATGTTACAGACATCATACTTTTTAATTATTTCTTTATAATGCGAGGCCAAACTCATAATATATTGCTTTAAAGTCAGTACCGCCATTAGACTGTTGTTTATCTGAAATGTTCAAAAATGGCTCTGAGCACTATGGGACTTAACTGCTGAGGTCATCAGTCCCCTAGAACTTATAACTACTTAAACCTAACTAACCTACGGACATCACACACATCCATGCCCGAGGCAGGATTCGAACCTGCGACCGTAGCGGTCGCGCGACTCCGGACTAAAGCGCCTATTATTAAGTGATTTAAGTGTTGTACAGTGCCTACGATAAGAGAGTATGCTGTCTTAGGCACTGTATAACAGTTAAAACACTTGATAATGGCACTTTGAAGCCGAAATCGTGATCGTGTAAGTTTTAATGTAACACTGCAGATAAATAACAATCTAATGGCGGTACTGACTTTAAAGGAATCATAGTTTTTTTAGCTTATTACTTTAGATCTTAAAACTAATATGTCCACTTAGTTTTGATGTGACTGCAGTCACCCTTTTTTCCCCCACAAACCGTTTGATGATCTGACATGTATGTTGAAATATACGGTAAGCAAAAAACAACTTGTCTCAGAAGAACGCCTTCAAGAACTATCACATGCAAAAAAGTGTAGTAAGAGCTCCTTGAATATCGAACCGCAACGACGGTGCGAACGCCAAGCGACAATACTGTCATATTTATCTTCCCTTTGAGTTCTCTGCCAGGAAACTGATCTTCGGCAGGTAGCTCTTCAATCTTCCCTTCTCTTCTTCTGTATATTTTTGCAGTTATAAATTTACAAGCGTGAGAGGTCAGACCGATGGACGTATAGATAACCAGGTGCCGAAGCCGGAATCGGAGCAGCGCCTGCTGAATCACCCGACGCAACCTGCAAAGCACTCGTGTCTTGCGGGCAGTCCGCTTGGCAGGCGGGGGTCCCCTGATCGGCGCCTGGTTCAGACTGCAACGTGGACACTAACTGGACCTTATTAAAGTGCGGAGACTTTTAAGTGAGATTCCGTGGCGCCCTAAAAGGCGGGTGCTGGCTCCGCTCTGGCGAGCCACCGCGCTGGTCCGCCAGTTCTGTAAGCACGCTCGCACCTGCCAAGGACATGGCATACGTTATCAAGTATGTAATGACACGTGTTATTGCACAAGACGTACTCTCTCAATATAACACCGTAGCTTATAACGCTATTTATACGCGGCGGAGGTTTTTGAGACTGCCTTTTACTGAGATTAACGAGACAGTTTTGGACTCTGCCTCCCACGGGAAGGCCGACAGGCTCATAACAATTAATTGTCACCTTCAGCCGCCAAATATGTCAAAATTTCCACATTTAGACGAGAAAGTGTGGTACGGCATGGAGCACCATCTTAGTTTCAATATGAAAATGTGCAGCAGGAAAGGTTTCAAAAATAGCTCAAGCCAAATATTTTAAAATATGTTTGCATGACCACCTTGCTGAACACCTGTTAGTATCAGTTTCTATTGCTTTCTTCGTCTCGAGCTTCAAGAGTACTTTTTATCGGATGTGTTGCGCTTTTATTTCCTCCCAGCTGATAACAGCGCTCGCCTCATAACGCAGTCTCTGCTGGACATCTAACACAATGTAGACTCACTCACACCTATCCACGCACGAAGACACACAAGCTGTCAACATTCCCGATCCACTCAGAAAACAAAGGAATAAAGACTGTGAGGTACCGGCAGAAGTGAAGCTGTGAGGACGGGGCGTGAGTCGTGCCTGGGTAGCTCAGATGGTAGAGCACTTGCCCGCGATAGGCAAAGGTCCCGAGTTCGAGTCTCGGTCCGGCACACAGTGTTAATCTGCCAGGAAGTTTCCTGCAGGGGTGTCCATAAATTTGTAAGAGTACGAGGGGGTGGAGATCTCTTCTGAAGAGCACGTGGCAAGGCATGCCAGATATGTTCAATAATGTTCACATCTGTGAAGTTTGCAGGCCAGCGGAAAAATTTAAACTCAGAAGAGTATTCCTGGAGACACTCCGTAGCAATTCTGGGCGTGTAGGTTGCCCCATTGTCTTGGTGGAATTGCCCGTCAGAATTCGCAGTGTACATGAATGGATGCAGGTGATCAGACAGGATGATCACGTACGTGTCAGAGTCGTATCTAGACGTATCAGGGGTCCCGTATCACTCCAACTTCACACACCCAACACCATTACAGAGCCGTCACCAGCTTGAACAGTCCCCTGCTAACATGCAGGGTCCTCGGATTCATGAAGTTGTCTCCATACCCGTACACGTCCATCCACTTCATATAATTTGAAACGAGACTCGTCAGACCAGACAACATGTTTCCAGTCATCAACAGTCCAATGTCTGTGTTGACAGGTGCGGGCAAGGGGTAAAGCTTAGTGTCGTTCAGTCATCAATGGTACACGAGTGGGCGTTCTTTTCCGAAAGCCCATATCGATAATGTTTCGTTGAATCGTTCGCACGCTGACACTTGTTGATGGCCCAGCATTGAAATCTGCAGCAGTTTGCGGAAGGGTTCCACTTCTGTCACGTCGGACGCTTCTCTTCGGTCGTCGTTGGTGCCGTTCTTAGAGGATGTTGTACATTTGATGTTTTACCGGATTCCTGACATTCAAGGCACACTCGTGAAATTATCGTACCGGAAAATCCCCACTTCACCGCTAGCTCGGGGATGCTGTGTCCCGTAGCTCGTGCGCCGACTATAACACCACGTTCAAACACACGTTAATCTAGATAACCCGCCATTGTATCAGCAGTAACCCATATAACAACTGCGCCAGACACTTGTCATATGTAGGCGCTGCAGTCTGGAACCGCAAGACCGCTACGGTCGCAGGTTCGAATCCTGCCTCGGGCATGGATGTTTGTGATGTCCTTAGGTTAGTTAGGTTTAACTAGTTCTAAGTTCTAGGGGACTAATGACCTCAGCAGTTGAGTCCCATAGTGCTCAGAGCCATTTGAACCATTTGTAGGCGTTGCAGATCGCAGGGCCGTATTCTGCCTGTTTACATAGCTCTGTATCTGAATACGCATGGCTATCCTAGTTTCTTTGGCACTTCAGTGTATAACGTAAAGCTGCAATTGTGGACAACTAAACATTGATATTGCGCAAGTTAGAAGTCTTTCCGAACGCAAAGTCAGAAACCGAAACGGTGCTGGGCAGGTAAATGATAACTTTGATCAAAACAACAGTCGAGATAGCAATAACATTTGTTTATTATAACCGGTTTCGGCTTATGTTGAAGCCGTCCTCAGATCTTTGTGGTTGGTGCTGGAGGCTCCTCGCTTCTTCACGCGATACCATCATCTTAGAGGTATGACGGGAAATACCGAGTTGCAGCCAGCGCCAGCGATAAGCAACCAAAAAAAATCTCAGGATGGCTGTGACGTAAGACGAAACCGGTTAAAATAAACAAGTGTTATTGGGATCTCGTCTGTCGATTCAATCAAAATTAACACCAGATCGCTGAGCTCCAGGGACAATGTAGTCTAAATCTATGAGGCAAATGATAACGTCGATGGCCATATTTATCAATGAATTCGCTCCGAACCACCGGATGTACGTATTTTCTGCATTTACACTGCCCTGCAACATGTATTCCTGGGTTTCAGGCCGGATCCCCCGTTTCGTTCGATGCTATGGCGCTATTCCCATCAGATCTGTTGATGAAATATTGATTTATCGATTTTTTCCATTAGTTACTGATAAATATTGGCAGTAGATTCATCCGAACATATCGATATACTTTATCGAGTATCGATATTTTTACTTAATATTATATTTTTTTCACAATTTTCGGTAGATATTTGAAATTGTTCTTTTGAAATTGAAGTGGAACGTAATTCTACTTTCACTGTGTGATGGAGTCTTACTGCTTTTTCAGCTTTCATCGCGTCCAGTCTTCCTCTTTGACTGTGTGAAGCAGGTATAGGTGGTACAGAAGAGGAAGTCAGTCTACACCGGGGGTGGCGGTCTGAATGCAATAACAAAAACTTTTACCGCCACCAGAGTGCCATTTCTTCACATCGGTAGTCTTCAGACAAAAAATGGTGACAATTACTAACAAAAATCTAAACGGCGAGGTTGGTCTTTGCGGTGCGCGGGCGGAGACGTGGGCAAATCCGATATGTGACGAAACCGAAAGACAGGCCCATCGGTCTCCTCTTATTGTGCCACCTACATACGGTTACCACTGTTAGCGAAGTGAATATCGCCAAGCGTGAACGTGCACCGTTTTCCTTTCAGTTCTTCCATAAGGGGGGCATAAGCAGGCTAGTTTGTTGATGTAGAGAACATATTTAAAAAAATGAATAATTAAATATAATCGGCAGTATACAGGGCGAGTCACTAACTATTGCCACTTACTATAACTCCGAAAGTACACTACTGGCCATTAAAATTGCTACAGCAAGAAAAAATGCAGATGATAAACGGATATTAATTGGACAAATATGTTATACTACAACTGACATGTGATTACATTTTCACGCAACTTGGGTGCATAGATCCTGAGAAATCAGTACCCAGAACAATCACCTCTGAGCATTGAGTCAAACAGAGCTTGGATGGCGTGTACAGGTACAGCTGCCCATGCAGCTTCAACACGATACCACAGTTCATCAAGAGTAGTGACTGACGTATTGTGACGAGCCAGTTGCTCGGCCACCATTGACCAGACATTTTCAGTTGGTGAGAGATCTGGAGAATGTGCTGGCCAGGGCAGCAGTCGAACATTTTCTGTATCCAGAAAGGCCCGTACAGGACCTGCAACATGCGATCGTGCATTATCATGCAGAAATATAGGGTTTCGCAGGGATCGAATGAAGGGTAGAGCCACGGGTCGTAACACATCTGAAATGTAACGTCCACTGTTCAGAGTGCCGTCAGTGCGAACAAGAGGTGACCGGAACGTGTAACGAATGGCACACCATACCATCACGCCGGGTGATACGCCAGTATGGCGATGACGAATACACGCTTTCAATGTGCGTTCACCGCGATGTCGCCAAACACGGATGCGACCATCACGATGCGGTAAACAGAACGTCGATTCATCCGAAAGAATGACGTTTTGTCATTCGTGCACCCAGGTTCGTCGTCGAGTACACCATCGCAGGCACTCCTGACTGTGATGCAGCGTCGAGCTGATAGTCCGTGCTGCTGCAAACGTCGTCGATCTGTTCGTGCAGATGGTTGTCGTCTTTCAAACGTCCCCGTCTGTTGAGTCGGGGATCGAGACGTGGCTGCACGATCCGTTACAGCCGTGCGGATAAGATGCCTGTCATCTCGACTGCTAGTGATACGAGGCCGTCGGGATCCAGCACGGAGTTCCGTATTACGCTCCTGAACCACCGATTCCATATTCTGCTGTCATCGGATCTCGACCAACGCGAACAGCAATGTCGCGATACGATAAACCGCAATGGCGATAGGCTACAATGCGACCTTTAACAATGTGGGAAAGGTGATGGTACGCGTTTCTCCTCCTTACACGAGGCATCACAGTAACGTTTCACCAGGCAACGCCAGTCAACTGCTGTTTGTGTATGAGAAATCGGGTGGAAACTTTCCTCATGTCAGCACGTTTTAGGTGTCGCCACCGGCGCCAATCTTGTGTGAATGCTCTGAAAAGCTAATCATTTGCATACCATAGCATCTTCTTCCGGTCGGTTAAATTTCGCGTCTGTAGCACGTCACCTTCGTGGCGCAGCAATTTTAACGGCCAGTAGTGTATGATAGTAGCTGAAAAGTTTGTGGGAACAATGCTCTTGGAAGTAGGTCCTAGTTAATGCATTAAATAGATTATTATTAATTTACGTTAAATGAAAGCTTAAGGTATTCTAATGTGTTAACAGCAATCAACATTTTTCTTAAATCACGCTTTAGCTATGTAGTTTTTATTTCAAAAATGGGTTACAGTCACAATCTGTGTGGTGTTGTGCTCTGATTGTCGCGCTGTTAAGACGGAGTGTGAGAATGCTCCATAGTGAAACACGCGTGTGGAACACGGCTGGAAAGTGCCGATAAATGGGTTGTTCTTAACGTTTTTCATAAATTTACAGAAAAGAATCCGGTTTGGAGTTTTCCCCGCGCGATCGGTACGGTCGCAGGTTCGAATCCTGCCTCGGGCATGGATGTGTGTGATGTCCTTAGGTTAGTTAGGTTTAAGTAGTTCTAAGTTCTAGGGGACTGATGACCTCAGAAGTTAAGTCCCATAGTGCTCAGAGCCATTTTTTTATTTTTTTGAAGTTTTCCGAGCAAATGTACAAGGTATACATAAAGTCCGGGAAGACTTTCAGTTATGTATTGCACAACAACCAAATATTGTACCAATATCATACATATATCATTTTGATGGGAAACCCTGAAAGATTTTTTTTTTCCCCACGTATGCCGCCACAGCGCAGTTTGCTAATTCTCCGATAGTTAGCGCTAGTCGCAAACTTGGTGAGTTCAGGTGCGGCGCGAGATTTCTGTCTGTTGGAGTTCGACAGAAACAAGTGTGCTACAGGCAGAACGAATTTTTTGTGCCAGTGGTAAGTGGCCTTCCTTGTTGGTGGCTGCTTACCGCACTTGATTCTGAATATCCGTCGAACTGCTGTAGCACACTTGTTTTTGCCGAACTCCAACACACAGAAAGCTCGCTCCACACCTGATTCAAATGGTTCAAATGGCTCTGAGCACTATGGGACTCAACATCTGTGGTCATAAGTCCCCTACAACTTAGAACTAGTTAAACCTAACTAACCTAAGGACATCACACACATCCATGCCTGAGGCAGGATTCGAACCTGCGACCGAGCAGCCGCGCGGTTCCAGACTGCGCGCCTAGAACCGCTAGACCACCGCGGCCGGCGCTCCGCACCTGAACTCGCCATGTTCGCCACTAGCGCTGACTATCGGCAAATTACCGAACTACGCTGTGGCGGTATATATGAAAAAAGAAACTTACAGGGTTTCTCTTCAAAAGGGCATATGTATGATATCTGTAATGTTATGTTAACCGGGGACCTAGAAACGACGGAGAGGCTCCGTCCCCGCCACAGCCGCAGTGGTCCACAACCCCACGACGACTACCCCAGACCACTTCACCCCTCCGCCGCCCCACACCGAACCCAGGGTTATTGTGCGGTTCGGCCCCCGGTGGACCCCCCAGGGAACGTCTCACACCAGACGAGTGTAACCCGTATGTTTACGTGGTGGTGTAGGCGTACGTGGAGAACTTGTTTGCGCAGCAATCGCCGACATAGTGTAACTGAGGCGGAATAAGGGGAACCAGCCCGTATTCGCCGAGGCAGATGGAAAACCGCCTAAAAACCATCCACAGACTGGCCGGCTCACCGGACCTCGACACAAATGCGCCGGGCGGATTCGTGCCGGGGACCAGGGGTTCCGCCGGCCGGTGTGGCCGTGCGGTTCTCGGTGCTTCAGTCTGGGACCGCGTGACCGCTACGGTCGCAGGTTCGAATCCTGCCTCGGGCGTGGATGTGTGTGATGTCCTTAGGTTAGTTAGGTTTAAGTAGTTCTAAGTTCTAGGGGACTCATGACCTTAGATGTTAAGTCCCATAGTGCTCAGAACCATTTGAACCATTTTTGAACCAGGCGCTCCTTCCCGTCCGGATGATATCTGTACAATGTCTGCTTCTTGTGCAATAAATAATTGAAAGTGTTCCCGGACTTTACGTACACCGTGTATTTAATAAATCTGAGAAGCAAATACAAACTGAAACGGTAGCGGAAAAGGTAGCGTAGCAGACTGATAATCCTCGTCCAGTTGATGGTTGACGCGTCGCATTAGCCATCCTTTTTTTACTTTTTATTTTTCTTGAATTTGATATACCTGCATCTCGTAATTGTAAAATTGATCATCATTTTTTATGAATAATGCGCGTCTTCTTGTTTCTAATTACATATTGCACTCGAAATTCCGTCTTTCATCTCACATATACATTCTTAGTTATCCATATTTAATGAAACAGTGTTAGTGAAGGTCGCTTAAATTAAGAAAACATAAGAATTTAATTTTTAGGGCAAAAATGAGAAACCGAATACTCATGATTTCGACTACGTCCATTGTTTTATACGACAGATGTTGACTCACGCGACCCAGAATGTTAAGTGCCGTAGAGACACGGAGAACAATTATTTTCACAACATCGAGCACACAACACAAATGCTGTATTTTTACATTTGCCACTGTACCATTACAGTATGAACCCAACAGCAGTGATCTGGAGCCAAGCTGCGGGATTTGGCCCGACAAGTAACAAGACTGTTAAGCTGCCAGACTTACTGGAACTAACGCACGCAGCTTTTTCACATGTCACTGCGGAACGCTGGCGGCATATACAATGGCTCGTCGTAGGAGAAGAGGAGAAAATGCGGCGCCTAGTTGGCTTCGTGGACTCTGTTGCTGCTAGGCTCGGTATCAACGTAGCAGGTGACACTTCCAGAGCTGAATTGTATTTCTCGGATTCGGGTAAGGAAGGAGGTAAGAGATTACCAGACGACTGACTGTTATTAACACCTTCAGTGGCTTCAGTACTCAGCAGTACGGTGAAATCCCAGCAGTAAGCTTTTGCATCGGATATAGCTCGGTCAGTAAAATTACCCTGTGTATAAGTTTGGAGTTTCCATCACTCTTGTTTCTAGTTAGAATGCTATGTCAGGCGAGAACGAGTGCATTTTACGCTTTCCGTCCGGTCACCTAAGAAGCGTGCGGTAGTGCCGGAGTTTCTCCGAGTATCAATTAACTCTCTTAAGAAATTAAATAACATTCGAAGCTATATTGTCTCTTTGCTCGTCTCTTGCAACTGCTCACATGATTGCAGGGTAGTTGGACCGCTGGCTGGCAAGTGCTGACCAGGTTAAATGCGCCGGTGAAGCTGGTGTCCCGCATTATCACTCAGTCTACGTGCGAGTAACAGCATAAAACGTATCCTTATGATCGTACTTGACTGTACTGGTCACAGCTTGGCTTCCGCTACACGTGAAACGAAATCCAATGAGAGTCAAGCAAACGCCGAAGAATACGTGGTGTAATGTTTACATCAGCTTTATCCATGTGACGAACAGAGTATGCGTGCTCCAGCCTGCACCTCTCATATCCCTGCAGACCTTACGCCGCTATTAGACTGTCATATTTCATTGTCAAAGTTGATATGTCAAACATTTATGTCAAACAAATTTGATGGTGCAATAGGGAAATTTGTCCAGTCTCGCCTGTCGTCAAATAAATATGTTCAAATCTTGGGCCTGACCGTAGATTTCATCAGAAAAGTCGTATCTCTTCTGTTCACTGCAATTTCAAACGTAACCGCTTGGAGCGCGGGCGTCGCTACAGCTATTTGACGTCTCTGTAGTGTGCTTGGAAACATTGCTTCAGAGTTGGTGTGTTCCGTTCAGCCGGCCCGTGTGGCCGAGCCGTTCTAGGCGCTTCAGTCCGGAACCGCGCGACCGCTACGGTCGCAGGTTCGAATCCTGCCTCGGGCATGGATGTGTGTGACGTCCTTAGGTTAGTTAGGTTTAAGTAATTGTAAGCTCTAGGGGACTGATGACCTCAGAAGTTAAGTCCCATACTGCTCAGAGCCATTTGAACCATTTTTGAACGGAACAAAAAAAATGGCAGGATTCGAAACTGCATCCGTAGCAGCAGTGCAGTTCCGGACTGAAGCGCCCAGAACCGGTTGGCCACAGCGGCCGGCAAGTCTGTTCCGCCCACTAGCGTGGAGTGTGAGCAAGGGGCACAGTGCTCGCTATTAACTGTGTGTTGATGTGCTGGTGGAAAATATCCTGCTGTCCAGAATCACAGCTACAGCCGTCCACCTCTACGTGAGGAGACGTCCAGTCTGCTTTTCAGCAAGCCCGAATACAGGATATGGTCACACTCTAAAATAAAAAAAATTCTTTCTTAGCTTTCGATTCCACTTTGTCTATTTTTGAGATCTGGAAGCGACAACTTAAAAACCACTTGATCTGTTCCGTACTTTTTATTAATTTTGTAGTTGTTGGCACACTAATTTCGTTTATTAAATTACTGAAAAATAAAATAGTTCTTATTGCCCATATAGTGTACTGAACATTTATTTACCTGTACATATTCGCGCTTCAGTGCTATCCACACCGCTTCGCACCTTTCTGGAATTATTTTGGTTAATATGCAATGTGGTATTCGAGTGCTGTGTTGTAAATTAGAGTAGCTCTCTCACGTATCAAGAAATCGGAGTCTTACAGTTTGCCTGTCTTCTGCACATACAGCATTCCTCAAGAGAGTATCCTGTTTTGTAATACGAGAAGCGGCGCGCGAGGGAGCCGCGCGGTCTGAGACACCTTGTAAGGGTTGCGCGACTCCCCCGGTCGCAGGTTCGAGTACTCCCTTGGGCATGGATGTGTGTGTTGTTCTTCAAAATGGTTCAAATGGCTCTGAGCACTATGGGACTTAACATCTGTATGTTGTCCTTTTGTTAGGTTAAATTAGATTACGTAGTGTGTAAGCTTAGGGACCAATGACCTCAGCAGTTAGATCCTATAGGACCTTACAACAAATTTTTAAAAAAAAGAAAAAAAAGGACGAGAAGCCACTTCACTGAGCAAATACTGAAATACACTGTCATCCATTCGTAGGTAATTTATATACGGCTTGACATCCTCCAATTGCAGCTCTCGTAACAAATTTTGGTGGATGCTTTTACAATCTCGACGTAATACTTTTGTCTTCACCCAAATGTTCCCTTTTTTCCGCCACTTTTCTTCCAAATACATACACAATGCAATTGTGGTACTAGCAACAGCACCGCGTAATAAATTGTTATCCGCCATCTATAAACTTGACGAAAAAATATGAAGACAGTGTAGTATCCCTTTTTTTGGCGCGACGTCAAAGATCTTTGTCAAGGAGATTCGATGAATATTTGATCATATTTGTTTTTCAAAGAGATATGGTAGAGTAATACCTGCCTTAACGAGTACCGGTGGCTGGACGAGGCACTTTAAACGGTTCTCGGCTGCCGCCGACGTGCGATGACGCAACAGGTGCGCTTCGAGTCGCCGCCTGCCCCCCGTAGCTGCAGTGAGTACAGAACCGGTTGCCTAGGCGGGTACAGCACTACGGAGGGGCCTCGCTGCCCCTTACCGTCAGCCGGAAAGCTGGCGCCATACCAGGAATCGACGCGGCGGCCTTCGGCACACGTAACCCGAGGTCGTCACACCACACACACACACACACACACACACACACATACACGTTGCGTAAGCGGGGACCGCAAGCACGTCTGTAGTGGACCCACGTCTACACTCCGTTCGTTATAAGAATAAACCTCATGTGAACATTTGCTCATGAGACCCAGAAAATATTAGATACCGGCTCCCAGGTAGATGCCGTTTTCCTTGACTTCCGGAAGGCGTTCGATACAGTTTCGCACTGTCGCCTGATAAACAAAGTAAGAGCCTACGGAATATCAGACCAGCTGTGTGGCTGGATTGAAGAGTTATTAGGAAACAGAACACAGCATGTTGTTCTCAATGGAGAGGCGTCTACAGACGTTAAAGTAACCTCTGGCGTGCCACAGGGGAGTGTTATGGGGCCATTGCTTTTGTAAGTAGGCTGTTTATGTTTTCTTATTGGTAACGTTACGTAGCGCCCTGTATGAAAATCACTGGCTATGCTGCGTGCAGTCTCTGGCTAGTTTGCATTGTTGTCTGCCATTGTAGTGTTGGGCAGTTGGATGTGAACAGCGCATAGCGTTGCGCAGTTGGAGGCGAGCCGCCAGCAGTGGTGGATGTGGGGAGAGAGATGGCGGAGTTTCCATATTTGTAAGAATGGATGTTATGAACTCCTATATATATTATGACTTTTGATGATAGTAAGGTAAATACATTGTTTGTTCTCTATTAATATCTTTCATTTGCTAACTATCCCTATCAGTAGTTAGTACAGTTTGAATCTTTTATTTAGCTGGCAGTAGTGGCGCTCGCTGTATTGCAGTAGTTCGAGTAACCAAGATTTTTGTGAGGTAAGTGATTTATGAAACGTATAGGTTTATGTTAGTCAGGGCCATTCTTTTGTAGGGATTTTTGAAAGTCAGATTGCGTTGAGCTAAAAATATTGTATGTCAGTTTAAGCACAGTCATGTATAAATTGTTCAAAGGGGACGTTTCACTTTTCACAATATATATATAAATGACCTAGTAGATAGTGTCGGAAGTTCGGTGCGGCTTTTCGCGGATCATGCTGTAGTATACAGAGAAGTTGCAGCATTAGAAAATTGTAGCGAAATGCAGGAAGATCGGCAGCGGACAGGCACTTGGTGCAGGGAGTGGCAACTGACCCTTAACATAGACAAATGTAATGTATTGCGCATACATAGAAAGAAGGATCCTTTACTGTACGATTATATGATAGCGGAACAAACACTGGTAGCAGTTACTTGTGTAAAATATCTGGGAGTATGCGTACGGAACGATTTGAAGTGGAATGATCATATAAAAGTCATTGTTGGTAAGGCGGGTGCCAGGTTGAGATTCATTGGGGGAGTCCTCAGAAAATGAAGTCCATCAACAAAGGAGGTGGCTTACAAAACACTCGTTCCACCTATACTTGAGTATTGCTCATCAGTGTGGGATCCGTACCAGGTCGGGTTGACAGAGGAGATAGAGAAGATCCAAAGAAGAGCGGCGCGTTTCGTCACGGGGCTATTTGGTAACCGTGATAGCGTTACAGAGATGTTTAGCAAACTGAAGTGGCAGACTCTGCAAGAGAGGCGCTCTGCATCGCGGTGTATCTTGCTGTCCAGGTTTCGAGAGGGTGCGTTTCTGGATGAGGTATCGAATATATTGGTTCCCCCTACTTATACCTCCCGAGGAGATCACGAATGTAAAATTAGAGATTCGAGCGCGCACGGAGGCTTTCCGGCAGTCGTTCTTCCCGCGAACCGTACGCTACTGGAACAGGAAAGGGAGGTAACGACAGTGGCACGTAAAGTGCCCTGCGCCACACACCGTTTGGTGGCTTGCGGGGTATAAATGTAGATGTAGTAGTTATAGATGTAGAACATTACGTATTCTTCCGCATTTGCCGGAATCTCATTGCATTTGATTTCACGTGCAGCGAAAGCAAAGGTGTCTCGTGTACAGTCAAGTAAGATAATGAGGATATGTTTTACGCTGTGCGTTACGCGTACATCGGCTCAGCGATAATGCGGGAGACAGCTTTACCGGTGCATTTAACTTGGACAGCACTGGCCAGCAGCTAACCTGTAGTGATGACAGCATTTAAGGTCATCCGAAGACCAGTATGATTTGCAAAGCGATTTAGAAAAGATTGCTGTATGGTGTGGCAGGTGGCTGTTGACGCTAAATAATAAAAAGTGTGAGGTGATCCACACGAGTTCCAAAAGAAATCCGTTGGAATTCGATTACTCCACAAACAGTACAATTCTCGAGGCTGTCAATTCAACTAAGTACGAACAACTTCAGTTGGAAAGACAACATAGATAATATTGTGGGGAAGGCGAGCCATAGGGTTGCATTTCATTGGCAGGACGCTTAGAAGACGCAACAAGTCCACTAAAGAGACAGCTTGCACTACACTCGTTCGTCCTCTGTTAGAATATTGCTGCGCGATGTGGGATCCTTACCAGGTGGGATTGACGGAGGACCTCGAAAGGGTGCAAAAAAGGGCAGCTCGTTTTGTAATACCACGTAATAGGGGAGAGAGTGTGGCAGGTATGATACGCGAGTTGGGATGGAAGTCACTAAAGCGTAGACGTTTCTCGTCGCGGCGAGATCTATTTACGAAATTTCAGTCACCAACTTTCTCTTCCGAATGCGAAAATATTTTGTTGAGCCCAACCTACATAGGTAGGAATGATCATCAAAATAAAATAAGAGAAATCAGAGCTGGAACAGAAAGGTTTAGGTGTTTGTTTTTACCTCGCGCTGTTCGGGAGTGGAATGGTAGGGAGATAGTATGATTGTGGTTCGATGAATCTTCTTCCAAGCACTTAAATGTGAATTGCAGAGTAATCATGTAGATGTAGATGTAGATATAAGGGGAGGTTTACTATCTTCTGGTTCAAAAACTGGATTATTTTTAAATTGCTTTTTTCGATCCATAAAAGTGTTTAGAATCCACCCCTGAAGCGGTTTTTCCGAATACGGAACGGAAATGTTTGTTATTCGCGGTTGAAGAAAAAAATGCACCTGCCTGAAATCGGCCTTTTTCACGCACCAGTTTTTTTTTCTTTCGGAGGACGAGTTATTGTACCGGTGTTAGGGAGGAAACACACCAAATTCAAATGAAAGTTTGAACGCGTGTGTCTGGAAGTTAGCCCCCATCATTTGCATTCTGGTGCGAAGACTGTGGAGATTGCGATTTTCCCGGCAGTGAGCAGCTTCAACGAAGGGTGTTGCAGCAATTCTGAAGACCATGAAACCGATGGACGCCACCCTGGGACTCTATTCGACACAGTTCGCCGAGCATTCTGACGACCACCGGATTCGAGCGGCCGAAAACCGCTTGTCACCGGCCGTACGAGCGGCTCTGGAGCAGCGCAGGATGGCCCAGATCGAGCAGAACGCCCTCTGTGAGGAAGAGGAAGGACTAGTTTATGGACCCGGAATAGCAGACTGAACGTGCGTTGCACAATGTTGCATTTATATGTAGTCAAAACTTCAAACGCGTTTTTCTCGAAATGACATTTTTTTTAATCGCGCGGTATGGTAACTTCAAATCTACTGAACCGATTGGCATGGTTCTTTATATCTTACGAAGCCAACTAAATTGTCTAAGAGTTGTACCACTTTTATTCCGATCCATCAACTCTAAATAGTTTTACTTGACCGACGAAGTCGAAAAATCGATGAAAAAAAACATTTTTTTTTCAAATGGCCGCCATTTTGTTTCGTATGGTCCAAATAACTTAAGCGAGGTACAACTCCTAAAGAATCTTATATACTTCGCTAACGTCGACTCAATTTTGATTTCAAATGAGCCGGCTGACCTGTGACGTACTGCGCGTGAGGTTCTACATCGAAATTTTGTTTCGTTACGATGGCCCTTCCGTTCTTTTACATTTCCGGTAGAAAAAATTCCAGTTCGTAGAGGAACTATCAATAAACATTTTTACCAAATTTGACATTGATATCTATAACTAAACCCGAGAAAAATATTCTCAAAGAACACACTTTTTTCGGGCCAAAGGTAGTAAACCTCCCCTTCAGACGTAAAAGACACGAGCAGAGAACAGCATGGTTTTGAATATCATTTAATTATTAAACAGAAGTAAATAATGGTAAAAATCAGGCGATACGCTTCTTATAGGTGATCGGACGGAAAACATAACATACTCTCGATCATACCTAACGTAGTATTCCAGTTAAAACAAGATTGATGAGAATTCCCGACTTTTAATAATGCTAATTTCTCTGCATGAGCTACGTGCGACGCAAAAGTGCACTTATAGGATTTTACCATATAGTTAAATACTGAAGCCACTGGAGGAATTTACAGCCAGTCGTCTGGGACCCTATTCTGTATCGTTCATACCAATCAGTGTAGCAGGTTAGTCTCGGTAGTGACGTCATTTTCGGTTCTTTATCCGACTTTCCTAGTGAGTAAGCTTCTGAGGCCTGTTACCGAACGTTCCTGCCATCGATTTTTCGACAACTTTACCGAGAGGTTTTGGATTTCGGTATGGCCCTGTTGTTCGGTTAACTGTCGTTTATTTACACCTATAATTTGTTATATTAAACATATTGAGCTGTTTTAACTTTGGATTTAGTGATTGTGTTATTAAAGACTCACCACAGGATGCGTCCAGTTGGAAAGTGAGTTCGTAATAGACTATGTTCCTTTGTTAGAAATATGGTTAAGTTAGGTTATTACTGTGAATGAATAAAAAAACGCTTTTGGTCAATATTCTCTCAAAATACCTGTTATTTTTATGCAATTAAGAGTTTAAACATCATTAAATATCAAGACATCGGCTCTGCTTTATGTATATTACATGAGTGTTAGCTGAAATTGCTAGTGACTTCGCGTGCTCTTTTCCGCAAATGGTTTACATATTAATTATTGAAACGCATTTAAAACTTTTAAGTATCAGTAAAAAGGAATTTTGTGAAGTCTGATAGAGGAAACGTTCCAGAATTTCATGCAGTTGCGGCTCACACCCGCATTATTGGGCAACGAAGCCAGCCTGCGTCTCTCTCGAAAGAAATTACATAAAGTATAGCGCTGACAGCATGCGAGTTGTAATAGCAAAGTTGGTAAGGCAACGAACTTCTGTGGCAAAGGGCGTAGGTTCGTAAACCGCTGGATGCGAAAATATTTTTTTTTTCCTCTTCGTGTCTGCAACACATTCTGAAACTTCGTTAGTCGTCAACGTTAAGCATTTTTCTGAAATACTCGTAATTTACACGTAAGAGCACGCTTTCTCAGTAACGAGCATCTCCGATCTCGTCACTTCCATATGTTTTACAAACACTCCGCTGCAAAGTGAATATCTCATTCTGGAAATGAAAGACAAAATTATTGTGCGTGAAACAACTCATAGTGACATTTATACTTTTTCTTGTCACAAATAATTCACAATTTTTTCGGAATACGTAGCATTTTGCGAGAGTGTGGTCAGACAGGAATCTAAGAGCACAACGTAAATGACTGCGAATGAAAGTAGCACCAATCGTCTTTATACTCCAGCTTGTCACACGTATTTATCTGCGGTCGAATCCTTAACAACAGTAGAAAGAGATGAGAGATTTCCGTCGCAATATTTTTAGACAATACCACCATATATGAAACATTTTGATTCGTTAGATGCATGTTATGAACTACAACGAACTTCTATACCCGCACTCGCCACACGCTATCGAAAAGGCGATTTTTTAAATTTTGTTTTTATGAACCAAATCGTTGATGTATCATCTAGGGACGTAGGCTACTTCATCATTTGGATCTCTAGGAGCGAGCTACAACCACATTTTATGCATCTTCTTATTCTCTGACACACTCTTAAGCAATTTTTCGGTTTCGTGGAGATGCATTCCGTACGTGCAACTAATTGAAGGCAGTTGATTCCCATACGCATTTCGCTTCTTTTATTTGTGAAGCATCATCACGAATAAAGGAAGCGAAACGCGTATGGCAATAAATAAACTGCCTTCGATTAGTTCCATAAACGGAACGTACCTCCATGAATTTTGAAGCTACTAAGGAATGACGGAAACCGAAAAAATGACGAATTTTTCGGGTGTTTTTATAGCTGTATTTGTACAATGTGGTCCTACACTCCATTCCTAACTCATATTCCGAAACGTAAACTCCAAAACAAGACGTCGATGTGAATGAGAATGAAATAACATACATAAAGTGACATTTACGACAGTTTCCAGAAGACAGTCAATATTCTATCGTTATCATGCATTCTTGGTAGCCCGTGGCCAGGGAAATTTAAAAAGCATTACGCACTCTTACCACACTTTTCGGTACTGTGAAGAATGGCATGCCTATGCCGGCTGCTAGCAGCTTCGGGTTTGTGCTGCTGTGGCGCTGCAGTGCGCATGCGCGGATCTGAGGCAGATTGCTTTTCATTGGTTGGCGCGAGGAGAAGTGACAACGGCGTGTCGGTTCGCTAGGACCATTCGGCATCGCTTTCGAAATCCTTACTGAATAGTGTTGGGCCTTAGTTTTGAAAACAATGCCGTTCGGTGCACTCGCGTACCGAACCGATCGGCAAAATGGCGCAAAGACACAGAATAGGGCCCCTGGTAATCTCTGAACTCCTTCCATATCAGACTCTCAGGAATACATTTCAGTCCTGCTACGTTGATAACGAGGCGATCAGCAACGGAATCTCAAGGCACCAAAAAATCCGCACTTCCTCCTCCTCTTTTGCGACGTGCTATTCTGCATTTCGCCATCGTTCGGCAGTGACGTGTCACGAAGCTTCGCGCATTGGTTCCAGTGCGTTTGGCAGGTTAAATGTCGTGTTATTTCTCGCGACAAATCCCTTATCTTGGCTCCAGATTAATTCGGTTGCGTTCAGAGTGCAGTGGTACTGTAAAAACGCGGCATCTGTCCTGTGTGCTCGAAGCCGTGAAAATTATTGTTTTCCGTGTTTCTACGATGCTTATCCCTCTCGCTCGTATGAGACCATATCTGTCCTACAAAACAATGGGCATATTCGAATAAAGAGCATCTCATTTTTCATTTTTCTCCAAACAATTTAATTGTGTGATGATACTAAATAAGAAGACGCAAAGAGACAACCCGGCAACTTAAGTAAGGTAGCCAGAAAGGTGGGACTGAGGATCGCCTATAACAAGACAAAGACATTAAACACCACTGTGGAATGGGAAACACCGGAAGGCACTGTGCAAATGGTGGACAAATTTAAATATCTGGGAGAATTTATAACAGGAAGGAACAGGAGCAAGGAGGGAATAACAGAGAGGATAAAGATGAGGTCAGCCTGCATGACGAGAGAGATATACAATAAAAAGAATATACCCATACAGGCAAAGATACGCCATTACAAGGCAACGGTGAGGAATTAAGTATTATATGCTGCTGAGACGATGACACTAGGAAGAAATGGGGCAGAACAACTAGAGAAAGAAAAATACTAGGTCCCAAAAGAGGTGGAGAGAGGTGGATGCGAAGACCTAGGGAAGAATTGTACCGGGGAAATCAGACTCAAAAGGGCAAGGTTTGCTGGACTTGTAGTTAGGATGAGTATGGACAGAACGACGAAAAGTGCGTGTGAAACAGTGAGGACAAGGGGAAAGACAGGAACCAAGCGGATTGTTGAACTTCGGAAGGATTGCTTGGAATTGGGGATCAAGGTCGAAGGAAAGGAAAATTGGAGGAACAAATATACACCCACCAATATGTCGGAGATAGAGAAGAATGCAGGAAAAGATTAGAGTTTCACCAGTGGAGCCGACAGAAGAAACGGAAACTGAAGATCTCGGAAGAAGAGCGGGAGAGGAGAAGAGAAAGATTGAAGAGGTTCTGGGAGAATAAGAGGAAAATGCGTTCCACGAAGGGGCTACCCGTGGATCTACAGAGGCCGTAATTCAAGAAGAAGAAGAAGAAGAAGAAGAAGAAGAAGAAGATACTAAAGAAATATTTGCAGTGAAAATCAGAATTTTGAGTGCGATATGTAATAATAAACTAGAAGACGTGCATTTTTCGCGAAAAATTGTCGTTAAGTACGGTCTAGGAATTCAAACGGAAAACAATATAGACCACTACGATAATCGAACCGTCGCTCCAATGCATTCACTTTTACCAGTCTTCTACGGTACCGATTACGCCATGCATATATGTGACCTCTATTCTTTACAACGTTACCAATTAGTATGGCAGGAGGGGGCGCTAGGGCATGATGTATGAAGAACAATACCACCCTCTAGAAGGAGACCATGCATACTGCAACTGTGGCTGCATCGTACAGCGCGTATTAAACTGCAGTCTCTGTAACAAAGTATGATGGAATAAATTGTCTCTAGCATGGAAACCATGCATTTCCGGTCATAAGTTCATGAGACTTCTTTTGTTCCGCATCCTCTCATCGATCAGGTCCTAGAGCTAATACACGGTGGAAAAAATCATCTTACATGTATTACATTAAAAAAAAAATGCCCGAAGTTCACGTCTACAGAGTTGTCCCCACTTACAGTGACATGCTATGTTCAGCTTGCTGGGAAGTCTTCCGATCACACAGCACGACTGATGTTCCGTACGCTCTTACTTTGCTCATTAGGCGGCACTCCATCGTCAAGGAACGCGGAATCTACTTGGGCGGTTGCCTCTGTCTGTTGTTTTCTGGCTCTCGCTGATGTATAGAGCGACGTCGGTTCCACACAACCGTTGTTTCCAGAAACAATGTTGCTTCGCACACAGGAGATTTTTTGTGTCTGTTGATCCGCTGTGAACGGGGGACAACGGCTGCTCAAATATTTAACAATGAAATTCGCCAAACAGCCATGCATTTGCGAAGTTGTTTTATGAGGGTTTCCCAGAAAGTAATGCACGGGCTTTTTTTTTCCTCTGCCGAAAGCAGTGGTACGAATCCGAAACGTTACGTACGTACGAGAGGATAATCCCAAAAGTAAGGTCTCCTATCTTTTTATAAGTGCATAGACCTGTTTATTCGGCCGGTGTGGCCATGCGGTTATAGGCGCTACAGTCTGGAACCGCGCGGCCGCTACGGTCGCAGGTTCGAATCCTGCCTCGCCCATGGACGTGTGTGATGTCCTTAGGTTAGTTAGGTTTAAGTAGTTCTAAGTTCTAGGGGACTGATGACCTATGATGTTGAGTCCCATAGTGCTCAGAGCCATTTGAACCATTTTTTTGCACCTGTTTATTTGTACAGCTATTTACATCAGTTTACAGCCTGAACATTTAGCTATTTTTCGACATAATCACCTCGTCTTCGGAGCTGAATCGCTGGGACCACAATTAATGCTGACGGCTCTGAAAAAACTCATGAAAAAACTCAAACGGGCAATTCAGAACCGGAGAAGAGGAATGTTGAGCAAGGGCGTACACATTCTCCATGACAACGCTCGCCCACACATCGCTCGGCAAACCGTTGCTCTCCTGCAACAGTTTCAGTGGAACATGATCACCCACCCACCCTACGGTCCTGACTTGGCGCCCAGTGACTATCACCTGTTCCCTAGGTTAAAAGAACATTTGGCCGGAAAGCGATTCAGCTACGACGACGAGGTGAAAGAAGAGGTTCGTAACTTTCCGAACGGCATGGCGGCGAGATGGTATGACGTGGACATACAAAAACTGCTACAGCGTCTACAAAAATGCATCGACAGACATGGTGATTATGTCGAAAAATAGATAAACGTTCAAGCTGTAAACTGATGTAAACCATTGCAGAAATAAACAGGTCTATTTACTTATAAAAAAATAGGAGACCTTACTTTCGGGATTATTCTAGTATTATATGAAGACTCCTGAGTGAGCGCGCCGAGTTTCCGTCACTTCCAACAGATAGCGTAGCTGCAGGGCAGTTTCAAAATGGCGTCTGTAAGTGATATACGTTACAAGCAACGTGCCTGCATTGAATTTCTGTCTACAGAGGAAGAAACTGTGGGGAATATTCACAAATGCTTGTGCAAACTCTATGGAGCATCTGCTGTCGGCAGAAGCACAGTTAGCCACTGGGCGCGGAGGGGTGAGGTCATCAGAAGGCGGTTCGGCGGAGCTGCACGATTTGCAGCGGTCGGGGAGCCCATCGACGGCTGTCACACCTGACATGTTGCAGAGAGCTGAGTGTAGTTTTCGCTGCATCTGTCAACCAGCAAAAGGAAGTGTGAGTGCAATGACCCGCAGTATCGGGTATTCAAAACCGTGTGCAACATGGGTGCCGGGGTGCCTAACGGTGGATCACAAATCGCACAGAAAAAAAACACTTGTCTCGGTTTGTTGCAACGTTCTGAAGCTGAGGGAAAGGTCTCCGGAGTTTGACAGGTGATGCAACCTGGGTTCAACATTTTGAGCGAGAAACAACAGTGGATAGAATGGCGTCGTTCCCATTCCCCACAGAAGAAAAAATTCGAAGCAACTCCTTCCGCCGGTAAGGTCATGATCACCGTGTTCTGGGACTGTGAAGGTCTGATTCTCATGCGTGTGATGCCAAGAGGCGGTACCGTTAATTCAGAAGCATATGTCGACACATTAACAAAACTCAAGACGCGCTTCAGGCGACTTCGGCGCCACAGCAACCCAGGAGACGTTTTGCTGCAACAGCATAACGCTTGGCCCCACACAAATCTGAGAACGGCTGCACTCATCGCAAAACAGGGTCGGACAGTGTTACACCATCCACCCTACAGTCCTGACTTAGCCCCCTCACACTTCATTCGGCCGGAAAGGATGCGATCCGTGGAAGACTTTTTGAGGATGATGACGAGGTGATTCGCACAGTGAAACACTGGCTCCGCCACCAGGACAAGGATTGGTACGGACAGGGCATACACGCCCTTGTTTCGCGCTGGAGGGAGGCCATAGAACGGGATGGAGATTAGTGGAAAAATAGGGTATATAGATAAAACATTATTCTCTTGTGTGTGTAATTCTCATTAAGTTCAATATATCCTATTGGCCATTAAAATTGCTATACCACGAAGATGACGTGCTACAGACGCGGAATTTAACCGACAGGAATATGATGCTGTGATATGCAAACGATTAGCTTTTCAGAGCATTCACACAACGTTGGCGCCGGTGGCGACACCTAAAACGTGCTGACATGAGGAATTGTCATACACACACAGCAGTTGACGGCGTTGCATGGTGAAACGTTGTTGTGATGCCTCGTGTAAGGAGGAGAAATGCGTACCATCACGTTTCCGACTTTGATAAAGGTCGGATTGAAGCCTGTCGCGATTGCGGTTTATCGTATCGCTACATTGCTGCTGGCATCGGTCGAGATCCAATGACTGTTAGCAGAATACGGAATCGGTGGGTTCAGGAGGGTAATACGGAACGCCGTGCTGGATCCCAACGGCGTCGTATCACTAGCAGTCGAGATGACAGGCATCTTATCCGCACGGCTGTAACGGATCGTGCAGCCACGTCTCCTTCCCTGAGTCAACAGATGGGGACGTTTGCAAGACAACAACCATCTGCACAAACAGTTCGACGACGTTTGCAGCAACAGGGACTATCAGCTCGGAGACCGTGGCTGCGGTTACCCTTGACGCTGCATCACAGACAGGAGCGCCTGCGATGGTGTACTCGACGACGAACCTGGGTGAACGAATGGCAAAACGTCATTTTTTTGGATGAATCCAGGATCTGTTTACAGCATCGTGATGGTCGCATCCATGTTTGGCGACATCGGGGTGAACGCACATTGGAAGCGTGTATTCGTCATCGCCATACTGTCGTATCACCCGGCGTGATGGTATGCGGTGCCATTGGTTACACGTCTCGGTCACCTCTCGTTCGCATTGACAGCACTTTGAACAGTGGACGTTACATTTCACATGTGTTACGACCTGTGGCTCTACCTTTCATTCGATCCCTGCGAAACCCTACATTTCAGCAGGATAATGCACGACCGCATGTTGCAGGACAGGTCCTGTACGGGTCTTTCTGGACGCAGAAAATGTTAGACTGCTGCCCTGGCCAGCACATTCTCCAGATCTCTCACCAACTGAAAACGTCTGGCCAATGGTGGCCGAACAACTGGCTCGTCACAATACGCCAGTGACTACTCTTGTTGAACTGTGGTATCGTGTTGAAGCAGCATGGGCAGCTGTACCTGTACACGCCATCCGAGCTCTGTTTGACTCAGTGCCCAGGCGTATCGAGGCCATTATTACGGCCAGAGGTGGTTGTTCTTGGTACTGATTTCTCAGGATCTATGGGACCAAATTGCGTGAAAATGTAATCACATGTCAGTTGTAGTATAATATATTTGTCCAATGAAAACCCGTTTATCGTGTGGATTTCTTCTTGGTGTAGCAGTTTTAATGGCCAGTAGTGTAGAATTGTTGAAGAAGAAAAATGCGGTGCATTACTCTCTGGGCAACGCTTGTATTTTATTCTCCCTACCAGTTTCGGCAGTTCATTATGCCATCTTCAGGCTCCGTATGCACCTCTCAAAAATAATCGGTACTGGCATACTGCGGCCCTACGTTTGTGGCTCTCGTGAATTCTCAAGTGCTCCCTTTGAAGACCTGACTGGCCAACGTCAACTCTTTGAAGGAATCTGGAATGCGCTGTTGGTGTCTGGAGACACGTGGAGGAGGAGTCGCCTCAGAAAGGTAAACAGGTTGGCGAGCTCCTGTCAGCCTCCAGATAAAGCAGTCGCGCTCGTGCCCTATCTCGCCTGCCCCGAGGCAGCCTTACAAACAGACCACCCCTTGTCGCAAACCCACCGCTCTCACGGATTAGCGCGTGCGTGACACACAGGCTGACGCCAAGTACCACACGTGAACACTGTAACACAGGGGGGCGCTTACAAGGGTCACTCCAAAACAAATGCACACTATTTTTTTTTAAATCCATTTTTCATCCTACGTGTTTGAAAGTTTTACAGTGTGTAGATGCATCCTTTAGGAACAATATTTTCGTTTCTCCACATAATTTCCATCCCTCTCAACTGCCTTACGCCATCTCGGAACCACCGCCTGTATACCCTCGCGGTAAAATTCTGGACCGACCTGTTGGAGCCACTGTTTGTCAGCGTGCACAAGGGAGTCATCATCTTCAAACCTTGTTCCACGAAGAGCGTCTTTCAGTTTCCCAAAGAGATGATAGTCACATGGAGCCAGG
The DNA here is from genome assembly GCF_021461385.2 of Schistocerca piceifrons. Classification (NCBI taxonomy): domain Eukaryota; kingdom Metazoa; phylum Arthropoda; class Insecta; order Orthoptera; family Acrididae; genus Schistocerca; species Schistocerca piceifrons. The sequence goes on along the minus strand of NC_060148.1, from coordinate 131,833,443 downwards.
TCAGGACTGTAAGGCGGGTGTTTCAGTGTTGTCCATCCGAGTTCGATTTTTTGACTGACACGTGGCCGTGCATTGTCGTGCAACAGCAAAACATCCTGCTTTTGCCGATGTGGTCGAACATGGCTCAGTCGAGCTCGAAGTTTCTTCAGTGTCGTCACATACGCATCAGAATTTATGGTGGTTCCACTTGGCATGATGTTCACAAGCAAGAGTCCTTCGGAATCGAAAACCACCTTAGCCATAACTTTTCCCACAGAAGATGTGGTTGTGTGGTTTTGATTTTTTTTTTTTTTTTTTTGGTGAATTTGAACGATGCCACTCCATTGATTGCCTCTTCGTCTCTGGTGAAAAACGATGGAGCCATGTTTCATCACCTGACACAATTCTTCCAAGAAATTCATCTCTACCATTCTCGTACTGTTCAAAAAGTTCGCTGCATACCGTCTTTCTTGTTTCTTTGTGATCCACTGTGAACATCCTGGGAACCCACCTGGCATAAACCTTTTTTAACGTCAACACTTTCAGTATTCTGCAAGCACTTCCTTCCCCTATCCCAACGTAGCGTGACAATTCGTTCAACGTGATGCGTCTGTCAGCAGTCACCAATTCGTCAACTCTCTGCACATTGTCTGGAGTGTGTGCAGTACGAGGCCTGCCGCTGCGAGGACAATCCTCAATATTGCCGTGCCCGCTTTCATCACGTAACCTGCTTGCCCACCGGCTAACTGTACTGCGACCGACAGCAGCATCTCCGTACACCGTTTTCAACCTCTTGTGGATGTTTCCCACTGTCTCGTTTTCACAGCACAGGAATTCTATGACAGCACGTCGCTTCTGACGAACGTCAAGTGTAGCAGCCATCTTGAAAAGACATGCTGTGACGGCACCACTCACGGGAACAGGTTGAACTAAGTTGGAAAACAAGCGGGAAGGATGTGTCCACACACTGTAAAACTTTCACACGTGCAGAATGAAAACTATATTTTTACAAAAATAGTGTGCATTTCTTTTGGAGTGACCCTCGTACTTTCAGATCTGCACCACACACATCTAAATCTGTGTACGCCGCGCGCCACCGTACGGTGTGTGGCGGAGGGTACTTTGTCGACGACTGCCACCCCCCCCCCCTCCTCCTTCCCCGTACCAGTCTCGAATGGTTCGTCGGAACAACCTGATAAGCCTCTGTGTGAACTGCAGTCTGCCTCATTTCAGCTTCACGGTCTTTTCGCTGCAGTAAGCAAAATGTATTTGTCGACGTGTGGGTACGCCCGCTCTCGGAATTAACGACAGTGTAGCACACTGTGATGCGGAACGCCTCTCTTGCAGCGTCTGCCGCTGGAGTTGGCAGTGCACTTCCCTGCGGCGCTTCCGCGCCCACTGAATCAACCTGTGGCGAAGCGCGCAGCTCTTCTCTGGATGTTCTGTGCTTCCTCTGTCAGTCCTACCTGATACTGATCCCATGTCGAATGAGCATTTTGTATGGCGCATCGTTTGTGCGGGAGACTACCTTTCCTGTGGGTTCTACGAATGACTCTCACAAGGGAACATTCCCAAGTGACAACGCACGATCTTGATGGAACTTGGTGAGTATGTAGAGGCCCCGAAATAATGCAATACGTACTTTCCGTTTTTGCCCAATTTCACTTTTAAAGGGTAAAACACATCACGAAAGGAAAGGAAATGTGTTGCATTTAAAACCTGAAATGTAATTAATGTTCTTCTACACTGCATAATAAACTTTCCTAACAATCTGAAATTTTGCAAAATACCTCACCATTATGAATAAATTTTGAAAAATAAAGAACTCCCCAAAGCCACACCGTCTTTTGTTCAAAATACACTACTGCCCATTACAATTGCTGCACCAAGAAGAAATGCTGATAATAAACAGGTATTCATGGGACAAATATATGTGATTACATTTCCACGCAATCTGGGTGCATAGATCCTGAGAAATCAGTACCCAGAACAACCACCCCTGGCTGTAATAACGGCCTTGATATGCCTGCGCATTGAGTCAAATAGAGCTTGGATGGCGTGTACAGGTACAGCAGCCCATGCAGCTTCAACACGATACCACAGTCCATCAAGAGCAGTGACTGGCGTATTGTGACGAGCCAGTTGCTCGGCCACCATTGAAAAGACGTTTTCAATTGGTGAGAGATCTGGAGAATGTGCTCGCCATGGTAGCAGTCGAACATTTTCTGTATCCAGAAAGGCCCGTACAGGACCTGCAACATGCGGTCGTGCATTGTCCTGCTGAAATGTAGGGTTTCTCAGGGATCGAATGAAGGGTAGAGCCACGGGTCGTAACACATCTGAAAAGTAACGTCCACTGTCCGAAGTGCCGTCAATGCGAACAAGAGGTGACAGAGACGTATAAGCAATGGCTCCCCATACCGTTACGCCGGGTGATACGCCAGTATGGCGATGACGAATACACGCTTCCAATATGCGTTCACCGCGATGTCGCCAAACACGGATGCGACCATCGTGATGCTGTAAACAGAACCTGGATTCATCTGAAAAAATGTTTTGCTATTCGTGCACCCAGGTTGGTCGTAGAGTACACCATCGCAGGCCCTCCTGTCTGTGATGCAGCGTCAAGGGTAACCGCAGCCACGGTATCCGAGCTGATAGTCCGTGCTGCTGCAAACGTCGTCGAACTGTTCGTGCAGATGGTTGTTGTCCTGCAAACGTCCCCATCTGTTGACTCAGGAATCGAGACGTGGCTGCACGGTCCGTTACAGCCGTGCGGATAAGATGCCTGTCATCTCGACTGCTAGTGATACGAGGCCGTTGGGACCCAGCACGGCGTTCCGTATTACCCTTCTGGACCCACCGATTCCATATTCTGCTAGCAGTCATTGGATCTCGACCGACGCGAGCAGCAATGTTGCGATACGATAAACCGCAATCGCGATAGGCTACAATCCGACCTTTATCAAAGTCGGAAACGTGATGGTACGCATTTCTCCTCCTTACACGAGGCATCACAACAACGTTTCACCAGGCAACGCCGGTCAATTGCTGTTTGTGTATTAGAAATTGGTTGGAAACTTTCCTCATGCAAGCACGTTGTAGGTGTCGCCACCGGCGCCAACCTTGTGTGAATGCTCTGAAAAGCTAATCATTTGCATATCACAGCGTCTTCTTCCTGTCGGTTAAATTTCGTGTCTGTAGCACGTCGTGGTGTAGCAATTTTAATGGCCAGTAGCGTATTTAAAACATTAATTCTTCTCACATCGTGAGAAATCGTAAACGCTACCATTCTGCAATCTCATTTTTAAATACAAAATCATGTCATTTAATTTATGCAAAATAATAAAATTAATACAGTAAAGGATTAGTGTCGAGGTCCAGTGTGCCGGCCAGCCTGTGGATGCTTTGGAAGACGGTTTTTCATCTACCTCGGCGAATGCGGGCTGGTTCCCCTTATTCCGCCTGAGTTACACTGTGTCAGCGGTTGCTGTGCAAACATCGTCTGGTCATACGCGTACACCATAATTACTCTACCACGCAAACATTTGGGGCTACACTCGTCTGGTATGAGACGTTCCCGGGGGGCCCACTGGGTGCCGAACCGCCCAATAACCCTGGGTTCGGTGTGGGGCGGCGGAGGGGTGGGTGGACTGCTGTGGCCTACTGTGGGGTTGTGAACCACTGGGGGCTACGGAGGGACGGAGCCTCTCTGTCGTTCAATACACCATACACACACAACGTGACCAAAAGCTTTCTGTCCACAGCCTGTAAACAATCTTACTTTAATTGATCTTTCAAAATTAATATTGTTGTATGCGTTTGCTATTTGATTATTATTTGACTACTGTGACATGTGTGGTGTGGAGTACTGCAAAAGTGTGCATTAGCTACTGTTACTACGTAAAATTGCCGCTAGCATGAGTTTCTTAGAAGTAGATACCTTAGGGGTTGCGAAACAACTCAAATCGCTTGATACGGGCAAGTCTTCAGGTCCAGATTGTATACCGATTAGGTTCCTTTCAGATTACGCTGATACAATAGCTCCTTACTTAGCAATCATGTACAACCGCTCGCTCACCGATAGATCTGTACCTACAGACTGGAAAATTGCGCAGGTCGCACCATCGAACTACAGACCTATATCATTGACGTCGGTTTGCAGTAGGGTTTTGGAGCAACATTGTATTCAAACATTAGGAATCACCTCGAAGGGAACTATCTATTGATACGCAATCAGCACGGTTTCAGAAAACATCGTTCATGTGCAACGCAGCTAGCTCTTTATTCGCACGAAGTAATGGCCGCGTTCGACAGGGCACCTCAAGTTGATTCCGTATTTCTAGATTTCCGGAAAGCTTTTGACACCGTTCCTCACAAGCGACTTCTAATCAAGCTGCGGGCCTATCGGGTATCGTCTCAGTTGTGCGACTGGATTCGTGATTTCCTGTCAGGAAGGTCGCAGTTCGTAGTAATAGACGGCAAATCATCGAGTAAAACTGAAGTGATATCAGGTGTTCCCCAGGGAAGCGTCCTGGGACCTCTGCTGCTCCTGATCTATATAAATGACCTGGGTGACAATCTGAGCAGTTCTCTTAGGTTGTTCGCAGATGATGCTGTAATTTACCGTCTAGTAACGTCATCCGAAGACCAGTATCAGTTGCAAAGCGATTTAGAAAAGATTGCTGTATGGTGTGGCAGGTGGCAGTTGACGCTAAATAACGAAAAGTGTGAGGTGATCCACATGAATTCCAAAAGAAATCCGTTGGAATTCGATTAATCGATAAACAGTACAGTTCTCGAGGCTGTCAATTCAGCTAAGTACCTGGGTGTTAAAATTACGAACAACTTCAGTTGGAAAGACCACATAGATAATATTGTGCGGAAGGCGAGCCAAAGGTTGCATTTCATTGGCAGAACATTTAGAAGATGCAACAAGTCCACTAAAGAGACAGCTTACACTACACTCGTTCGTCCTCTGTTAGAATATTGCTGCGCGGTGTGGGATCCTTACCAGGTGGGATTGACGGAGGATATCGAAAGGGTGCAAAAAAGGGCAGCTCGTTTTGTAATACCACGTAATAGGGGAGAGAGTGTGGCAGATATGATACGCGAGTTGGGGTGGAAGTCACTAAAGGAAAGACGTTTTTCGTCGGGGCGAGATCTATTTACGAAATTTGAATCACCAGCTTTCTCTTCCGAATGCGAAAATATTTTGTTGAGCCCAACCTACATAGGTAGGAATGATCATCAAAATAAAATAAGAGAAATCAGAGCTCGAACAGAAAGGTTTAGGTGTTCGTTTTTCCCGCGCGCTGTTCGGGAGTGGAATGGTAGGGAGATAGTATGATTGTGGTTCGATGAACCCTCTGCCAAGCACTTAAATGTGAATTGCAGAGTAATCATGTAGATGTAGATGTAGAGTATAAAGTTCAGTGTCAATTTAATTATTCTTATTGGCACGAGGACCTGGCGACCGTTGGTTATTTTCATTAACGACATACTTTGGAAACCTTTTTTTCCAAATTTTCCACTAACTACTGTTAATTAAAAACTAGTTTATGTAATAAAAATATATAAAGTTAACCGAACTTTGTTTCCAATCGTCATTGCTAAAATACTGAACTGTGGTTATTGGGTTATAACTTTATGCACTTCTCTCGGTTTTGCATTATTTTTCGGAGTAGATGCCTTTTCTCCACAGATTAGGGACTTAGGTACACTGTCATAAAGGAAAGCCTATTTAGTAGGAGAGGAAGGAGGGTTATAATACCACCAACAAGTATCTCCAACCCAAGAACGAAAATTTTCGCAGAAGACTCTTACTTAACAGACAATCTCAATGAAGGTAATGTTTTTCTTTTTTTTAAAAAAAAAAGTATTGCGTTCACACTCATGATACAGGAATACCAGTTCCTAGTTCAAAATTGTCCAGGAGGCTGCTTTTGTTTGGCGGGCGTTAGGGGGCGCCGTAGGTGTGGAAAGAGGCTCCAAGATAAAAAAAAGGAAGAAGAAACAGTAGACCGCTGGTGACAAACAGCAGGTACAGCTGCGAGTCTGGGACAAATTTTGAACGACACGAACTCGTCGCAAGTGTTTCTGTCTACTGTCAGCGGCTTACCGTCGAGTCTCCGCCCGTTCCCACTCGTTCAGAAGTACTGACCTGGAAATAAAGGAGAAAAATACAACTATTACTGCGTGTAAACAGAAATTGCACCACTCAAAAATTAACAAAGAACAAGAAATTATACAAGGTGTATCAAAAAGAATCGTCCGATTTGGAACGTCTATGTTTCTGAAACTAATAAACATATACAACGAATTTTCTTTTTTCATGAACGGGAAACACAAAAAAAATTTTTTTAATATGTTTTCATAGGTGTTGAGTGAGATGTACGGCATATGTCAGTGCGGTATTCAGATTGTTGCCACACCGCAGCCAGCATGTCTCGAGTTACAGCTGCTGTTACGCAATGTGTGTGTTCATTCATTGCTGTTGGTAACGGAGGAACATAAACAGATTATTTTATAAACCCCCACAAGACATTGTCACATACAGTCAGGTCCGGTGATCTTGGAGGCTTAATCGTTTGGTGCAGTGCGACCGATCCACCATTCAGCAATGCTTTGATTTAAAAATTCCCGCACTCCCAGATGCTCCTGTTGGTAAATGAAGTCTTTCCAATCTGTCTCCAACACTAGGAAAAGAAACTTCTCAACCATACCGAGATATGTGCTTCCTGTAACAGTCTACCTGGCAAACAAAACTGGACCATACATATTTTCTCGTGAAACTACACAAAACACATTAGATTTTGGAGAGTCCCTCTCATGTTGTACAATTTGATGTGGTTGTTCCGTACACCAAATTCTCACATTATGACGCTTCACCTGCCCATTTAAACGGAATGTTACCTCGTCACTAAATACTAAACAACCGATATTCTCCATCTTGCCAAGAACGAAATTAAGTAACTCCACATGTTGTTTGTCACCTTCACGAAGAGCTTGCAGTAGCTGAGTTTTGTACGGTTTCGTGTGTAAACGTCGACGCAACACACGCCAGACGGACTTCTGGCACATGTTGAACTTCAAAAAATGGCTCTGAGCACTATGGGACTTGACTTCTGAGGTCATCAGTCCCCTAGAACTTAGAACTACTTAAACCTAACTAACCTGAGGACATCACACACATCCTTGCCCGAGGCAGGATTCGAACCTGCGACCGTAGCGGTCGCGCGGTTCCAGACTGTAGCGCCTAGAACCGCTCGGCCACTTCGGCTGGGCATGTTGAGCTGTCGAGCTGCACGGCGAACAGATTTCTGCGGACTCCTTGTGAAACTGTGGCGGAAGCGTTCGACGTCTGTGTCACACACTCGGGGACGGCCCGGCGGTTTGCCTTTACACCAACAACCTGTTTCTCGGAATTGTTCATGCCATCGTCTAATGCTCTGTGCTGCAGGAGGATCCACACCATTTTTTTTTGTCATCAGTCTACTGACTGGTTTGATGCGGCCCGCCACGAATTCCTTTCCTGTGCTAACCTCTTCATTTCAGAGTAGCACTTGCAACCTACGTCCTCAATTATTTGCTTGACGTATTCCAGTCTCTGTCTTCCTCTACAGTTTTTGCCATCTACAGCTCCCTCTAGTACCATGGAAGTCATTCCCTCATGACTTAGCAGATGTCCTATCATCCTGTCCCTTCTCCTTATCAGTGTTTTCCAGATATTCCTTTCCTCTCCGATTCTGCGTACAACCTCCTCATTCCTTACCTTATCAGTCCACCTAATTTTCAACATTCGTCTATAGCACCACATCTCAAATGCTTCGATTCTCTTCTCTTCCGGTTTTCCCACAGTCCATGTTTCACTACCATACAATTCTGTACTCCAGACGTACATCCTCAGAAATTTTTTCCTCAAATTAAGGCCGGTAGTTGATATTAGTAGACTTCTCTTGGCCAGAAATGCCTTAGCGAGGAGTCTGCTTTTAATGTCCTCCTTGCTCCGTCCGTCATTGGTTATTTTACTGCCTAGGTAGCACAATTCCTTAACTTCATTGACTTCGTGACCATCAATCCTGATGTTAAGTTTCTCGCTGTTCTCATTTCTACTACTTCTCATTACCTTCGTCTTTCTCCGGTTTACTCTCAAACCATACTGTGTACTCATTAGACTCTTCATTCCGTTCAGCAGATCATTTAATTCTTCTTCACTTTCACTCAGGATAGCAATGTCATCAGCGAATCGTATCATTGATATCCTTTCACCTTGTATTTTTATTCCACTCCTGAACCTTTTATTTCCATCATTGCTTCCTCGATGTACAGATTGAAGAGTAGGGGCGAAAGGCTACGGCCTTGTCTTACACCCTTCTTAATACGAGCACTTCGTTCTTGATCGTCCACTCTTATTATTCCCTCTTGGCTGTTGTACGTATTGTATATGACCCGTCTCTCCCTATAGCTTACCCCTACTTTTTTTCAGAATCTCGAACACCTTGCACCATTTTATATTGTCGAACGCTTTTTCCAGGTCGACAAATCCTATGAAAGTGTCTTGATTTTCCTTTTGCCTTGCTTCCGTTTTTAGCCGTAACGTCAGAATTGCCTCTCTCGTCCCTTTACTTTTCCTAAAGCCAAACTGATCGTCACCTAGCGCATTCTCAATTTTCTTTTCCATTCTTCTGTATATTATTCTTGTAAGCAGCTTCGATGCATGAGCTGTTAAGCTGATTGTGCGACAATTCTCGCACTTGTCAGCTCTTGCCGTCTTCCGAATGGTATGGATGATGCTTTTCCGAAAGTCAGATGGTATGTCGCCAGACTCATATATTCTACACACCAACGTGAATAGTCGTTTTGTTGCCACTTCCCCCAATGATTTTAGAAATTCTGATGGAATGTTATCTATCCCTTCTGCCTTATTTGACCGTAAGTCCTCCAAAGCTCTTTCAAATTCCGATTCTAATACTGGATCCCCTATCTCTTCTAAATTGACTCCTGTTTCTTCTTCTATCACATCAGACAAATCTTCACCCTCATAGTGGCTTTCAATGTATTCTTTCCACCTATCTGCTCTCTCCTCTGCATTTAACAGTGGAATTCCCGTTGCACTCTTAATGTTACCACCGTTGCTTTTAATGTCACCAAAGGTTGTTTTGACTTTCCTGTATGCTGAGTCTGTCCTTCCGACAATCATATCTTTTTCGATGTCTTCACATTTTTCCTGCAGCCATTTCGTCTTAGCTTCCCTGCACTTCCTATTTATTTCATTCCTCAGCGACTTGTATTTCTGTACTCCTGATTTTCCCGGAACATGTTTGTACTTCCTCCTTTCATCAATCAACTGAAGTATTTCTTCTGTTACCCATGGTTTCTTCACAGCTACCTTCTTTGTACCTATGTTTTCCTTCCCAACTTCTGTGATGGCCCTTTTTAGAGATGTCCATTCCTCTTCAACTGTACTGCCTACTGCGCTATTCCTTATTGCTGTATCTATAGCGTTAGAGAACTTCAAACGTATCTCGTCATTCCTTAGTACTTCCGTATCCAACTTCTTTGCGTATTGATTCTTCCTGACTAATGTCTTGAACTTCAGCCTACTCTTCATCACTACTATATTGTGATCTGAGTCTATATCTGCTCCTGGGTACGCCTTACAGTCCAGTATCTGATTTCGGAATCTCTGTCTGACCATGATGTAATCTAATTGAAATCTTCCCGTATCTCCCGGCCTTTTCCAAGTATACCACCTCCTCTTGTGATTCTTGAACAGGGTATTCGCTATTACTAGCTGAAACTTGTTACAGAACTCGTCTTTCTCCTCTTTCATTCCTCGTCCCAAGCCCATATTCTCCTGTAACCTTTTCTTCTACTCCTTCCCCTACAACTGCATTCCAGTCGCCCATGACTATTAAATTTTCGTCCCCGTTTACATACTGCATTACCCTTTCCTCATACACTTTCTCTATCTGTTCAGCTTGAGACGTCGGCATGAATACCTGAACTATCGTTGTCGGTGTTGGTCTGCTGTCGATTCTGACTAGAACAACCCGGTCACTGAACTGTTCACAGTACCACACCCTCTGCCCTACCTTCCTATTCATAACGAATCCTACACCTGTTATACCATTTTCTGCTGCTGTTGATATTACCCGATACTCCTCTGACCAGAAATCCTTGTCTTCCCTCCACTTCACACCATACCTAGTACGAAAGTCACGCTGAACAGTTATTACTGACACGCACTGAGCAAAATGTACAACACAAAACGCTTACTGTTTTCCTGACACCATTTTCATTAGAACTGGAGTGTACGCACACTGCTGTTACCTAGCGGGAGCCATATAAAACTCGAGAATTTGCTCTTTCCAACAGTATGTTGTTCATGCACACAACTCAAATACGATACAAGCTATGATTTTTTAAAATCGCATCATTCTTTTCGATACACTCTGTATACAGCCGTTTCCAATGTAGCGCAGTTAAATGCTAAAATGCAAGGCGTATGTACTGTCTTTCCTCCCTCATGCTTATTTCATGTAGCTGTGAAGTACAGGATCTCTCAAAAGGTAGTTTCCAACTTTTGAGCTCATGAATGCGAAGTTCGACATGCCGATGAACGCGGTTCGTCCCTTCAAATCCACCTTTCCCGTGCACTATGACGCAGATTAAACTAAACTAAAAAATGGTTCAAATAGCTCTTAGTACTATGGGACTTATGAAGTCATCAGTCCCTAGAACGTAGAACTGCTTAGACCTAACTAACCTAAGTACATCACATACATCCATCCCAGAAGCAGGATTCGAACCTGCCACCGTAGCAGCAGCGCGGTTCCGGACTGAAGCGCCTAGAACCGCTCGGCCACAGCAGCCGGCTGCCATACGTCCATATCAAGTTTTTTGTTCAGAATCACGCACAGTATCACGCCTCAAAGCATATACGTTTCCTCCTGACTCACCCTGTATAAGGGATTTCACAAATCACGACAGGCATACATTTTCAGGAAGACTCTATGGCCGGCCGGTTCTAGGCGCTTGAGTCCGGAACCGCGCGACTGCTACGGTCGCAGGTTCGAATCCTGCCTCGGGCATGGATGTGTGTGACGTTCTTAGGTTGGTTAGATTTAAGTAGTTCTGCGTTCTAGGGGAATGATGACCTCAGATGTTAAGTCTCATAGTGCTCAGAGCCATTTGAACCATTTTAAAACTCTATTCATTTCTTCATTTACTTGCCTATAATTATAAATACGTTAGTTCAAATAGTTCGGGACTTAACATCTGTCGTCATCAGTCCCCTAGACTTATAACTACTTAAACCTAACTAACCTAAGGACATCACACACATCCGTGCCCGAGGCAGGATGCGAACCTGCGACCGTAGCAGTCGCGCGGTTCCGGACTGAGCGCCTAGAACAGCGAGACCACCGCGGCCGGCGTTAGTTCTAAGAACTAAATTTAATTAAAATGGCAAGTGCTCAAATACAAGGGTGAGTCAAATGAAAACCTCAAATATTTTTTAAAAATATTATTTCTTGTGGAGAAGTGGAGCAAAGGTGTATCACTTTCAACATACTCTCCCCCACGCTCAATGCAAGTCCTCCAGTGGTTACAAAGTGCATAATTTCCTTTAGAAACAAATTCTTTTGGTAGTCCGCGCAACCACTCATGCACCGCGTGGCGTACCTCTTCATCAGAACGGAAATTATTTCCTCCCATTGCGTCTTTGAGTGTTCCAAACATAAGGAAATCGCTTGGCGCAAAGTCTGGTGAATATGGTGGGCGAGGCGGGATTCGAACCTGAGACCGTAGCAGTCGCGCGGTTCCGGACTCAAGCTCCTAGAATCGCTCGGCCACCGCGGCCGGCAAACTAACCTGAACTCCGCCCGAACAAGCCATGGACGCCCAAAGGACCGACTGGCCGCCGTGTCGTCCTCAGACCACAGGCGTCACCGTTTGGGGATACGGAGAGGCACGTGGTGAGCACACCACTCTCTCGGCCGTGTGTCAGTTTACGAGACCGGAGCCGCTACTTCTCAGTCGAGTAGCTCCCCAGTTTGCCCCACAAGGGCTGAGTGCAGCCCGCTTGGCAAACAGCGCTCGGCAGACCGGATGGTCACCCATCCGAGTGCTAGCCCAGCCCGACAGCGCTTAACTCCAGTGATCCGACGGGAACCGGTGTTACGACTGCGGCAAGGCCGTTGGCATATGGCAGACTCAGGGAAGAAAATGTCTCGAGTTCGTGAATCATGTTAATGTTACTATTTAACTAAATCCCATACGGGATGAACATGAATTTTCAGTCCGCAGTGAAGTGTGCAGTCATTTGACACTTGTCAGCACATTAAAACTGTTTATCAGAGCGGGACTGGGCAGGTGCAGGTGGTCCAGCGGCTTTTTAATTACATACGTTTTTTATTGGGTCCTCCTTCCTCCCCTCGAGTCCTTGCCTCTGCTCGCCACTAATCTGCCTTCTCAACCTGCTCCAGTGCCGTTACAGTTCTTCTCTGGAACACCTAATCAATAGGGGAACCTCTTGAAATATGAATTAAAATAAAACATTTCTTTTCTTAGTAATGGATGTAAGACACCACCCCCCCCCCCCCCCAGCACGCACTATATGTTTCTGTACGAAATTTAGCCAAAATTGATTCTGATGAACACTTGCCGTATTCTCGTTAACAACCTGCAATGGGGCACCGTGTCAGACGCTTTCCGGAAATCTAGAAATATGGAATACGCCTGTTGCTCTTCATCTGTAGTTCGCAGTGTACCATGTAAGAAGAGATCAAGCTGAGTTTCACACCAGCAATGTTTGCTAAACCCGTGCTGATTCGTGGACATAAACTTCTCAGTCTTTTCTGAAAGTTTCATATATTCTAACTGAGAATATATTCAGGAATACCGCAGCGAACAGAAGTTAGGTAGGCTATATCGGACTGTAATTTTGCGGGCCGTTCTTTTACCCATCTTATAAACTGGAATGACCTGCGCATTTTTCCAGTCACCAACACAGCATGTTGTTCTCAATGGAGAGGCGTCTACAGACGTTAAAGTAACCTCTGGCGTGCCACAGGGGAGTGTTATGGGACCATTGCTTTTCACAATATATATAAATTACCTAGTAGATAGTGTCGGAAGTTCCATGCGGCTTTTCGTGGATGATGCTGTAGTATACAGAGAAGATGCAGCCTTAGAAAATTGCAGCGAAATGCAGGAAGATCTGCAGCGGATAGCCACTTGGTGCAGGGAGTGGCGACTGATCCTTAACATAGACAAATGTAATGTATTGCGAATACATAGAAAGAAGGATCCGTTATTGTATGATTATATGATAGCGGAACAAACACTGGTAGCAGTTACTTCTGTAAAATATCTGGGAGTATGCGTGCGGAACGATTTGAAGTGGAATGATCATATAAAATTAATAGTTGGTAAGGCGGGTGCCAGGTTGACATTCATTGGGACAGTCCTTGGAAAATGTAGTCCGTCAACAAAGGAGGTGGCTTACAAAACACTCGTTCGACCTATACTTGAGTATTGCTCATCAGTGTGGGATCCGTACCAGGGAGATAGAGAAGATCCAAAGAAGAGCGGCGCGTTTCGTCACAGGGTTATTTGGTAAGGGTGATAGCGTTACGGAGATGTTTAGCAAACTCGAGTGGCAGACTCTGCAAGAGAGGCGGTCTGCATCGCGGTGTAGCTTGCTGTCCAGGTTTCGAGAGGGTGCGTTTCTGGATGAGGTATCGAATATATTGCTTCCCCCTACTTATACCTCCCGAGGAGATCAGGAATGAAAAATTAGAGAGATTCGAGCGCGCACGGAGGCTTTCCGGCACTCGTTCTTCCCGCGAACCATACGCGACTGGAACAGGAAAGGGAGGTAATGACAGTGGCACGTAAAGTGCTCTCCGCCACACGCCGCTGGGTGGCTTGCGGAGTATAAATGTAGATGTAGATGTAGGCTTCGTGCTGGGCGAGAGATTCACGGCGACGAACCCAGCGCGCACACCCCTTTGATTACCCCAACTGGTCGACAAGTGTGACAGCACTACCAAGAGATGTCGTGTTGAATAGGAAGGTGTTTGAGTGTGGTCCGTGGATCACCTCCAGTGAGAGTGTCCACACGTTCCAGCACTGCACGAGTCACAGCGGGTGATCGGACAGGTCTGCGCGATTTCGTTGCGATGGCGACAGCTGCCTCGCCCAACGACCCAATGAGCTTTTGTTCAGTGCCAGCTCTCCGCAGACATACCGCAAGCGCCTATCAATACGTATGATGCTCTGGTCTTCCGAAAAAAAAAAAACCCTCAATGACAACTGTCTGCTAGGGACACATGTCCGGTACAGACGCCATTTTGAAAGCTACGACACGACATATCGGAACTTCATGAAACTATAGGGACTACAGCGGGAACATTCCACGATCTCCAGAAAGAAATTCCGCAATTTTGAGCCGAAACTGGTCGAGAAAAAAAATGTATTGCATTACTTACTGATCGGCCTTCGTACAAAATTCTCTTTCATATATATTCACAATCCTGTTCTTCGATGATAGGATTTATGTTTAGTCGTAAAATAAGAAATTCACGTGTGCTACAAGAAAGTAAACATGTGATATTTTGTTAATGATATGATGATCTCTTCAAATTTTTTCTACATTAAACTGCTCTGGTCCGTGTTTGTTAACTGCATGTTGTTGTTGTTGTGGTCTTCAGTCCTGAGACTGGTTTGATGTAGCTCTCCATGCTACTCTATCCTGTGCAAGCTTTTTCATCTCCCAGTACCTACTGCAACCTACATCCTTCTGAATCTGCTTAGTGTATTCATCTCTTGGTCTCCTTCTACGATTTTTACCGTCCACGCTGCCCTCCAATACTAAATTGGTGATCCCTTGATGCCTCAGAACATGTCCTACCAACCGATCCCTTCTTCTGGTCAAGTTGTGCCACAAACTTCTTGTCTCCCCAATCCTATTCAATACCTCATTAGTTATGTGATCTACCCATCTAATCGTCAGCATTCTTCTGTAGCATCATATTTCGAAGGCTTCTATTCTCTTCTTGTCCAAACTATTTATCGTCCATGTTTCACTTCCATACATGGCTACAGTCCATACAAATACTTTCAGAAATGACTTCCTGACACTTAAATCTATACTCAATGTTAACAAATTTCTCTTCTTCAGAAACGCTTTCCTTGCCATTGCCAGCCTACATTTTATATCCTCTCTACTTCGACCATCATCAGTTATTTTGCTCCCCAAACAGCAAAACCCCTTTACTACTTTAAGTGCCTCATTTCCTAATCTAATTCCCTCAGCATCACCCGACTTAATTAGACTACATTCCATTATCCTTGTTTTGCTTTTGTTGATGTTCATCTTATATCCTCCTTTCAAGACCCTATCCATTCCGTTCAACTGCTCTTCCAAGTCCTTTGCTGTCTCTGACAGAATTACAATGTCATCGGCGAACCTCAAAGTTTTTATTTCTTCTCCATGAATTTTAATACCTACTCCGAATTTTTCTTTTGTTTCCTTTACTGCTTGCTCAATATACAGATTGAATAACATCGGGGAGAGGCTACAACCCTGTCTTACTCCCTTCCCAACCACTGCTTCCCTTTCATGTCCCTCGACTCTTATAACTGCCATCTGGTTTCTGTACAAATTGTAAATAGCCTTTCGCTCCCTGTATTTTACCCCTGCCACCTTTAGAATTCGAAAGAGGGTATTCCAGTCAACATTGTCAAAAGCTTTCTCTAAGTCTACAAATGCTAGAAATGTAGGTTTCCCTTTCCTTAATCTTTCTTCTAAGATAAGTCGTAATGTCAGTATTGCCTCACATGTTCCAGTGTTTCTACGGAATCCAAACTGACCTTCCCTGAGGTTGGCTTCTACTAGTTTTTCCATTCGTCTGTAAAGAATTCGTGTAAGTATTTTGCAGCTGTGACTTATTAAACTGATAGTTCGGTAATTTTCACATCTGTCAACACCTGCTTTCTTTGCGATTGGAATTATTATATTCTTCTTGAAGTCTGAGGGTATTTCGCCTGTTTCATACATCTTCCTCACCAGATGGTAGAGTTTTGTCAGGACTGGCTCTCCCAAGGCCGTCAGTAGTTCCAATGGAATGTTGTCTACTCCGGGGGCCTTGTTTCGACTCAGGTCTTTCAGTGCTCTGTCAAACTCTTCACGCAGTATCGTATCTCCCATTTCGCCTTCATCTACATCCTCTTCCATTTCCATAATATTGTCCTCAAGTACATCGCCCTTGTATAGACCCTCTATATACTCCTTCCACCTTTCTGCTTTCCCTTCTTTGCTTAGAACTGGGTTTCCATCTGAGCTCTTGATATTCATACAAGTCGTTCTCTTATCTCCAAAGCTCTCTTTAATTTTCCTGTAGGCAGTATCTATCTTACCCCTAGTGAGATAGGCCTCTACATCCTTACATTTGTCCTCTAGCCATCCGTGCTTAGCCATTTTGCACTTCCTGTCGATCTCATTTTTGAGACGCTTGTGTTCCTTTTTGCCTGCTACATTTACTCCATTTTTATATTTTCCCCTTTCATCAATTAAATTCAATATTTCTTCTGTTACCCAAGGATTTCTATTAGCCCTCGTCTTTTTACCTACTTGATCCTCTGCTGCCTTCACTACTTCATCCCTCAGAGCTACCCATTCTTCTTCTACTGTATTTCTTTCCCCCATTCCTGTCAATTGTTCCCTTATGGTCTCCCTGAAACTCTGTACAACCTCTGGTTCTTTCAGTTTATCCAGGTCCCATCTCCTTAAATTCCCACCTTTTTGCAGTTTCTTCAGTTTTAATCTACAGGTCACAACCAATAGATTGTGGTCAGAGTCCACATCTGCCCCTGGAAATGTCTTACAATTTAAAACCTGGTTCCTAAATCTCTGTCTTACCATTATATAATCTATCTGATACCTTTTAGTATCTCCAGGGTTCTTCCATGTATACAACCTTCTTTCATGATTCTTAAACCAAGTGTTAGTTATGATTATGTTGTGCTCTGTGCAAAATTCTACCAGGCGGCTTCCTCTTTCATTTCTTAGCCCCAATCCATATTCACCTACTATGTTTCCTTCTCTCCCTTTTCCTACACTCGAATTCCAGTCACCCATGACTATTAAATTTTCGTCTCCCTTCACAATCAGAATAATTTCTTTTATTTCATCATACATTTCTTCAATTTCTTCGTCATCTGCAGAGCCAGTTGGCATATAAACTTGTACTACTGTGGTAGGCATGGCCTTTGTGTCTATCTTGGCCACAATAATGCGTTCACTATGCTGTTTGTAGTAGCTAACCCGCACTCCTATTTTTTTATTCATTATTAAACCTACTCCTGCATTACCCCTATTTGAATTTTGTATTTATAACCCTGTAATCACCTGACCAAAAGTCTTGTTCCTTCTACCACCGAACTTCACTAATTCCCACTATATCTAACTTTAACCTATCCATTTCCCTTCTTAAATTTTCTAACCTACCTGCCCGATTAAGGGATCTGACATTCCATGCTCCGATCCGTAGAACGCCAGTTTTCTTTCTCCTGATAACGACATCCTCTTGAGTAGTCCCCGCACGGAGATCCGAATGGGGGACTATTTTACCTCCGGAATATTTTACCCAAGAGGACGCCATCATCATGTAATCATACAGTAAAGCTGCATGCCCTCGGGAAAAATTACGGCTGTAGTTTCCCCTTGCTTTCAGCCGTTCGCAGTACCAGCACAGCAAGGCCGTTTTGGTTATTGTTACAAGGCCAGATCAGTCAATCATCCAGACTGTTGCCCCTGCAACTACTGAAAAGGCTGCTGCCCCTGTTCAGGAACCACACGTTTGTATGGTCTCTCAACAGATACCCCTCCGTTATGGTTGCACCTACGGTACGGCTATCTGTACGCTGAGGCACGCATGCCTCCCCACCAACGGCAAGGTCCATGGTTAAACTGCATACATACTAAAATTAAACGTGGTGGAGAATATAGTATTTACTTTTCGTACAGTTAAACAAATAGCAATAGCAAAATTAAAAGAGAAAGTTACACCAAACAATGCTTTGTATCTGTTGTCCTCATATCTGCCTGGAAACAGTGCGTGTAACTTTACACGAAGCTCCATGTTGTTTTGTGCCGTCAGCTGACTGTGTTACTCATTTGAATGCGTACCCTTCATCGTCGTTTTCGCGCTTAGCGTGTCTCAAGAATTACACGTAGGTGATTGTGCACGGTGCCTGGCTCCTAGATGAGACTCGAAGAGTCCACTGTTGCAGTGACAAACTGTCGATGAATTCCTGTATGTCAGTAGCCATGAGTTAGACAAAGATGAAAAAATTCAATAAGAGCACGATGCGCCCTTGCAGCTTTGCTTCCACTGCACTCTCAGGTAACTGTAAGTACGGCTACAGTTGCCTCAGACTGCGTCATGTGTGTGTGAGTTGCGTTTCCGTGTGTCCGCGTGTCTGACGAAGGCCTTACTGGCCGAAAGTTTTCTGTGTGACGGTCTTTCTGTTGTGCAAATCTGCGACCCGGCATTTCCTGTACAGAGGGATCTTTTGCTGGTTCTGGCGCCCCAAGCGACAGCTCGTGACGTTCGAGACGTAAGCCGGCCGTGGTGATTCCGCGAGAGAATGGTAATTAAACCTCTCTGCTGCCCGCACTAAACGCGGCAGCTAAACTGCCCGCGATACCGTGCGCTTTCTCCGCGGCGCAGTGCGCATGCGCCGCTGCTGCTCTGTTTGACCTTCACGAGAGCGCCAGTTGACTGTTGACGGGGGCAGCGGAGGTGGAGGTGGGGGTAAAACAAGTGCCGGCCGGCGCAGCTGACTGCGCGCTTTTGAACGCAGACTTTCTCCTGTTACTAGAGAGGGAGAGAGAAGGCGCGCCTGTGAAAGGCCATTCCGCACCCTGACGGCAAAAGCTAATCCCCAGTCGCCGACTTTCGGTTTCACACACAGCTACCAACGTTATGACGGATTATCCGTTTCACCGGCTCGCGGCGTTTTCATTTTAAGAATCGGATGTGGCGGCTCCTCCACCGACATTACTCGCGGAGCATCTCTTAAGACGCAGTCGCTGTTTCTGCTCAAATTAACCCTTAATCACAGTCGTGTCGTGAGTACTTCTCACGCGACTACTGTCGTGCGGTCCCCCGGACCGCGTTCAGAAGGCGGGAAAAATACGTAAAAATCAGTAATCTAGCGCTACTTTTTGAATTTAGTACTACATATTTATTCTTCAATTATATATAAATGGTAACATATGCACAAAATATTGTTTCGGTGCTGTGAAAAAGACCTATTCATATTGTACTCTAAATTCTCATTGAAATTTATGTTGTTGTTGTTGTGGTCTTCAGTCCTGAGACTGGTTTGATGCAGCTCTCCATGCTACCCTATCCTGTGCAAGCTTCTTCATCTCCCAGTACCTATTGCAACCTACATCCTTCTGAATCTGCTTAGTGTATTCATCTCTTGGTCCCCCTCTACGATTTTTACCCTCCACGCTGCCCTCCAGTGCTAAATTTGTGATCCCTTGATGCCTCAGAACATGTCCTACTAACTGGTCCCATCTTTTTGTCAAGTTGCGCCACAAACTCCTCTTCTCCCCAGTTCTATTCAATACTTCATCATTAGTTATGTGAAAACCATCTAATCTTCAGCATTCTTCTGTAGCACCACATTGAAATTTATAGTGATGGACAACTATCGAAATATCTCAGTGTAGTTCGTTACTTGAAACTTGGTTGTTGCAGATTACTGTTGATCAAGTACCATCAGTGTTAAATTTAACGAATATTCATCACAGCGAATTAAACAGAAAAAATCTGCACTACTGAAAGTGGCCACATTTCGCACCACCTTACACGTTTTGTTGTTTTTGTTTGTTTGGAGGGAAGAGACCGAACAGCGAGGTCATCGGTCTCATCGGATGAGGGAAGGATGGGGAAGGAAGTCGGCCGTGCTCTTTCAAAGGTACCATCCCAGCATTTGCTTGGATCGATTTAGGGAAATCACGGAAAACCTAAATCAGGATGGCCAGACGCGGGATTGAACCGTCGTCCTCCCGAATGCGAGTCCAGTGCACCTTACACGTACTGCGGACACACCTTACAAGAGCATTCCAAACAAATTGGGACCTTGCACTTGCGACAGAAATAACTTGTCTTTCTCTTCTTTCTTGGTGGACAAATGCGACATGTCTTCCTTCAATCCCTAGGTAGATTGTCCTCCTTTTCCAGCTCTTCATGGAGATGTACTTCAGTTCATAGAACTCGACCGATAGAAAATCTCAATTCTCGTGGTAGGCGTTTATTCATTATCCTTTCGCGCAGTGAAGGTTCAATCAGTTCTTTCGCTTGGCCTTCCATGAAGTTCATCGTGGTAAGCACAGTTATTTCCTTGAATGACTGATGAACAATATATGCATTGACAACACTCACATCAAGAATACGGGAAAACACGGCCATGGGCCAGCGTTGTGTGCAGCGACTTGAATAATATTTGGCACAGTTTTCGCCTACAGTATCAACTAGAGATGGGCAAAACTGTTCTTTTCAGAGATTGGATCAGAACTGTTCACTCCCTGAAATGAACTAGGTCTTTTTCATGACTCACCACTCATTCACAATAGAAAATAAATGGAAGGCACATTGCCCTTTAAACTTGGTTTATTCCAGTACTATACCTGTATTTTGATCTTATTTGATCCTATTTTGAAGTAACACAGATAATGAGTAAGAATTTTGTATTGTTTATTGAAATTTCCACGATATGACAAAGTTTTTGACTATCGATTTATTTTGCACTATCGTGGTTTTTTGGGTGATTGGAAAATGTTGTAACTTGAGATTTACATTAACAATGTATTTGGCTATAATGTATTAAAATTTCATTAACCTCGTACAAATACATCCCAAGCCATATATTTTTAAAGTGAACGTTTCCTTCCGAAGACGCCCAAAATCGCAAAATCCGTACTACAATTAGAAAAAAAGTGTAAATTTGACTGTAAGACCAAAGTGCTGCATATAGCCTTATGCAGAATAAAACAAGGAAAATATTGGTGTATCACATTTTGCGATACGTTTATCGGCTCGCTCGTAATTAAAGTGTAAATTCGAGTGACCATAATAAAAAATCCTATAGTAAGAGGAGCCGTCAGGAACCTAATCTGATCAGTTTAAACAAATAAAAATAAAATAAAAACAAATGATGTATACATAACATAATTATGTAATACACGTAACGGTATTAGTACGAAGAACAATATCCAGTAGAGACGAACTCCGATGCAGAGGCGCTGAGTCAAGCAGGTCGAGCTGCGAGCTGTATTGCTGCGTGAGCTAAGTCACCCGCTCCGAGACAAATCGTCCGTTCTCTTGCGAGCAGGTTGTTGCAAGTAGTTGTTATGTTCTCCGCTAGGTGGCTCTCTGTCCTGTTGCTCGCATCAACTGCCCAGAGGGCAGGACGTGCGACTGAAACGATCGCCGACGGAGTGCTATGCTACGTTAAGGTGCGCCAGACACTGCACGCGGCAGAGGAAGCACAGAGAGGGCACGGCATACCTGAAACACAAAATCCAATGGGGCACTGCACAATGCAGGTAGCCAAGGCAGAAGTAGGGCAGAGGCCGGCGCCGGCTGTGTTGTGTGGCGTGCACTGTGCTCTGACCAGCAGAGGCCCCGCTGATAATGCTCCGTCTCTCTCTCTCTCTCTCTCTGCTGTGGGAAACGTTTGGAGCTACCGTTCTTTTTTCTGAATCACTGATTGTTCACTCCTTTGAAAGATTCAACTCTATGAATCAGTTCAGGAGCGGATCCCCCATCTCTAGTCAGCACACCACCCTTTGTGTTATTAAAGTGGGCTATTATTACAGGTTTTTTACTTTCCACGTCACCTTCTATGGAGTGATGTATTGTTGATATAAGAATTACTGCTCTTCCTTTCTTAGGCACATGCGAAATGAGCGTGATGTGTTTGGTAAATGCATACAAAGTTGGTCCAGCTTCACGTCTACGGGAAGGCAAGAAAGATGCCGGAATTTCCATTCGGTTCTTCCGCATTGTTCCCACTGTGGTCAAACCATTTTTCCGTAGCACGTCTGCATACCCGTTATCAGCAGCAATGTTTCGGTTAGTATGTGCTCTTGGTTTGCACCATCTGAGGACAGCCTGAGTGGGAACGGCGTATTTGTTCTCAAAGTCCTGCTCCATCAGTACCTTCTCCACAGTAGAGTTGTAGTTAGTCCTGGAGTCGGCGAGCCATTGAAGCTTGAGGCCGTACTTCGCCGGTTTAGATGGAATATGCATTTTGAATGTACAGCGTCCTCTGAAACCGATTAACATTTCATCGCCGGCCGCTAAGGTCGCAGGTTCGAATCCTGCCTCGGGCATGGATGTGTGTGTTGTCCTTAGGTTAGTTAGGTTTAAGTAGTTCTAAGTTCTAGGGGACTGATGACCTCAGATGTTAAGTCCCATAGTGCTCAGAGCCATTTGAACCATTTTGAACATTTCATCAACTGTAGCATTACCCCAAGAATATAGGATCGCTGCGAATTTTCGTTGAATTTATGTATAATGTTTGTTATAGCAGCTGCTGGATCAGAAACTTTACGTAACTCCCTGTCATCAGGGTTGTCAAATCTCAGGCAGTTGGGAATTACAAGAAATCTTGCTGATGACATAGTGATACGGAAAATATCACGGCCAGTCCCAGCAGTACGAAAGAGAGAACGCATATTCGATTTCAATACTGCAGCGTATATAATAAGGCCGATGAAACTCTCCATTTCAGACATTGTACAAGTTATGACTTCTGTTGTATTTGTGCATTTTCCACGAATTTTTTCAAGTTTCTCATTTGTCCAGGTGAGTATTTCGTTCAGCATATCACCACTTAAAATATATCTCCAGGCAGTCAGAGGGTCGATCTGTGATTGTCCTCTGAGTTCGTATCGAAGTGCTGGTGTCTTCAATATATTATGACCTGGAATTCTGACGCGCCTGTTTGGTTCTACTGCCGACCACTTGGACCTGTTTATGCCAGAGAAGTACAGGGTGTTTCAAAAATGACCGGTATATCTGAAACGGCAATAAAAACTAAACGAGCAACGATAGAAATACACCGTTTGTTGCAATATGCTTGGGACAACAGTACATTTTCAGGCGGACAAACTTTCGAAATTACAGTAGTTACAATTTTCAACAACAGATGGCGCTGCAAGTGATGTGAAAGATATAGAAGACAACGCAGTCTGTGGGTGCGCCATTCTGTACGTCGTCTTTCTGCTGTAAGCGTGTGCTGTTCACAACGTGCAAGTGTGCTGTAGACAACATGGTTTATTCTTTAGAACAGAGGATTTTTCTGGTGTTGGAATTCCACCGCCTAGAACACAGTGTTGTTGCAACAAGACGAAGTTTTCAACGGCGGTTTAATGTAACCAAAGGACCGAAAAGCGATACAATAAAGGATCTGTTTGAAAAATTTCAACGGACTGGGAACGTGACGGATGAACGTGCTGGAAAGGTAGGGCGACCGCGTACGGCAACCACAGAGGGCAACGCGCAGCTAGCGCAGCAGGTGATCCGACAGCGGCCTCGGGTTTCCGTTCGCCGTGTTGCAGCTGCGGTCCAAATGATGCCAACGTCCACGTATCGTCTCATGCGCCAGAGTTTACACCTCTATCCGTACAAAATTCAAACGCGGCAACCCCTCAGCGCCGCCACCATTGCTGCACGAGAGACATACGCTAACGATATAGTGCACAGGATTGATGACGGCGATATGCATGTGGGCAGCATTTGGTTTACTGACGAAGCTTATTTTTACCTGGACGGCTTCGTCAATAAACAGAACTGGCGCATATGGGGAACCGAAAAGCCCCATGTTGCAGTCCCATCGTCCCTGCATCCTCAAAAAGTACTGGTCTGGGCCGCCATTTCTTCCAAAGGAATCATTGGCCCATTTTTCAGATCCGAAACGATTACTGCATCACGCTATCTGGACATTCTTGGTGAATTTGTGGCGGTACAAACTGCCTTAGACGACACTGCGAACACCTCGTGGTTTATGCAAGATGGTGCCCGGCCACATCGCACGGCCGACGTCTTTAGTTTCCTGAATGAATATTTCGATGATCGTGTGATTGCTTTGGGCTATCCGAAACGCACAGGCGGCGGCGTGGATTGGCCTCCCTATTCGCCAGACGTGAACCCCTGTGACTTCTTTCTGTGGGGACACTTGAAAGACCAGGTGTACCGCCAGAATCCAGAAACAATTGAACAGCTGAAGCAGTACATCTCATCTGCATGTGAAGCCATTCCGCCAGACAGGTTGTCAAAGGTTTCGGGTAATTTCATTCAGAGACTACGCCATATTATTGCTACGCATGGTGGACATGTGGAAAATATCGTACTATAGAGTTTCCCAGACCGCAGCGCCATCTGTTGTTGAAAATTGTAACTACTGTAATTTCGAAAGTTTGTCTGCCTGAAAATGTACTGTTGTCCCAAGCATATTGCAACAAACGGTGTATTTCTATCGCTGCTCGTTTAGTTTTTATTGCCGTTTCAAATATACCGGTCATTTTTGAAACACCCTGTATTTCCCAGCACGTTCGTCATCTTCATCGCTATCTGATTCTCCTTCAGACCTTTCCTCGTCACTTTCACTCTCCGAATAATGCTCACTACGTATAAAACCACCATCCTCCACATCAGAAAAATCAAAATCGGATATGTCGCTCCCATCAATAATCTTTGAAAGTTTTTCTACAAAATTTGGATCGTCTGTTCTCACAAACGAGGGACCAGGATTACCTGACATAGTTCCAAAGTTATTGTCACCGACAGATGCAAAGAACAAAACAACCACAAAGAGAAGGAATAATGTTCAGTCAGTCACGGACTTACACTAACACAGTCGCGCGGTCCCGTGGACGTCGTTTCAACGAAACAGAAGCAAACACATCGATTGCAACAATGGCTGCCGTGGCAACAAGCAGCAGACTGAGAATAAGGAAGCTACTGGTTCGCCCAGCTCTTCAAGGTCAGTGGCGTTCCTAGAAGCAGGGGCGTGGAAAGTAGCGCGGTTCCGGGGACCGCACGACTGTAGTTGACGGTTAAACCGAATCGGAACTGAAGGTAGCCTTGCGAGGTATGAAACTATACAACTGCAGTAACTATATGTACCCTCATTAAACAAGTCTTTCGGTTGACGCCTCACTGTGTGACTCGCGTGTCGATAATGACGAGATGGGTGATGACAACACCGAGTGCCAGAGCCGAGAAAATCGAACTTTTTTTTTGACGGTCAGTTCATAATATTGTGAAAAAGTAAATAAATGAAAGTAAGTGGCACGAGGGGGTTTCGAACACGGCTCGTCCACATGGCAGTCCAACATCGTGACCACTTAAATAACTGTTGGAAAAAGTTACGATAGCTACACTTGCACGATCTTAACGTTCTTTCACTTTGCATAAAAGAGTCGTTACAAACAAAAGCAACAAAAGAAAATGTTGCTCCCGGGCTATAATAGTTCCCTTCCGGAACATATTTTAGAACGTCGAAGACGAGGTATGTAGACTTCCGGACCCGATGCTTATTTGGCACCAGTGAATGCGGGTAATTTTTTTTATTGTATATTTTGTTTCTTATACAGGGTGTATCATAATCGATGGCGCGAACTTACACGGCTGAAAGTACATGATAATAGAAGCACAGCTCTAAAACGCATACCTTAACAGCTATGAGATATTCTCGATTGTTGATATTGTGAAACAAGTCTCTTCTACTCCAAGCTGTTTGCTTTCCATATTTTGGGAACTGGTAGTATGGACCAAACCAAGAAAAAAATGTGCAATAAACATGTGCTCTAAAATGCATACCCTTAGTTATGAGCACTTGTTCATTAGAAGAGTTGTGTTCCAAAGTACCGAAGATGAACAGGTGCTCATAGCTGTTATGGTATGCATTTTAGAGCACGTGTTTACTGCACATTTTTTTCTTGTTTTGGTCCATACTACCACTTCCCGAAATATAGAAAGCAAACAGCTTGCAGTAGAAGAGATTTGTTTCGCAATATCGACAATCGAGAATGTCTCACAGCTCTTAAGGTATGTGTTTTAGAACCGATGTTTACTTGACATTTGTGCTTCTGTTATCGTGTACTTTCAGCCGTGCAAGTTTTCGCCATCCATTATGATACACCCTGTATACATACGGAACACCAGAAAGTCTTCAAACACCTCCAGTAGAAAATTAACGTAATTTTTGTGGTTCAAAATGGTTCAAATGGCTCTAAGCACTATGGCACTTAACAGCTGAGGTCATCAGTCCCCTTGACTTAGAACCACTTAAACTAACCTAAGGTCATCACACACAGACATGCCCGAGGCAGGATTCGATCCTGCGACCGTAGCAGCAACGCGGTCCGGACTGAAGCGCCTAGAACCGCTCGGTCACAGTGGCGAGCAATTTTTGTGGTAGGTTGGAGTTGGCATGAGTATCGAATGTTGGTCCTCCAGAAATGTTCTGTAATCACCAATGGCGTGCTGTGCGGTTCTTAATATGTAGTACACAGTAGCCAGTGTTATGAACCTCTTCTTTCACCTCGTCGTCGGAGCTGAATCGCTGGGACCACATTAACGGTGACAGGTACTGTGCGACTCTGAGAAAACTCCAACGGGCAATTCAGAACCGGAGAAGATGAATGTTGAGCAAGGGCGTACACATTCTCCATGACAACTCTCGCCCACACATCGCTCGGCAAACCGTTGCCCTTCTGCAACAGTTTCTGTGGAACACAATCACCCAGCCACCCTATAGTCCTGACTTGGCGGCCAGTGACTATCACCTCTTCCCTAGGTTAAAAGAACATTTGGCCGGAAAGCGGTTCAGCTCCGACGACGAGGTGAAAGAAGAAGTTCATAACTTTCTGAACAGTATGGCGGCGAGCTGGTATGACGTGGACATACAGAAACTGCCACAGCGTCTACAAAAATGCACCGACAGAAATGGTGATTATGTCGAAAAATAGCTAAATGTTCAAGCTGTAAAATGATGTAAACCACTGTAGAGATAAACAGGTCTACGTACCTTACTTTTGGGATTACCTTCGTAGTTTAGACAAGACGAGAATAGAAGCTTTCGAAACGTTGTGCTACAGAAGAATGCTGAAGGTTGTATGGTTACATCACGTCACTGATGAGGAGGTATTGAATAGAATTGGGGAGAAGAGGAGCTTGTGGCACAACTTGACAAGAAGAAGGGACCGGTTGGTAGGACATGTTCTGAGGCATCAAGGAGGCATTGGAGGGCAGCGTGGAGGGTAAAAATCGTAGAGGGAGACCAAGAGATGAATACACTAAGCAGATTCAGAAGGATGTAGGTTGCAGTAAGTACTGGGAGATGAAGAGGCTTGCACAGGATAGAGTAGCATGGAGAGCTGCATCAAACCAGTCTCAGGACTGAAGACCACAACAACAACACAATTAAAAAAGATTACACATAAAACTTGTTCAAAACGGAACGTGTATAATTCGGAAACCTAGCCAAACTGTACAAATATTTCAGTCCCGCCGCATTTCATACACCTGAATATTTTGCATATAGCGAAACGTGCCTGACGCGAATACGTAATGCAAATTTAATGATTTTCTTAATGATTTATGGTATAATGCGGAACAAAGCATATACAGTACTAAAAAAACGTATTGTAGAGTGCCTTAGTAATTCACGTCTATACTACGAAGCTACTTTCTAACACCAAGACCTGACAATGTAGTTATGTGAAGGAGGTGACTTTTGTCGTTTCGCTGAACAATGATTTTACGCGGTAAGGCTAAGCATTCGAAA
The DNA here is from genome assembly GCF_021461385.2 of Schistocerca piceifrons. NCBI lineage: Eukaryota > Metazoa > Arthropoda > Insecta > Orthoptera > Acrididae > Schistocerca > Schistocerca piceifrons. Next base: position 131,805,579 of record NC_060148.1, on the reverse strand, counting down.
GAAATGCATTCCCGCATTATTTTCTGCCAGTTTCACATGACTTGGGTGCCAACATGACGTCCAATAAAAAGTGTGTATCTAACAACGAAAAGATTAAGGTAGTCGAGGCGGTGAGAAAAATAAGCTCTCCACGTGTGAATAATGTTGCGTTCCAAATGAGGTGAAACACGATTTACAAAACTTTAAGTAACAAGGCGAAGATACAGGATGAATAGGTGAAAGGGAACGGGCAAATGAAAAGAAAGGCGAAGAACAGGGCACTTGAAATTAACGAGATACTGTGGGGATGATTCGTAAGTGCGTAGACAAAAAACTTGTCTTGTTTTGTTCTGGACCCACGTTGTTGATTGGGAGTGAGGCTGTGAAAGTCGCTAAAAGAGACTGGGATTAAGAGATTAAGGCATCAGGCAGAATGGCTGGACAGTTTCAAAACGAGACAGAATATCGTGTAGAATGAAGTGTGTGGGGAAAGTGTAGCATAAAATGGAAGACAATACTGCAGTACCTAATTGCGAATTATGGTCCGAAATATCTACGTGATTACTCTGCTATTCACAATAAAGTGCCTGGCAGAGGGTTCAGTGAACCACCTTCAAGCTGTCTCTCTGCCGTTCCACTCTCGAACGGCACGCGGGAAAACGAGCACTTAAATATTTCTGTGCGAGCCCTGATTTCTGTTATTTTATCGTGATGATCATTTCTCCCTATGTACGTGGGTGCCAACAGAATGTTTTCGCAATCGGAGGAGAAAACTGGTGATTGAAATTTGATGAGAAGATCCCGTCGCAACGAAAAACGCCTTTGTTTTAATGATTGCCACTCCAATTCACGTATCATGTCTGTGACACTATCTCCCCTATTTTGCGATAATACAAAACGAGCTGCTCTTCTTTGTACTTTTTCGATGTCATCCATCAGTCTCACCTGACGCGGATCCCACACCACACAGCAATACTCCAGAATAGGGCGGACAAGCGTGGTGTAAGCAGTCTCTTTAGTGGACCTCTTGCACCTTCTAAGCGTTCTGCCGATGAATTGCGGTCTTTGGTTTGCTCTACCCACAATAATATCTATGTGATCGTTCCAACTTAGGTTATTTGTAATTGTAATTCCTAAGTATTCAGTTGAATTTAAAGCCTTAAGATTTGTGTGACTTACCGCGTAATCGAAATTTAGCGGATTTGTTTTACTACTCACATGAATAACTTCACAATTTTCTTTATTCAGGGTCAATTGACACTTTTCGCACTATACAGATATCTAATCTAAATCATTTTGCAAGTAGTTTTGGTCATCTGATGACTTTACGAGACAGTACATGACAGCATCATCTGCAGACAATCTAAGACGGCTACTCAGATTGTCTCCTATGTCGTTAATATTGATCAGGAGCAATAGAGGGCCTATAACACTTCCTTGGGAAACGTCGGATATTATTTCCGTTTTACTCGATGACTTTCCGTCTATTACTACGAATTGTGACCTCTCTCACAGGAAATCACGAATCTCAGTCCCACAACTGAGGCGATACTCCGTAGGCACGCAGTTTGGTTAGAAGACGCTTGTGAGGAACGGTGTCGAAAGCCTTCTGGAAATCTAAAACTATGGAAGCAATTTGACATCCCCTGTCGATAGCACTCATTACTTCATGAGTGTAAAGAGCTAGTTGTGTTTTACTAGAACGATACTGTCTGAATCCGTACTGCCTACGTGTCAATAAATCGGTTTCTTCGAGGTACTTCATAATGGCCGGCCGGAGTGGCCGAGCGGTTCTAGGCGCTACAGTCTGGAGCCGCGCGACCGCTACGGCTGCAGGTACGAATCCTGCCTCGGGCATGGATCTGTGTGATGTCCTTAGGTTAGTTAGGTTTAAGTAGTTCTAAGTTCTAGGGGACTGATGACCTCAGAAGTTAAGTCCCATAGTGCTCAGAGCCATTTGAACCATTTTGAACTTCATAACTTTCGAACGCAGTTTATGTTCCAAAACCCTACTGCAAATCGACGTTAGTGATATAGGCCTGTAATTCAGCGGATTACTCCTACTTCCCTTTTTGGGTATTGGTGTGACTTGAGCAATTTCCAATCTTTAGGTACGGATCTTTCTATCAGCGAGCGGTTTTATATAATTGCTAAATATGGAGCTATTTTATCAGCATACTCTGAGAGGAACCTGACTGGTATACAATCTGGACCGGAGACCTTCCCTTTATTAAGTGATTTAAGCTGCTTTGCTACACGGAGGATATCGACTTCTATGTTTCTCATCTTGGCGGTTGTGCTTTATTGGAATCCATGAACATTTACTTCGTCTTCTTTGGTGAAGGGATTTTGGAAATCCGTGTTTAACAACTCTGCTTTGGTGGCACTGTCATCAGTGACTTCACCGTAGTTATCGCGCGGTGAAGGTACTGATTGTGTCTTGCCACTGGTGTGCTTTATGTATGACCAGAATTCCTTTGGGTTTTCTGCAGATTCACAGTTTCGTTGTGGAAATTATTAAAAGCATTTCGCATTGAAGCACATGCTACATTTCGAATATCTGCAAAACTTTGCCAGTCTTGGGGATTTTGCGTCTTTTTAGATGTGGCATGCTGTTTTCGTTGCTTCTGCAACAGCTTTCTGATCCATTTTGTGCACAATGGGGGATCTGTACCATGACTTGTTAATTTATCTGGTATATAGGCTATATCTCTCAATTGCCGTCGATACTATCTCTTTGAAATCATTCCACATCTCTTCTACGGTTACATGATCAGATCGGAAGGAGACTGTCTCTTAATAAGGCGTTAAGAGCATTTTTATCAGCTTTTTTGAATAGATGTACTTTGTGTTTCTTTCTGATGGTTATGGGTGTTACTGTATTCAGCCTATCAGCAACTGCCTTGTGCTAGGTAATCCCTGTAACCTTCATAATAATTCCTATTTGTTCAGGATTATTTGTTGCTAAGAGGTCAAGCATGCTTTCGCAGCCGGCCGCGGTGGCCGAGCGGTTCTAGGCGCTTCAGTCCGGAACCGCGCTGCTGCTACGGTCGTAGGTTCGAATCCTGCCTCGGGCATGGGGGTGTGTGATGTCCTTAGGTTAGTTAGGTTTAAGTAGTTCTAAGTTCTAGGCCCCCCCCCCCGGCTTTAAAGGTACAATTTTTGCAGCATATCGAGGGTAGATTAAAGTCGCCACCGACTATAATGAGTGTGGTATGATATGAAAAAGTTACAGTTGTGCTTCTCTTCCTTAAATGGTGAATTCTGTGGGCTTATTCTTCCTGGCAAATGGATAATTACATCGTCAATAGGACAATCAATGTCAGGGTGAGTGTTGAACAGAGCTAGGCCATTAAGTGGGTCCTCCTTCACTGTTGACCTCAGCCATGTCTTTGTACGCTGCAATGTTGAAAAACTTCTTTCTACTGTAGCAGCAGATGCAGGTATGTTTTAGCTATACAGGGTGAAACGTATTTAAACCGACAAACTCTGGGAGGTTGTAGGGGACATCAAAACAAATATTTTTCCCTAATGTCATTTTTTCCTATGAGGAGTATTTAAACTGGTACAGGAAGATTTCTCTGTCGGCAAATTAATTAAACCAACAATCACTTATTTTTTTACGAACTAGGGACAACACATTAACACAACCCAATTTCAATCACAGTAGATTTTCAAAAATTCCTCCATTGACAGGTAAACAAAGGTTACACCGTCGGATCATGTTCTGTCTGACACGGGCAAAAACCGCAGGAGTATCCTGAATTTTTCCCCGCTGCTGCTGCTATCCGGGCAATCAGATCCTCTTCTGATGCAACAGGAGTTGCGTAAACAAGGTTGCGCACCTCTCCCCACACAAAAAAGTCCAGAGGGGACATATCTGGGGATCGAGCAGGCCACGGTACAGGACCACCTCTGCCAATCCACGTTTCTGGGAACCGTCGGTCCAGGAATGGACGCACACGACGACTGAAATGTGCCGGCGCCCCGTCACGTTGGATCCACATGCGTTGTCTTGTAGGGAGCGGGACGACTTCCAGCAATTCTGGCAATGCTCTGACGAGAAAATTGTAATAGTGCCTGCCATTCAGTGGCCTAGTTAGCTGATACGGCCCAATTAAACAGTCCCCAACAACACCGACCCACACATTAACGAAGAACCGCACTTGATGAGCGCTATTAACTGTGGCATGTGTGTTATCCTCACTCCAAACATGCGAATTGTGCATGTTGCAGACTCCATCACGCCCGAACGTTGCTTCAACGGTAAACAGCACAGAGGATGGAAATGTAGGATGCATTTCACACTGTTCCAGGTACCACTGCGAAAACTGTGCTCTGGGTGGATAATCAACTGGTTCCAGGTTGTGGACACGCTGTAAGTGAAATGGACGTAACAACTGCTCTCGAAGGACTGTTCTTACATTCGTCTGATTCGTCCCCATGTTACGTGCAGTTGCACGAGTGCTGATTGAAGGATCCCGCTACACATGCTGCAAGACAGCTTCCTCAAACTGCAGCGTACTTACCGTGCGACGGCGTCCCTCTCCAGGTAATCTGCTAAATGACCCGGTCTCACGCAGGCGTTGGTACACAGCAGCAGTGGTCGTATGATGCGGGATACGGCGATTAGGATATTGTTGTTGATAAACCCGCTGTGCAGCTCGTCCGTTGTGGTGCGCTACGTACTAGACACCAACCATAGCAGCGTACTCACTCCAGGTGTAAACAGAGACAATGCACTACTACACTGGTGGACAGCAGTTGTCTACAACTGAAGAGCGTAACACGCCCTGCCCTCTAACAACTGAAGAGTGTACTAGGGGCTCCACCGGTTTAAATACTCCTCATAGGAAAAAAATGACGTTAGGGAAAAATATTTGATTTGATGTCCCCTAGAACCTCCCAGAGTTTGTCGGTTTAAATACTTTTCACCCTGTATAAGCACTGACATGTAGGCAAGGGATTAGTATTGCAATTGTGTCTTTCTGACATGTATGCAGTAAATGCAAAAATGTGAACTGTGGCGACGTTATTACCAAATGTGTTTAAACAGCAACAATGCACTACTATTCTTTTGTTGCTTGTTGAAGCACAAACAGGCAGACGTACACTGGAGAATGGAAAATGTGTATGGAGCAGCATGTTTGTTGAAAACCACCACTGTGGAATGGTGCGCCACGTTCTGTGCTCGTCGCAGTTCGACAGAGGATGCTGGTCGATCTTGGAGAGATTAGGAGTTATGCCAGCTCAAGTGCGAGGCACTCGGTCACCTGCTCTATAGCCTTGATCTCTCCCTATGTTATTTACATGCCTTCAGTTCCTTTAAAAATGTCTTGAACGATCAGTGATTCCTGTTAAACGATGATGTGCAGCAGGCAGTCTCATTCTGGAAACATCCCCCAGTCTGTGGCTAAGCCATGTCTCCGCAATATCCTTTCTGCCAGGAGTGCTAGTTCTGCAAGGTTCACAAGAGACTTCTGTAAAGTTTGGAAGGCAGGAGACGAGGTACTGGCAGAAGTAAAGCTGTAAGGACGGGGCGTGTGTCGTGCTTGGGTTGCTCAGTTGGGAGAGCACTTCCTTGCGAAAGGTAAAGGTCCCGAGTTCGAGTCTCGGACCGGCACACAGTTTTAATCTGCCAGGAAGTTTCATATCAGCGCACACTCCGCTGCAGAGTGGAAATATCATTCTGGTCACTACTACACTGTTGGACAGCAGTTGCCTACAACTGAAGAGCGAAATAAGCCCTCCACCGGTTTAAATAATCCTCATAGGAAGAAATGACATTAGGGAAAAATATTTGTTTTGATGTCTCCTACAACCTACCAGAGTTTGTCGGTTTCAATACTTTCCACCACATATATATATATTTCAGACATAAAAATACGATGCCGCGGAAGCGCGTGCTACATAGGAAAGTATAACTACTCGATAAGTCGATTGAGATCTATATCTATACGTCTTTTTAGCGTTGACAGAGCCAGGTTTTGCACCTCGTGGCCAAAATTGGAACTTTTTCCCAGCGCAAATCCATTACGCGGTAACGCATTTAGAATACCTACCATAGTTTGCTGCCATACGATAATTACAGTCCACATTTGACCTCTGTAGCCTAGACGGGCGAAAAGACGATAATAAATCTAAACGTTGAACACGTCTGTCTCACTAACCCCGTTGTGTGAACGCAAGTAATGTTCTCAGCAATAGGGGTGCGGACAGCGTGGCGTATAGAGGTTTGGATTCAAATTCAAATGGCTCTGAGCACTATAGGACTTAACATCTGAGGTCATCAGTCCCCTAGACTTAGAACTACTTAAACCTAACTAACCTAAGGACATCACAGACACCCATGCCAGACGGAGGATTCGAACCAGCGACCGTAGCAGCAGCGCGGTTCCGGACTGAAGCGCCTACAACATCTCGGCCACAGCGGCCGGCGAGGTTCGGATTGGTTAGCGAAGCGTGCACGGATAGCCGAAATGTTTAAGTCGACCGCTCGCGATAAATGGGAACTCCGTTTTCGAGACCGAGGCTGGCACAAATTTTCATGTGTCACCCACAGGTAATATTTCCGTATCTGTGTACGACGTGTGTATTTGTATTGTCTATTGTCAAACCACAATTTATGTAAGACGTTTATATTTTATTAATAGGATTAAGTAGGAATAATTAATATTTGTCATGTTGGAAATAATTGTGGTAGCAGGGAATGTCTGCACCAAAGTATTGTTGGCGGGAGAGACCGCACATTGATATAATTTTAAAAAGGGCGGGAGAGACCGCGTATCGATACATTTTATGAAAAGAGCGGGAAAGACCGCGCATTGATACATTTTGTAATGGTAGCAGGGATTGTCTGTACCAGAAAACATTGTTGGCGTGAGAGACAGCACTTTAGCGTTCGTAGGAAGTCAGTAGTAAGCGAGATGTGAAGCAAGTCGGTAGCAGGTCTGAAGCGAGAGGTTGAGAGGAGGGGTGTGCCTGCCAGCCAGGAGCTGTGACTTACAAGAGATTATAAACGGATGTACAGAGACATCAGCTAACTATTATCATAAGAGGAACTAATATTATGGAATTAATTTTTGAGAAACTCAAGACTACTGAAGGTATGATTGCGCATTGCTAGTTGTAAGATTATTGTAAAAAGTAAGTTCCACTTGAACGTTTGTAAAACCATTTCATCCAGAATATAATTAATTTTTGGCAGCAATATTGCATTACTGATTATAATCCATCCCAAAAACCATCGCCGGCCGAAGTGGCCGTGCGGTTAAAGGCGCTGCAGTCTGGAACCGCAAGACCGCTACGGTCGCAGGTTCGAATCCTGCCTCGGGCATGGATGTTTGTGATGTCCTTAGGTTAGTTAGGTTTAACTAGTTCTAGGGGACTAATGACCTCAGCAGTTGAGTCCCATAGTGCTCAGAGCCAGAGCCAAAAACCATCAACGTAAAACTTTGCAGAATTTTATTGTTGTCAAGAAAAAGTTTAGCTATGAATTACGCAACGTCGGCTTTGCTATTAAAGAATAACGTCAGCTTTGGTAATAAATACAGCCACTTATTATGACAGCCCACCAGCAGCTAATATTGTACAGTAAACCAGAGTAAGTATATTCGTGTCGCAGTTCGATGTAGCAGTAAGATGGCGATCCAGTAACAGTAAAAAAGGTGAGGAACAGTTTTGGGTTATTGCAGGTAACGACTGAGGGCCACGACGAGAACACATTCTATGTTTCGGCGAAATAATCAGAAAATCACTTTTAATAAGCAGCATTTAAATTTGTATGCGAAGATTGAGAAAGAGAATTAATTTCAAAGGGAAGATTTCATTTGTTATTATTAAGCAAGAGATAGAAATCCTAAGGGCAGGTTTCACAGGTTATTGTAGAAGGGAAGGTTGCGTAACAAAAGAGATATAGAGGAGACGGGAAGGTTTCAGCTAATACATCTAATACCAGAAATAATTCGCAGTTGGCGAATAAATTTCGTGAACGTGAAACTGCGTTGGTTCGCGCCAGGTTCAACTAGTCTCACACAACCCAGGGGCCAGGGAGTTAAGTCCCACCACTGATGCAGTCTCTTATTCTCAGTGTTGAAATGAAATGCCGAGTGGCTAGGGCCTCCCGTCGGGTAGGCCAGAAGCCTGGTGCAACTCTTTTGAGTTGACTTGCGCGTCGACGAGGATGAGATGATGATGATGAAGACAACACATCACCCAGTCCGTGAGCGAAGGAGAACGCAGTATGTCATTCTCAATGGAGAGAAGTCTTCCGAAGTTAAGAGTGATTTCCGGTGTGCCGCAGGGCAGTGTTGTAGGACCGTTGCTATTCACAGTATACATAAATGACCTTGTGGATGACATCGGAAGTTCACTGACGCTTTTTGCGGATGATGCTGTGGTATATCGAGAGGTTGGAACGATGGAAAATTGTACTGAAATGCAGGAGGATCTGCAGCGAATTGACGCATGGTGCAGGGAATTGCAATTGAATCTCAATGTAGACAAGCGTAATGTGCTGCGAATACATAGAAAGATAGATCCCATATCATTTAGCTACAAAATAGCAGGTCAGCAACTGGAAGCTGTTAATTCCATAAATTATCTGGGAGTACACATTAGGAGTGATTTAAAATGGAATGATCATATAAAGTTGATCGTTGGTAAAGCAGATGCCAGAATGAGATTCATTGGAAGAATCCTAAGGAAATGCAGTCAGAAAACAAAGGAAGTAGGTTACAGTACACTTGTTCGCCCGCTGCTTGAATACTGCTCAGCAGTGTGGGATCCGTACCAGATAGGGTTGATAGAAGAGATAGAGAAGATCCAACGGAGAGCAGCATGCTTCGTTACAGGATCATTTAGTAATCACGAAAGCGTTACGGAGATGACAGATAAACTCCAGTGGAAGACTCTGCAGGAGAGACGCTCAGTAGCTCGGTACGGGCTTTTGTTGAAGTTTCGAGAACATACCTTCGCCGAACAGTCAAGCAGTATATTGCTCCCTCCTACGTATGTCTCGCGAAGAGACTGTGAGGATAAAATCAGAGAGATTAGAGCCCACACAGAAGCATACCGACAATCCTTCTTTCCACGAACAATATGACACTGGAATAGAAGGGAGAACAGATAGAGGTACTCAAGGTACCCTCCGCCACACACCGTGGGGTGGCTTGCGGAGTGTGGATGGAGATATAGATGTAGAAATCTCAGCCGGGATGGGACTCGGGCGGCTTTGCATGGCATTCCGTTCTTTGCTCGGTGTGGTTCGTTGCGTTTGCTCTGGAAGGACATCACATGACATCCGTTCAAGTTGCCCGTTGATTCCTTAACACAGCTTTTTTTTTTATTACAGAAGACAACCAGCTCTCTGACCGAACACGCTGAGCCATCCTGTCGGCCCCCACTCAGCTATCGAGGCGGTCATTCTGAGTGTTGCAGAAGCCGAAAATCCACTTGCTCTTGCACATTTTTTGCCCTAGATACAGCAAATTGGGCTGGCTAGACAGTCAGGGAAATAAAGTCCGAAACAGTCGCCATTAAGTTTCAGCAAAGTGCGGTGCGAAAGTGATGAACAAGACCCTTCCGTAGCAGCGCGGGATTAGCCGAGCGGTCTTAGGCGCTGCAGTCATAGACTGTGCGGCTGATCCCGGCGGAGGTTCGACTCCTCCCCCGGGCATGGGTGTGTGTGTGTGTGTGTGTGTGTGTTTGTCCTCAGGATAATTTAGGTTAAGCAGTGCGTAAGCTTAGGGACTGATGACCTTAGCAATTAAGTCCCATAAGATTCGACACCCATTTGAACATTTTTGAACCCTTCCGTACCCGTGGAAACTCAAGAAAATGTAGAAGCAATTGCGGGACTATTTCACATGTGAAACATACCGTACTGTCCATGTGACTACATTTGAAGTAAGGGCTTTCTATAAACTCACTCCACTTTTACTTCGGCAACAGGTGTAATAGTAATCCGCAATGCACATGTTGATGACGAGGAAGCAAAAGAAGAAGCAGAGAAGCAATATTATGCCCCTATAAAAATTAATGTCTGAAGAACCTATTGCATCTGTAAGCGATGTTATGAAATTTGCAGTACACACAAATTCTCCGAAACTGTTGGAACTCTTGTACAGTGCAAGAAAATTAGGTAGAAAACCCAGTTTCGGAAAGAAATTTCAAACAGGTTTCCCTCCATGATATGTAGCGAAATAGTGACATGTGTAGCAAGTAAACGCAGGAATAATATGTATGCACAACAATATACGAATTTAAAGTTTCTCTAAAATACGGGTATTCGATATCATGTATCAGTTAGTGGAATGGTCTACTGTTCCGTCGCACTGTATACATAAGTGAATACCTACTGTACACTTAAATACGTACATACTTTTGTTGCATATCCTACTTCAAAGATTTCATACAGCGCAGCGTGTTTTGTATCCGGAAACTTGCCCATTTTGGGAAATTATTTTAGTCCCATCCGATCTCACTTTGAGAGAATTCTACTACACATAGATTAACATCCACGAGCTCGACAAATTCCGGAATGCCATAGACCTTGGAATCCACTAAAACGGCCGGCAGGTGTGGCCGTGCGGTTCTAGGCGCTTCAGTCTGGAACCGCGTGACTGCTACGGCCGCAGGTTTGAATCCTGCCTCGGGCATGGATGTGTGTGATGTCCTTAGGTTAGTTAGGTTTAAGTAGTTCTAAGTTCTAGGGGACTGTTGACCACAGATGTTAAGTCCCATAGTGCTCAGAGCCATTTGAACCATTTTTTTCCAATAAGACGGCGGCTATGTTTTCCAATTTTCTGTTCTTTGCGGTCTGTATCCTTTACTTCAATTTCTAGTAGTCTGTTGAGGAGATTTTCTTTTGTTCAGAAGTCAAATCGACAGGTTCATCAGACAGCCTTTCACGTTAGGATGAACATTCGTTGCTTACATTAGATTTTACTTTTTACTTCCTTTTGTGGCGAAAATTCCAGCGGGTGCTGCTACAACCAAAATACGATGTGACAGACGGGCCTATTTAACTGTAACTGTACCAAATAACGATTGAAAACAATGGAAAGAAGAAATTACACTTAAACTGATTTAATTTTCGATTACTTACGCCCGAAATCCCGCGTTATTACGTTGCAATGCCGACTGTTTGTGTTAATGGAGTAGTGAAGAACATTTACGATATGTTCTTTACAGTATGTGCGTACATACATATAGAAAAAGTGCTTCATATACTCTTCGCTGCTGCATGAACACAAGCAGTTAGCATTTCAACGTAATAACGCTGGATTTTCGACCTAGGTAACTTAAAACTGAAACAGTTCTACTTTAGTGATTCGTATACATTATTAGGTCCAAATAAAATTAAATAGGACGTTTCTCACATCGTGTTTTGTTTCAAAGGCAAGGAATTTTCGCCACATAAAGGAATAAAAAGTGAAAGCTAATGTAAACAACAACAGAACGTTATTCCAACGTGAACAGCTAGCTGATGAAACTCAGTTCGAAACCGGTAGCGGTGATATTTATATAAATAAATGGCGTTATTAAAATTGGCTGCTTGCCGTTTTCTTCTCTGCCAGAATCAACCTGCATTTTGCACACAACCACATGCTTGCCGTTTACTTCTCAGCAAGAATCAACCTGCATTTTGCACACAACCACAGTATCGGAATTTCAGTTTCCAACAAAATAGCACTTACCTTTTTATTTACAGTATTATGACCGGACACTAAAAACTTAACGCTCAGGACACCAAATCACCAATTTTTCTTCAAATAATTTTTAGAAGCACCATTCTATATCACTTTTCTCTGTAATCGGCTGTAAATTTCAGCGTTGCTTTCTGTCGAGTTAAAGGAGTTGACTGCACATAAACCGCACAGAAATGTAGCCTCAACACATCACGAAGGGAAAACACTCATGGGCACTAGTTGGTTGTCGTCTGCTAAACAGCGACAAGAGATTCCCCCTGATCGGAGAAGCAATGGTTGCGTTAAGAAGCATGATCTCCACTTCGAAGAAATTGAGTACGCATGAATGCGGATGTGTGTTTGCGTGTTGTTTTGAAAATGTAAGCGCTAGCGCTAAGTTGGACAGAAAATGGCTGTGTGTTTACGCCTTTCCGAAGCTTCCAACAACAGTGCCTTTCGTGAAGGAACAAGGCAGCTCTGGTTAGCAGCGCATCGACGCGCGCGCCATCTGTCCGCCGAAAATGTAAACTCGGCAAGCTCCAACCGTCGCCTGTCGCTCCCGCCGTATTATATAGCTGGTAATAACGGAAATAGCTAAATGGAACAGAAAGACGGTTACATACTGGCAGAAACACGCTTTGTACTTTCTGCAGAGTAGCAGATTACAACATGAATATATTGTCTGATTGATCAGACGTTGACAGCCCTAGTTTTGTACACCTTACAATTTTTTATTTAAATTTTGCTTTACATTTTGGTAACTTCAAAACAATGCGATTTTTACCTGGTGGCAGGGACTTGTTGAGTGGATCGGGTGCGGTTGAAAATGGTTAAAATGACTTCCGCGTCATGAAAAATATCGAGGAAGAGAGGGATGCAGGTCACTTTGAGAAGCGGCAACGTCACATCATCCCCTCATAAGCGCACGAATCTCGGCTGGGAGTGTTGGCGCGCTCCTGTAATCCAAGCTACTGGGAGGCCGTTGTGTGGGAGAGAACTGTAGTTCAACTACAGTTTCGGCCGCTTCATGAGCTCAGAAGCGTCCGCGGTGCTTTCGTCGACCTGTGGCCTCAACGATGGCGAGTGCAGAGAGAATTTCGTCGGATCGTCGCGCCAGAGTTGGAGAAGAAACAATTAACGCTCGGGAAACCGCAGCGCCTACATGACACTTCCTTCGGGAGAAAAACCAAGCACATTGACGGAAAATCCGTGACAATGGTCAAGCAATTGATCGGTAACACTGCGCAAGCAGAACTTCGTGAAGACGAACTCTACCGAGACGATGAGGCGAAATAATCCGCGCCCATTGAAGAAGAGTGAACGGGAAAGCGAGAGGATCGCTCAACCACACAACATTTTTTTATTTTTTTTAGTTTTCATAATATTCTTAGTTTTGTGGCGTTTCTTTTACCACTGAAAACACGGTTGTGTAGTCACAGCTTAATTCTCGCACCGCTGCAAAGATGAGTTGCAAGAATCAGTGCTTTTTCAGAAACACGTGAAATCACTAGCAATGGCAGGCAGCGACGTTGCTATCACGGACTTCCTTCAAACTTTGTTCACCTTTAGTGAGCCATTAAAACATTATAATGTGCAAACAGTAAGGTGCAATACTCCGGATATTCCGAGAAAATCCCAAGAGAAGTTTTATGCATCTGTTATGTAACTTGACGTGGTCAAGTGGTTAGCGCCCGTGCAATGGAAGACAAACGTGTATGAGCCGACAAACCAAGCACATTGACGGAAAATCCGTGACAATGGTCAAGCAATTGATCGGTAACACTGCGCAAGCAGAACTTCGTGAAGACGAACTCTACCGAGACGATGAGGCGAAATAATCCGCGCCCATTGAAGAAGAGTGAACGGGAAAGCGAGAGGATCGCTCAACCACACAACATTTTTTTATTTTTTTTAGTTTTCATAATATTCTTAGTTTTGTGGCGTTTCTTTTACCACTGAAAACACGGTTGTGTAGTCACAGCTTAATTCTCGCACCGCTGCAAAGATGAGTTGCAAGAATCAGTGCTTTTTCAGAAACACGTGAAATCACTAGCAATGGCAGGCAGCGACGTTGCTATCACGGACTTCCTTCAAACTTTGTTCACCTTTAGTGAGCCATTAAAACATTATAATGTGCAAACAGTAAGGTGCAATACTCCGGATATTCCGAGAAAATCCCAAGAGAAGTTTTATGCATCTGTTATGTAACTTGACGTGGTCAAGTGGTTAGCGCCCGTGCAATGGAAGACAAACGTGTATGAGCCGACCGTTCGACACCCGCTCCAACATAATTTTAATCTACTTTTGTTTCATCAACGGTCATTAATTTAGATGACGTCTGAGAAGTAATGTAATTAAAAACAGACGTGTTTCTGCGTGAAGTTTTAGTGAACTTTATTGTATGTGACCACTTGTTATTTTAATTAAATTTAGTTATTAGAACAAACATATTTATAACTATCGGCAAGTAAATGAAGAAACGCATAGAATTTTCCTGAAAACGTATCCCTGTCGTGATTTGTGAAATCCCTTGTACATTGTGAAATCCCTTGTACAGGTTGACTCAGGAGGAAACGTATATGGTTTGAGGGGTGATAGTATTAGTGATTCTACCGTCATTGTAGTACTAAGCTTAAGGTACGATATATGTTTTAGTTTATAATAAATATTTGTTCTGGGAATACTGAATCATTTAGCAGTGCTCATTCCTATCATCTCCTCAGTATTATTTTCATTTTAATTATGCATTTTGATAAGATTACAGACACGGAGATCAGCAGCCCAATCTGCGCGTTACATTGATAAGAAGAAAACTGTTTTATCGTCTTTTTGCATCAGCTTTAATATTGAATTTCCCTTTTGTGTGATGTTACAGTTGTTTTTGCGCCCTTAAGAACTTTCTGGTCCCTTACGAAATTGTTTTGTCATAACAATAACTTCACAACCGGGTATGATCGTATCTACGATCATGAAGTAATTAGAAAGACGATAATGCGATTTCTTAATCCATGGCACGCTAGTTGTGACTGCCTCAAGCCACGCGAAACTGCAAGTAAAAACTAATCACATCTCATAATGCAATATTTTATGACAATGGTCAATCCATGATTCTTACGCCCATTGCGATTGATAAAACAGTAAGCTAAATCTCAATTTCCAACTTTCCATTGAATAACAACGTCACTTTTATTTCGTAACATCACAACTCGAACGTAAATATTACTCTCTCTGGTCATTTTAAACTGAAGAGCCAAAGAAACTGGTACACCTGCCTAATATCGTGTAGGGTCCCCGCGAGCACGCAGAAGTGCCGCAACACGACGTGGCACGGACTCGACTACTGTCTGAAGTAGTGCCGGAGCGAACTGACACCGTGAATCCGTAAGAGTACGACGCGGTGGAGATCTCTTCTGAACAGCACGTTGCAAGGCATCCCAGATAATAATGTTCGTATCTGGAGAGTTTTGTGGTCAGCGGAAGTGTTTAAATTCAGAAGAGTGCTCCTAGAGCCACTCTGTAGCAATTGTGGACATGTGGGGTGTCGCATTGTCCTGCTGGAATTGCCCATGTCCGTCAGAATGCACACTGGACACGAATGGATGCAGGTGACCAGACAGGACGCTTACATACATGTCACCTCTCAGAGTCGTATCTAGGCGTGTCAGGGGTCCCATGTCACTCCAACTGCACACGCCCCACCCGATTACAGAGCCTGCACCAGCTTGAACAGTCCCCTTGCTGTCACGCAGGGTCCATGGAATCATGAGGGAGTTCCCATATCCATACGCGTCCATCCGCTCGACACAATTTGAGACTCGTCAGACGAGGCAACATGTTTCCTGTCATCAACAGTCCAATGTCAGCGTTGACGAGGCCAGGCGAGGCGTAAAGCTTTGTGTCGTGCAGTCAACAAGGGTACAAGGGCTCCGAAAGCCCATTCGATGATGTTTCGTCGAATGGTTCATAAGCTGACAGTTGTTGATTGCCCAGTATTGAAATCTGCAGCAATTTGCGGAAGGGCTGCACTTGTATCACGTAGCACGATTCTTTTCAGTTATCGTTGCTCCCGTTTTTGCAGTATTTTTTTCCGGCCGCAGCGATGTCGGAGACTTCATGTTTCGCCGCATTCGTGATATTCACCATGTACGAGGTGCGATGTGGAAAAAAAAAATGTTGCTTAACGTTTTAGTCAAGTTTAGTGTTGTCTCCTTCAAAGTAGTTCCCTTCTGACTGCACACACGTTTTCCAGCGCTTCTGCCATTGATGGTAACATTTCTGGAACTCATCTTCTATAATATCCTCCAAGACCCTCGTGTCACAGCTTTTTGGACATCTTGTGTTATTTGAAAATGGTGTACCTAGACCGCCGTTTTGACTCTTGGAAATACAAAAAAGTCGCACGGAGCGATATCTGGTGGGTAAGGTGGCTCTGGTAGTACTGAAATTTGTTTTGAGGTTAAAAATTGCTGTACTGACACAGCAGTATGGGATGGCGCATTATCTTGATGAAGAATCCAATTATCAGCAATGTTGGCACGGACACGAACAACTCTTTTACGAAGACTTTGTAAAACTTCTTTGTAGTAATATTGGTTAAGTGTTTGTCCAGGAGGCACCCACTCTTTATGAACAATTCCCTTGGAATCAAAGAAGCACCCAAGCATACATTTGACTTTGACATGCGAGCTTTTTTTTGGTCTGGCTGATCCGTTTGAGCACCATTGTAAACTTTGGCGTTTTGTCTGTGGATCGTACTGAGAAAACCAACTTTCACCACCACTGATAATAAGGATCAACAAATCTCGATTGATTTCCGTTTGTTTTAACAGATTGGCTGCCAGATTTTTCCGTGTTTCTCACTGCTCCGATGTGAGATTTTTGGGGACAACTTTTGCACAAATCTTTCTCATTCTAAGATCTTCAGTTATTACTAGACGAACCGTTTCTCGGTCGATGTTCAGTTCTTCTGCAATCATTTTCACCGATAATCTACGACCAGACCGTACGAGTTCACGCACCCTGGCCAAGTTGAGATCCCTCCGTGAGGTTGATGGTCGTCCACTGTGGTCTTCATCTTCAACATTCGGTCTGCCTTCACTAAACATTTTATGCCAACGAAAAACTTGAGCTCTTGACATAACCTCCTCTACAAAAGCCTTCTCAAGCTTACCTTAAGTTGTCGTCGCATTTTCACCCAATTTAACGCAAAAAGGAATGGCATAGCTTTGCGCAATGTTATGCGGTACCATTTCCGTGACGAGAGACACACAAACATGTGTTAACTCATTACAGCACAACTCACGACTGAGCAGTTGCATCGATGTGCCGCTGGGACTAGAAGCAGCTTATAGACCGAGGTCAAAGATATTGTGCCTATGCAAGCCGGGTTGCCACATCTTGCAAAGAAAATCAGTCTTATTATTTTATTGTCACACCTCGTGCTCGTGAAAAGGGCGTACGGTAAAATCCCCATTTCATCGCTACGTCGGTTTGCAGTAGGGTTTTGGAGCATATACTGTATTCAAACATTATGCATCAACTCGAAGGGAACGATCTATTGACACGTAATCAGCACGGTTTCAGAAAACATCGTTCTTGTGCAACGCAGCTAGCTCTTTATTCGCACGAAGTAATGGCCGCTATCGACAGGGGATCTCAAGTTGATTCCGTATTTCTAGATTTCCGGAAAGCTTTTGACACCGTTCCTCACAAGCGACTTCTAATCAAGCTGCGGGCCTAAGGGGTATCGTCTCAGTTGTGCGACTGGATTCGTGATTTCCTGTCAGGAAGGTCGGAGTTCGTAGTTACAGACGGCAAATCATCGAGTAAAACTGAAGTGATATCAGGTGTTCCCCAGGGAAGCGTCCTGGGACCTCTGCTGTTCCTGATCTATATAAATGACCTGGGTGACAATCTGAGCAGTTCTCTTAGGTTGTTCGCAGATGATGCTGTAATTTACCGTCTAGTAAGTTCATCCGAAGACCAGTATCAGTTGCAAAGCGATTTAGAAAAGATTGCTGTACGGTGTGGCAGGTGGCAGTTGACGCTAAATAACGAAAAGTGTGAGGTGATCCACACGAGTTCCAAAAGAAATCCGTTGGAATTCGATTACTCGATAAATAGTACAATTCTCAAGGCTGTCAATTCAACTAAGTACCTGGGTGTTAAAATTACAAACAACTTCAGTTGGAAAGACCACATAGATAATATTGTGGGGAAGGCGAGCCAAAGGTTGCGTTTCATTGGCAGGACACTTAGAAGACGCAACAAGTCCACTAAAGAGACAGCTTGCACTACACTCGTTCGTCCTCTGTTAGAATATTGCTGCGCCGTGTGGGATCCTTACCAGGTGGGATTTACGGAGGACATCGAAAGGGTGCAAAAAAGGGCAGCTCGTTTTGTATTATCACGTAATAGGGGAGAGAGTGTGGCAGATATGATACGCGAGTTGGGGTGGAAGTCATTAAAGCAGAGACGTTTTTCGTCGTGGCGAGATCTATTTACGAAATTTGTCACCAACTTTCTCTTCCGAATGCGAAGATATTTTGTTGAGCCCAACCTACATAGGTAGGAATGATCATCAAAATAAAATAAGAGAAATCAGAGCTGGAACAGAAAGGTTTAGGTGTTCGTTTTTCCCGCGCGCTGTTCGGGAGTGGAATGGTAGGGAGATAGTATGATTGTGGTTCGATGAACCCTCTGCCAAGTACTTAAATGTGAATTGCAGAGTAATCATGTAGATGTAGATGTAGATGCTGTGTCAGTATTTTAGGTGAATATCGTAGGACCACTTACCGTTTATTTGGGATGTCATGTCTTGAATAAATATTATTCAACATAATTGTCAGTCGTCTACATCGAATACAGACGTTACAATAGAACCGTTGTCACTAAATTATTCATTTAACTTTCATTTTGTACTTGTGTGTGTTTTAGTAATTCGCAGTTGTAGCCAGTGCAGGGAGCACTGGGCTGCTGGTTCACAGCTACAGGTTGTTACTTGCTGCCAGTCAGCTGTGGGACACGAAAGCTGACGTGCGCGGCTGGACCCTACGACTACGTCCAGTTATCGTTTTTAAACAGGGCGGTGCGTAGCCCCAGTGCATGAAGTACGAGTAAAGACGTAGCTGGTTAGAAGAGCAGCTGCATGAGCAGTAGCCGCTAGGTACGGTCCGACCGCCTGCCAAGACACGTTGTAGATAGAGTTAGGTAACACGCAGTTTCTATTCTGCGTCGCGTGGCCGCCCCAAGTGGACCAGAGGCCGGAGCAGAAAGCGGCCGGTGGCTAACCACAGCTCCACTTATTTCTTCTCTGTCACTGTTTAGTCGCTGGCGTCACAGCCCACTTCCTTTCGCGGTTCTCGCAACACTTCGGCTTTTCTGTAAAAATACGTCAACTCGGGACAAATATATACCATACTGCCGAGAACATCGCCCGGCAATATTGCCGGGCAACATTGCGGACACCAGCACTAAAGTCACATGAACTTGCACCCCACTGCAGCTCAGCGATGTTCACGGTCCGGCACCGCCTTGCGACTATTTCTTTTATCTCGCTGGAGCAAATCGCCACAGGAGATTCAAAATAGTACACTTGTATTGAATGGTAACGTACACTAAGTGACGAAAAGTATCCCGAAACCTGGCTGAAAATGACTTAGAAGTTCGTGGCGTCCTCATCGGTAATGCTGGAATTCAGTATGGTCTTGGCCCACCCTTAGCATTGTTGACAGATTCCACTCTCGCAGGCATACTTTCAAACCGGTGCTGGAAGGTTTATTGGGGAATGGCAGCCCATTCTTCAGGGAGTGCTGCACTGAGGAGAGGTATCAATGTCGGTTGCTTGGCACGAAGTCGGCGTTTCAAAACATCCCAAAGGTGTTCTATAGGATTCAGGTCAGGACTGTGCAGGCCAGACCATTACAGGGATGTTATTGTCGTGTAACCACTCCGCCACATGCCGTGTATTATGAAGATGTGCTCGATCGTGTTGAAAGATGCAATTGCCAACCGCGAATCCGTCTTCAACAATGGCAAGCTAGAGAGCGCTTAAAACATCAATGTAGGCCTGTGCTGTGATAGTGCCACTCAACAAGGGGTGCAAACCTCCTCCACGAAAAACACGACCACACCGTAACACCGCCGCATCCGAATTTTACTGTTGGCACTACACACGCTGGCAGATGACGTTCACCGGGCATTCGCCACACACACAGCCTACCGTGTACCGTGATTCGTCGCTCCACACGACGTTTTTCCACTGATCAATCGTCCAATCTTTATGCTCGTCGTTCAGCATTTATCAGCGTAATGTCTGGCTTACGACCAGCCGCTCGACCACGAAAATCAAATTTTCTCGCCTCCCACCTAACTGTCACACTACTTCTAGTGGTTCCTGATGCACTTTGGAATTCCTGTGTGATGGTCTGGATAGATGTCTGCCTATTACACATTACGACCCTGTTCAACTGTCGGCGGTCTCTGTCAGTCAACAGACGAGGTCGGCCTGTACGCTTTTGTGCTGTACGTGTCCCTTCACGTTTCCACTTCATTATCACGTCGGAAACAGTGGACCTAGGGATGTATAGGAGTGTAGAAATCTCGCATACAGACGTCAGCCACAAGTGACACCCAATCACCTGACCACGTTCGAAGTCCGTGAGTTCCGCGGAGCGCCCCATTCTGCTCTCTCACGATGTGTAATGACGACTGAGTTCGCTAATATGGAGCACGTGGCAGTAGATGGCAGCAGATGTTTTTGGGGGTGTCCGGGTACTTTTGATGACACAGTGTACGCTGGAGAGGTGCAAGTACTGATGCTTGTGGCACGCCATTGTCGAATTTTCTTGGTGAGCCTACGTTGGTCCCTATGGTAATTTACAATGTTCTGTCATTTCGCATGTCATTTAGCAAGCCGGCCGGGGTGGCCGAGCGGATCTAGGCGCTTCAGTATGGAACCGCGCGACCGCTACGGTCGCAGGTTGGAATCCTGCTTCGGGCATGAATGCGTGTGATGCTCTTAGGTTGGTTAGGTTTAAGTAGTTGTAAGTTGTAGGGTACTGATGACCATAGATATTGTCCCATAGTGCTCAGAGCCATTTGAACCATTTCTTCGTTTAGCAAACTAACCGTCTGTTTACACTAAGTAGTTTACAGATCACGCCTTCTACACAGACAGTGACGTAGGCGGCTGATATATCGGTGAATGCATCAGAGTTATCTCGCAAAAATACAGTACAGGCCATGTAAGTTGCTACACCACGAAGATGACGTGCTACAGACGGGAAAGTTAACCGACAGGAAGAAGATGCTGTGATATGCTAATGATTAGCTTTTCAGAGCATTCACACAAGGTTGGCGCCGGTGGCGACACCTACAACGTGCTGACATGAGGAAAGTTTCCGACCGATTTCTCACACACAAACAGCAGTTGACCGGCGATTCCTGGTGAAACGTTGTTGTGATGCCTCGTGTGAGGAGGAGAAATGCGTACCATCAAGTTTCCGACTTTGATAAAAAAAACGGATTGCAGTCTATCGCGATTGCGGTTTATCGTATCGCGACATTGCTGCTCGCGTTCGTCGAGATCCAATGATTGTTAGCAGAATATGGAATCGGTGGGTTCAGGAGGGTAATACGGAACGCCGTGCTGGATCCCAACGGCCTCGCATCACTAGCAGTCGAGATGACAGGCATCTTATCCGCATGGCTGCAACGGATCGTGCAGCCACTTTCCGATCCCTGAGTCAACAGATGGGCACGTTTGCAAGACAACAACCATCTGCACGAACAGTTAAACGACGTTTGCAGCAGCAATGGACTATCAGCTCGGAGATCGTAGGTGCGGTCACCCTTGACGCTGCATCACAGGCAGGAGCGCCTGCGATGGTATACTCTACGATGGACCTGGGTGCACGAATGACAAAACATCATTTTTTCGGATGAATCCAGGTTCTGTTTACAGCATCATGATGGTCGCACCCGTATTTGGCGACATCGTAGTGAACGCACATTGGATGCGTCTACTTGTCATCGCCATACTGAAGTATCACCGGGCGTGATGGTATGGGGTGCCATAGGTTACACGTCTCGGTCACCTCTTGTTCGCATTGACAGCACTTTGAGTAGTGGACGTTACATTTCAGATGTGTTACGACCCGTGGATGTACCCTTCATTCGATCCCTGCGAAACCCTACATTTCAGCAGGATAATGCACGACCGCATGTTGCAGGTCTTGTACGGGTCTTTCTGGATACAGAAAATGTTCGACTGCTACTCTGGCCAGCACATTCTCCAGATCTGTCACCAACTGCAAACGTCTGGTCAGTGGTGGCCGAGCAACTGTCTCGTCACAATACGCCAGTCACTACTCTCGATGAACTGTGGTATCGTGTTGAAGCTGCACGGGCAGCTGTACCTGTACACGCCATCCAAGCTCTGCTTGACTCAATGCCCAGGAGTATCAAGGCCGTTATTACGGCCAGAGGTGGTTGTTCTGGGTACTGATTTCTCAGGATCTATGGACCCAAATTGCGTGAAAATGTAATCACATGTCAGTTCTAGTATAATATATTTGTCCAATGAATACCCGTTAATCATCTGCATTTCTTCTTGGTGTAGCAATTTTAATGGCCAGTAGTGCAAATGTGTTGAAAAAATTTCTGTTTCATTGTGAAGTAGAGTTACGTGGTAATGATGTTGGTGGAGGGGCGGGGGCGGAGAGAGGCGGCTGGTGTGGACCAGCTGACGCCCGACTGCAGGCAGGGGTGGTGGGCGGTCTTGTAAGGCTGCGCACACGGCGGTGCGACGCGCAGTGCGGCGGTGCGGTACGGTACGCTAGACAAGCAGGGGTGCGCTGGCCCTCGTTACGCAAGGGGCTTTCTCCACCGGGATGCGACAGCGCCCGCATAGCGGCGACTGCTTCCGCAACACCGGCAGCTGCCGCGCGCGGGTGTGTAGTGGGCGGTAAGCAGTCCCCTAGCACTGCCTAGCGCACGCCTTCCCAACCTTTTCAGCTGGCGGACCCCTTCTTCAGCCGAAAATCGATGGCGGACCCCTAGTCAGTCTAGAGCACAGTAACTTTAAATTTCAGAGCGAAAGCCATGGAAACTGAAAGCTTCTTAATGCAAGTGCCATGTTCCCAATGACCCCCCCCCCTCCCCCTCCCCCCCACGCAACTAAGTATCAATAGTCTTTGGTTTAGAGACGAATGAAAACAACGTGAAGGTCAAAAATCGACTTATGAAACAGGTAGTGCACTGACAAGTTTGACATTTAATGATGCCTGGGGCCGCATACGTGCCAGCGAGCGCTGTGATTGGTCGACAAAGCTCGCTGCGCGCATGCGTAAAAGGTCTCAGCGCATCTGCCGCCGTGAGTCGGCGCACAAACGACCCCCGTATTGTTGCGAAACAGTCGATCAGAGAAGCAGCATTCTCCGGCACTGAAGTGTGTATGCGTTACGAACCGCAAAGGCTGCTTGGGAATACGACCTGAAGTAAAAGTACACATGTTTTCCACACGAAAAAAGTGATGAATTTCATTTTCACATTAGTACTCAGTAGTTTTATTATTTTACACGATTTGGTGAAAGGTGGCCGTGGACGCCCTAGAAAGAGCCGGCGGACCCCTAAGGGGTGCGCGGACTACACGTTGGGAAGTCCTGGTCTAGCGTATAGTGTTCGCACGCGGTCGCTAGGTGCTGAGTCGGCTGGGGAAGTGTGGGGAGAGCGTGAGTAGGGGGGGGGGGGGGGCGTCGCTCGGTCCGCCGTATGGAAAACGTCGAGCGGTGGACGGGAGTGCAACTATAAGCTGAAGCCTATGTTCACATCTTTTGTAAATACACTGAAGAGCCAAAGAAACTGGTACGCCTGGCTAATATCCCCCACGAGCACGCAGAAGTACAGCAATAGGGCGTGGCATTGACACGACTAATGTCTGAAGTAGTGCTGGAGAGAGAACTCACACCGTGAATCCTGCAGGGTTGTCCATAAATCCGTAAGAGGGGTATAGATCTCTTCTGAACAACCCGTTGCACGGCATTGCAGATATATTCAAAAATGTTCGTGTCTGGGCCAGGTGAGGCGTAAGGCTTTGTGTCGTGCAGTCATGAAGGGTACAGGAGTGGGCCTTTGGCTCCGAAAGACCATGCGGCTTTTCGCGGATGACGCTGTAATATACAGAGAAGTTGCAGCATTGGAAAACTGCAGCGAAATGCAGGAAGATCTGCAGCAGATAGGCACTTGGTGCAGGGAGTGGCGACTGATCCTTAACAAAGACAAATGTAATGTATTGCGAATAGGTAGAAAGAAGGATCCTTTATTGTACGATTATATGATAGCGGAACAAACACTGGTAGCAGTTACTTCTGTAAAATATCTGGGAGTATGAGTGCGGAACGATTTGAAGTGGGATGATCATATAAAATTAATAGTCGGTAAGGCGGGTGCCAGGTTGACATTCATTGGGACAGTCCTTGGAAAATGTAGTCCGTCAACAAAGGAGGCGGCTTACAAAACACTCGTTCGACCTATACTTGAGTATTGCTCATCAGTGTGGGATCCGTACCAGGGAGATGGAGAAGATCCAAAGAAGAGCGGCGCGTTTCGTCACAGGGTTATTTGGTAAGCGTGATAGCGTTACGGAGATGTTTAGCAAACTCGAGTGGCAGACTCTGCTAGAGAGGCGCTCTGCATCGTGGTGTAGCTCGCTGTCCAGGTTTCGAGAGGGTGCGTTTCTGGATGAGGTATCGAATATATTGCTTCCCCCTACTTATACCTCCCGAGGAGATCACGAATGTAAAATTAGAGAGATTAGAGCGCGCACGTAGGCTTTCAGACAGTCGTTCTTCCCGCGAACCGTACGCGACTGGAACAGGAAAGGGAGGTAATGACAGTGGCACGTATTTTTAAGTGCCCTCCGCCACACACCGTTGGTTGGCTTGCGGAGTATAAATGTAGATGTAGATGTAGATGGCAGGCGGAAGTGTTTAAACCCAGAAGAGTGTTCCTGGAGCCACTCTGTAGCAATTCTGGACGTGTGACGTGTCCCATTGTCCTGTTGGAATTGCCGAAGTCAGTCTGACTGCACGATGGACGTGAATGGATGCAGGTTATCAGACGGGATGCTTACGTACCTGTCACCCGTCAGAGTAGTATCTAGAATGTATCAGCGGTCCCACATCACCCCAGCTGAACAAGCCCCACACCATTACAGAGCCTCCACCAGCTTGAACAGCGCCCTGCTGACGCGCGGGGACCACGGATTCATGAGGTTGTCTCCGTAGCCAAACCCGTCCACCCGCTCGATACCATTTGAAACGAGACTCGTCCGACCAGGCAACATGTTTCCAGTCATCAACACTCCAGTGTCGGTGTTGACGGGCCCAGGTGAGGCGTAAGGCTTCGTGTCGTGCAGTCATGAAGGGTACAGGAGTGGGCCTTTGGCTCCGAAAGGCCACATCGATCATGTTTCGTCGAAGAACTCGCACGTCGACAGTTGTTGACGTCCGAGCACTTAACTCTACAGCAATCTGTAGAAGGGTTACACTTCTGTGACGTTGAACGATTTTTTTCACTCGTCGTTGGTCCCGTTCTAGATGTATCTTTTTCCGGCCGCAGCGACGTCGGAGATTTGATGTTTTACCGCATTCCTGATATCCACGGCACACTCACGAAATGGTCGTACGGGAAAATCCACAGTTGATCGCTACCTCGGAGATTCTGTGTCCCGTCGCTTGTGCGCCGACTATAACAGCACGTTCAAGTCTCAGTTAAATCTTGATAACCTGCCACTGTAGCAGGAGTAACCGATCTGACAACTGCGCCACACACTTGTTGTCTTGTGTAGGCGTTGCCCAGCGCAGTGACGTGCTCTTCCTGTTTACACCTGGATTTGAATACGCAGGCCTATATCAGTTTCTTTGGCGCTTCAGTTTATTTTTAAAACTGCAGTCGATATTCTTATAGGCCGGTACGCAGAGAGATCTTCTCCGTCGTTATAGGAACGAATTGATATTTTTTCCGACGTATCGAGAGCCGTTATCGCTAGGTTTTCGGATATATATATATATATATATATATATATATATATATATATATATCATAGTTTCGATACTTTTAAAAATCCAGAATGAAATTTTCACACTGCAGCGGAGTGTGCGTCTGTATGAAACTTCCTGGCAGATTGAAACTGTGTGCCGGACCGAGACTCGGTACCTTTGCCTTTCGCAGGCAAGTACTCTACCACGTGAGCTACCCAAGCACGACTCACGCCCCGTCCTCACAGTTTCACTTCTGTCAGTACCTCGTCTCCTACCTTCCAAACTTTACAGAAGCTCTCCTGCATACCTTGCGGAACTAGCACTCCTGAAAGAAAGGATATTGCGGAGACATGGCTTAGCCACAGCCTGGGGGATGTTTCCAGAAAGAAATTTTCACTCTCCAGCGGAGTGTGCGCTGATATGAAACTTCCCGTCAGATTAAAACTGTCTGCCGGACCGAGACTCGAACTCGGGACCTTTGCCTTTCGCGGGGAAGTGCTCTACCATGTGAGCTACAAAAGCACGACTCACGGCTCCAGAGTTCCAGTCTCGGAACGGCACACAGTTTTAATCTGCCAGGAAGTTTCATTTTTAAAAATACCAACAGTCCTTGCCTCGATACTAACACACATACTTGCAACATTAACATAGAATTGTACCTCTTGTTGAGTAGATTATGGCACCATTTTAAATTATCAAGTTTAGTCAATAATTATATGAAAAATCCGAAAATCAAATGTTTCTTCCCCTGGAAGCCGTTACGAATGCGATCTGCGATTCGTGTTGAGTTCCGAGACGGCGGTTTTATAATACACAACTGCCCATTAAAATTGCTACACCACGAAGATGACGTGCTACAGACGCGAAATTTAACCGACAGGGAGAAGATGCTGTGAGATGTGAATGATTAGCTTCTTAGAGCATTAACACAAGGTTGGCGCCGAAGGCGACACCTACAATGTGCTGAGATAAGGAGGGGACTGATGACCATAGATGTTAAGTCCCATAGTGCTCAGAGCCATTTTGCTGACATGAGGAAAGTTTACAACCGATTTCTCATATACAAACAGCAGTTGACCGGCGTTGCCTGGTGAAACGTTGTTGTGATGCCTCGTGTGAGGAGGAGAAATGCGTACCGTGACGTTTCCGACTTTGAAAAAGGTCGGATTGTAGCCTATCGCGATTGCGGTTTATCGTATCGCGACATTGCTGCTCGCGTCGGTCGAGATCCAATGGCTGTTAGCAGAATATGGAATCGTTAGGTTCAGGAGGGTAATACGGAACGCCATACTGGATCCCAATGGCCTCGTATCACTAGCAGTCGACATGACAGGTATCTTATCCGCACAGCTGTAACGGTTCGTGCAGCCACGTCTCGATCCCTGAGTCAACAGATGGGGACGCTTGCAAGACAACAACCATCTGCACGAACAGTTCGACGACGTTTGCAGCAGCACGGACTATCAGCTCGGAGACCGTGGCTGCGGTTACCCTTGTCGCTGCATCACAGACAGGAGTGCCTGCGATGGTGTACGAACGTGGGTGCAGGAATGGCAAAACGTCATTTTTTCGGATCAATCTAGGTTCCGTTTACAGCATTACGATGGTCGCATCCGTGTTCAGCGATGCACTTTGAACAGTGGACGTTACATTTCACATGTGTTACGACCCGTGGCCCTACCCTTCATTCGATCCCTGCGAAACTCTACATTTCGCCAGGATAATGGCTGGTTCAAATGGCTCTGAGCACTATGGGACTCAACTGCTGTGCTCATCAGTCCCCTAGAACTTAGAACTACTTAAACCTAACTAACCTAAGGACATCACACACATCCATGCCCGAGGCAGGATTCGAACCTGCGACCGTACCAGGATAATGCACGACCGCATGTTGCTGGTCCTGTACGGGCCTTTCTGGACACAGAAAATGTTCGACTGGTGCCCTGGCCAGCACATTCTCCAGATCTCTCACCAATTGAAAACGTGTCGTCAATGGTGGCCGAGCAACTGGCCCGGCACAATACGCCAGTCCCTACTCTTGATGAACTGTGATATCGTGTTGAAGCTGCATCGGCAGCTGTACCTGTACACGCCATCGGAGCTCTGTTTGACTCAATGCCGAGGCGTATCAAGGCAGAGGTGGTTGTTGTGGGTACTGATTTCTCAGGACCTATGCACCCAAACTGCGTGAAAATGTAATCACATGTCAGTTATAGTATAATATATTTGTCCGATGAATTCCCGTTTATGGTCTGCATTTCTTCTTGGTGTCCGGATTTTAATGGCCAGTAGTGTAGATAGGCAGTCTGCTTCCACGACCAAGTAGCTTCGGCTCGCGTGGTGTCACAGTACCCGGAAAATACGTAAAATGTCCTCTGAGTCAAGTTTACAGCGGCTGGGCGCAACACGTGCCTGTAGACCGGGGCTCGGCGTCGGTCGCGGCCTGCGGCTGTGGCACCGTTGCGGTCTCCCGGGGAACGCCTCCCCTCTGTCGTGTTCCGCCCCCGCCTTCTTTCCGTCGCCTGTCCCGTCCTGTCCCAGCCTGTGGTTCGTCACAAAAACTGCGCCGTTTTTGCAGCACTGTCGCTCTTACACTGGCGTGCCTGAATCGCGGCTGGCTGTCCACTACGAACCAATGAGTTGGCCATTCCATCACTGACCTCCTTCCTTTATCCATTCAGCTCACTCAAAGATATTAGAATTCTTGCACATCACTCAATTCAAAATGTTCGGACCGCTCCACCATCTTGTCGATGTGAAAATCAATGGCCACCCAACTACAAACGCGTAGCTTCACCACTGGCCGTTAAAATTGCTACACCAAGAACAAATGCAGATGATAAACGGGTATTCACTCGACAAATATACAGGATGGTTCATTCATACTGATCGGGCCAAATATCTCACGTTATAAGTATCAAACGAAAAAACTACAAAGAACGAAACTCGTCTAGCTTGAAGGGCGAAACCAGATGGCGCTATGGTTGGCCCGCTAGATGGCGCTGCCATACGTCAAACAGATACCAACTGTGTTTTTTTAAATAGGAACCCTCACTTTTATTACATATTCGTGTAGTACGTAAAGAAATATGAATTTTTAGTTGGACCACTTATTTCGCTTTGTGATAGATGGCTCTGTAATAGTCACAAACTTATAAGTACGTGGTATCACGTAACATTCCGCCAGTGCGGACGATATTTGCTTCGTGATACATTACCCGTGTAAAAATGGACCGTTTAGCCAATGCGGAAAAGGTCGATATCGTGTTGATGTATGGCTGTTGTGATCAAAATGCCCAACGGGCGTGTGCTATGTATGCTGCTCGGTATCCTGGACGACATCATCCAAGTGTCCGGACCGTTCGCCGGATAGTTACGTTATTCAAGGAAAGAGATGTGAAACGTCAACCACGACCTGCAACAAACTATGATGCCCAAGTAGGTGTTTAGCTTCTGTCGCGGCTAATCCCCACATCAGTAGCAGGCAAATTGCGCGAGAATCGGGAATCTCAAAAACGTCGGTGTTGAGAATGCTACATCAACATCGATTGTACCCGTACCATATTTCTATGCACCAGGAGTCGCATGGCGACGACTTTGAACGTCGTGTACAGTTTTGCCACTGGGCACAAGAGAAACTACGGGACGATGACAGATTTTTTGCACGCGTTCTACGAGGGTTGTTTTTCAAGTAAGGGCCGTTCGCGCGTATAGTCCCGTGGTTCGCGCGGACGCCGCAACACGCCACCGCGCCACTTGCCGGCATCCTTCCCGTTCACACTGACGCAAGTTGCAGCTCTGTAGCTGACGTGTACGCATCGCTGTGCTACTTTATAATGTTTACGATTATTGAATCGCCCGCCGCGTGAGAGATACTGTCAGTGATACGTTTTTTGACCGCGAGAAGCCTATCAGATGCAAAAATTCATCGTCAGTTAACAGAAGTTTATGGCTTGAATGCAATGAGTGAAGGTAAAGTGCGTCAATGGGTTAGAGAGTTTAAAAATGGCCGTCAAAACGTCCATGACGAAGAACGCTCAGGCCGGCCCTCTGTGATCGCTGATGATTTGGTGGCTGCAGTCGAAACAAAGATTCGTGAGGACAGAAGATCCACAATTTCCACTCTTTCTTTGGAATTTCCACAAGTTTCAAGATCGGTTTTGTACAGAATTGTGTCTTAAAACCTAAACTTTAAGAAACTGTGTTCTCGGTGGGTACCCAGACTCCTCACAGAGGACCACAAAGGGAAGAGATTTGCCACTTCATTGGACTTTTTGATTCGTTACGAGGAAGAAGGGGATGACATGTCGAGTCAAATTGTCACTGGAGATGAAACATAGGTATCCCACATCACTCCCGAAAGCAAGCGACAATCGATGGAATGGCGACACACGGCCTCACCCGTCAAGGTCAAAGCCAAACAGACGCTGTCAAAGCGCAAGATTATGGCAGCTGTGTTCTGGGACCGGCGCGGTGTTTTGCTAGTGGATTTTATGCCACGAGGAACGACAATCAACTCAGATGCCTACTGTGCAACTCTAAAGAAGCTCCGCAGAGCAATTCAAAACAAAAGGCGCGGCATGCTGACAAAAGGAGTTTTGCTCCTGCACGATAACGCTAGGCCTCACACCTCTCAAAAGACTCGGGATTTGATTGATTCTTTTGGCTGGGAAGTTTTGTACCAAGCACCATACAGCCCCGACCTTGCTCCTAGCGATTTTCACCCTTTCCGGCACCTGAAACACCATCTTGGCGGGCAGAGCTTCAATGACGACGATGAAGAGAAAGCGGCCGTGAACTCTTGGCTGTCGGAGCAGGCCGCCGAATTCTTTGAAGAGGGAATTAAAAACTTAGTTGTACGGTATGACAAGTGCTTAAATAAACAAGGCAACTATGTAGAAAAATAGGTGAAAGTGTGTGGAATCAGAAAAATAAAAGTTTTTTTTACAAAAGTATTTGTATCCTTTTTTATAATAAAAACGGCCCTTACTTAAAAAACAACCCTCGTATTTAGCGACGGAGCGTCATTCACCAACAGCGGTAACGTAAACCGGCATAATATGCACTACTGGGCAACAGAAAATGCACGATGGCTGCGACAAGTGGAACATCGGTCAATGTATGGTGCGGCATCATCAGAGGAAGGATAATTGGCCGAGCGGTTCTAGGCGCTTCAGTCTGGAACCGCGCTGCTGCTACGGTCGCAGGTTCCAATCCTGCGTCGGGCATGGATGTGTGTGGTGTCCTTACGTTAGTTAGGTTTAAGATAGATCCCTTATCATTTAGCTACAAAATAGCAGGTCAGCAACTGGAAGCAGTTAATTCCATAAATTATCTGGGGGCACGCAGGAGTGATTTAAAATGGAATGATCATATAAAGTTAATCGTTGCTAAAGCAGATGCCAGACTGACATTCATTGGAAGAATCCTAAGGAAACGCAATCCGAAAACAAAGGAAGTGGGTTACAGTACGCTTCTTCGCCAACTGCTCGAATACTGCTCGGCAGTGTGGGATCCGTACCAGATAGGGTTGATAGAAGAGATAGAGAAGATCCAACGGTGAGCAATGCGCTTCGTTGCAGGATCATTTAGTAATCGCGAAAGCGTTACGGAGACGATAGATAAACTCCAGTGGAAGACTCTGCAGGAGAGACGCTCAGTAGCTCAGCAGGGGCTTTTGTTGAAGTTTCGAGAACATACCTTCACCGAGGAGTCAAGCAGTATGTTACTCCCTCCTACGTATATCTCGCGAAGGTACCATGAGGATAAAATCAGAGAGATTAGAGCCCACACAGAGAGGCATACCGACAATCCTTCTTTCCACGAACAATACGAGGCTGGAATGGAAGGGGGAACTGATAGAGGTACTCAAGGTATCCTCCGCCACACGCCGTCAGGTGGCTTGCGCAGTATGGATGTAGATGTAGATGTAGAAGTAGTTGTAAGTTCTAGGGGACTGATCACCTCAGAAGTTAAGTCCCATAGTGCTCAGAGCCATTTGAACCATTTTTGAGAGATGATAGTGTAATACGGGCCTCCGTGTTTAGTGACGAAACGACATTCCATTTAAATGAGGACTCTCCTAAGTTTAATGTATTTTGTGCAGTTCCATTTTTCTCTGCCGGGGACACTGTTACAGGAAGCGAATATCTCGATAGGCTTGAGTACTTTCTTCTCCCACAGCTGGAGACAGATTCGAACGACTTCATTTACCAACAGGATGGAGCACTACCACACTGGCATCGGGGAGTTCGAGAATTTTTAAATCAAAGGGTTACTGAACTTGGATCGGTCGCACTGGACCAAACGATTCAGCCTCACATTACTGGCGAACAAAGTCACCGGACCTGACTGTATGTGATTACTTCTTGTGGGGCGTTTATGAAAGGCTCTGTTTATGTGCCTCCGTTACCGACAACAATGAACGAACTCAGACATCGAATAACAGCAGCTGTGGAAGCTGTAACTCGAGACATGCTCGCTACAGTGTGGAAACAATTTGAATACCGCACTGACGTATGGCGTGCATCTCAAGGGGGGCATACTGAACAGCTGTGAAAAGGTACGAAAAAAATATTTGTGTGTTTCCCGTTCATGATAAAACAAACATCATTATATGTTTATAAGTTTCAGAAATACAGACGTGGCAAATCGGATGACTCTTTTTGATACACCCTGTATTGCACAGTGCTGAGTTTTACTATAGCTTAAACCGTAATAAGTAAGTCCTGATAGTTAATATATGAAATTACCAAATAAGCAGCAACCAGTCGCAAAATCATGTTTTATTTTTTTACTTTTGCAAATCGATTTCAACTGATTAACAGCCATCATCGGTGCTACAAATACAACAATAAAAAGAAAAATAATTAATAACAGTGACCAAATGAATAAATGTACATAAAGCAACGTAAAACCAATTAAAAGTATATAGACGCATTAAACCGTTTAAAATGCACATAAAAATTTACCTTTCAACGAGCATGTGCCCTGAGTAGTAACTCTGTCTTAAGCAGAGACCAAACATAAAGTGATACATCGAGAATTGACTGTGACAACGAGAAACCGTAAGGGGGCGCTGCAAAGCAAACCCGCCCTCTATGCGAAAAGGTACAGAGAAAATAAAAATGACAACAAGAAATGACATACAAAGTGAGGTAAAATATAATGATAAAATACTAAAATATTTACAAAAAATGGATATATTGAGAAAGATTTTGTCAACCACATAGTACAGTTATACAGGGTGTTACAAAAAGGTACGGCCAAACTTTCAGGAAACATTCCTCACACACAAATAAAGAAAAGATGTTATGTCGCCATGTGTCCGGAAACGCTTAATTTCCATGTTAAGAGTTCATTTTAGTTTCGTCAGTCACCTACGCTCAATGGAGCACGTTATCACGATTTCATACGGGATACTCTACCTGTGCTGCTACAACATGTGCCTTTACAAGTATGACACAACATGTGGTTCATGCACGATGAAGCTCCTGCACATTTCAGTCGAAGTGTTCGTACGCTTCTCAACAACAGATTCGGTGACCGACGGATTGGCAGAGGCGGACCCATTCCGTGGTCTCCACGCTCTCCTGACCTCAACCCTCTCGACTTTCATTTATGGGGGCATTTGAAAGCTCTTGTCTACGCAATCCCGGTACCAAATGTAGAGACTCTTCGTGCTCGTATTGTGGACGGCTGTGATACAATACGCCATCCTCCAGGGCCGCATCAGCGCATCACGGATTCTGTGCGACGGAGGGTGGATGCATGTATCCTCGCTAACGGAGGACATTTTGAACATTTCCTCTAACAAAGTGTTTGAAGTCACGCTGGTACGTTCTGTTGCTGTGTGTTTCCATTCCATGATTAATGTGATTTGAAGAGAAGTAATAAAATGAGCTCTAACATGGAAAGCAAGCGTTTCCGGACACATGTCCACATAAGATATTTTCTTTCCTTGTGTGTGAGGAATGTTTCCTGAAAGTTTGGCCGTACCTTTTTGTAACACCCTGTATACACCAAAAAGCGATTGTACAAGTTAGTAAAAAGGAACAAACATAGATGAGAACCACACCATAGAAAAAATTTTAAAAAACTTTTTAAAATTTTTAAAAAATTATTTATCATATTATCGAAGAGCAAAAGTTAATCATAATGCCAAAACGTAAAACGGTGTTGGCATCCATATAGTGTACAGTTAATAATATTCAGGAAGATCGGATTTTTTTGGCAGATGGTGCCACATTGCTGAATGCACATGTAAAGTAAACTAAGTTGAAATAAGAAAGTTACGGACGGAATGAAACATACGTACTAAAGAAACAAGACGAAATGCAGAAATAAAGTGCTAGCACACTTCATACATGGTAAAATTAACACAGGCTCCATAGGATGAATTGAGAACTCGTAGGGGCTCTTACGGTGTGCTCGCATATCATTAGACATAAATCCACACCATGTGTGTTCCTCCCTCCCCGTTTTTCCCCCTCCTCCAGGTCCCCCCCCCCTCCCCCCCATCTGCCTTTGGTTCGGGAGTGCCATCTTTGTGCCGCCATTTTCGTGCAGTGTTTTACAGTGTGTGTTTCTCCAGTGAGTGTTCCGTGTTGTGTCTTTTGGGACTTGTTGCGAACAGCCATCATACTGTCGCTGGGTGTGATTTTTTATCTCTTGCGAACAGAAACCAGACTGTCGCCCTGTTTTTTAATTGTGTGTCTACTATGTTACTTGTCTGATTCCTATGTATTTTATCAACATTGCCGTCCCCTTTTGCTTTCTGTTTTAACTTTCCACATTTTTACGCCATTTTACACTTTAAGTCACCATTTTATCGCCTGTTTTTCCTTGTTTCTTTCTTCTTCCTTTTTTTTTAAAAAAAAGTCTGTAGGCTGTAGAGCAGCGTACTAAGTTGCTGCCAGCCCGCTCCCTTCGGGGGGAATTGAAAATCAATAAAGAAAAAAAAAAAAAACACCATGTGTCTGTTGGTGCGGCCGACAAGACGGCAAAAGCCCAATTAAAGGGCGTCAATGCAAACTTAGTCACAATAACATCATTCATATCACCAATCTAATATATGTTGTTCGCGGTTTGTGTGCCTTCTACTGAAATAATTTTGAACTCCCAGCAATGGGAATAATTGTGAGTGTTATCTGGCTTTCTAGTTAGCTACCCTACGATACCCCCACTTCCCCTACACAATTTTTTTCTTTTGGCCACCGTGAACGGCGCCTTGGAACTAGCTGGGTGTCGATGACCCCCCGGCCTGCGGGAGGCGCTTCTGGGAATGCGTGTTAAGCAACGCCCCCACCCCACAGCCGCGCGTGTCCAAGCAGCGGCGCGCCGCATTGCGTACTCGCCAGCCTGCCCCGTGCGTGTGAGGTGCTATGTTACGAGTGAGGGCGGCGTTGTAGCGGACGCAGCAGTGTTCCCTGTCGCGCCCGACTGAGACGCTTAAATGCTCAACCGCCATATTTTTGTTATTTTTGTTTTTTAAAATGCGGCCCGCCACGAATTCATCTCTTGTGCCAACCCGTTCCTCTCCGAATACCACTTGCAACCTACGTCATCAATTATCTACATCACACCATCATACCTGATGGTGTGTGACGGAGGGTACTTTCGGTACAACTATCTGATCCCTCCAACGCTCTTCCACTCGCGAATAGTGCGTGGAGAGAATTATTGCCGGTAAGCCTCTGTATTGTATTGGCTCCAACTTCTCGAATTTTCTCCTCGTGGTTAATATGCAAGATGTATCTGGAGGGAATTAATATGTTGTTCAAACGTGTGTGTATTCCTAAGGGACCAAACTATTGAGGTCATCGGTCCCTAGACTTACACACTACTTAAACTAAGTTACGCTAAGGACAACACACACACACACACACACACACACACACACACACACACACACACACACGCACGCCCGGGGGAGAACTCGAAACACCGGCGAGAGGGGCCGCCCAATCCGAGACATGGCGCCTCAAACCACGCGGTCACTCCGTGCGGTTAATACGTTATACGACTCCTCCTGAAGAGTGCTGTCCCGAAATTTCAGTAGTAAATCTCTCCGTGGTGCACAATGCCTCTCTTGTAACGTCTACCAGTGGAGTTTGTTCAGCCTGTCCGTAACGCTCTCGCGTCAGCTAAACGGTCCCGTCACGAAACGCCCCTCTCTTCGTTGGATCTTCCCTATCCCCTCTATCACTCCTATCTGACAGGGATCCCAGGTAGACGAACAACACTCAAGAATCGGGCCAACAAGCGCCTTATAAGCCACTTCTTTCGTGGATGAGCTACATTTCCTTAAGATTCTTCCGATGAATCTGAGTCTCGTGTCTGCTTTTCCCACTATCTGTTGTATATGCGCATTCCATTTAAGGTCGCTCTGGATAGTTTCGCCTGGATATTTTACGGCAGACGGTGTCTCCAGCTGTTTGTCATCAGTGGTGTAGCTGTACAAAAAACGGCTCTGATTTTCTTGCTTGTGGATATTTACAAAGGCTGTGTATTGCAGCCCTTTCATATTGTCGATGAACTCTGGATGGTTGTCAACATATTCGTAACAAACCTGAGATGTTTGAACGTGGACGGATACCGATGGTGAGACGTGTTGAAATCCTGTCTTCACATTGTCGATGGCCATGAACGCCTGTTTTAAGGTGTTTGTACTCCAGAGCTTATCTGCAATCTGGATCCTCGCGGACTCTGCTGTAAGGTGTTTGTGTACTCAGTCGTAACATGTCGTACTGGCGAAACCAGGTCTGATAAAAAAATTCCAGAACTCTGTCCACAAAATTTTTCTATGCTTACCTTTCACCTATTGTGCATGATCTCGTTCGAAATACTCTCCTCCACTGATACGCCGCTTCCAACACCGTCTCCACTTCAGGAAGCAGTCGTGGTACGCTACAAACTGGATCGCGCGAAGCGCCGTCTGCGAATATTCTTTTATTCGTCTATCGTCGCAAATCTTCGTCTTCAACGGGATTTTCAGCTTCGGACATAAACAGAAGCCCTCGGAAATAAACAGAAGTCCGCAGGGACCAGGTCTGGAGAGAACGAAGGACGACGCATCACAGTGATTTCGATTTTTTGTGCAATAGTCACGCACGAACAGGGATGAATGTGCGGGTGCGTTATCGTGATGCAAGGGTCATGGATTGTCCCGCCACATTTCAGGCCGTTTCCTTCTGACATTTTCTTGCAGGCGTCGCAACACGCCCCGATAGTATCGTCGATTAACAGGTTGTCCCAGTAGAACGGATTTATGATGAACTAATCTTTCAAATTCATAGAAAACTATTAGCATGGGTTTGACACTTGACCCGACCTGGTGGGCTCCTTTTGGTCTTGAAGGACCTTCCCTGATCCATTGTGAAGATTGGACCTTGGTCTCAGCATCGTAACTGTAGACCCACATCTCATCACCAACTATGATTCCCGTAAGGAGCATCTCGTTCTCATTTACGCGATTCAAAACCTCTTCACAGATGACAAGGCGAGGGTCTTTCTGGTCTCTCACTCATGAACCGTGTGACGAAACTGGCCGTAAGAGAACGCATTCGAAGATGTTGTGTCAGGGTTTGATGGTATGATCCAACTGATATGTTACATTCTTCTGCAATCTCTCTCTGATTGGCATGCACAATGCCGTTGACTTTCCTGACATGAGCGTCGTCGGTAGGCGTCAATGTGCGTCCTGAAGGAGGGTCATTTTAACTTCTGCCCCACCATTTTTAAACCGTGTGAACTTCTAAGCTCACCACTCCCCTAGAACTTAGAACTACTTAAACCTAACTAAGGACATCACACACACCCATGCCTGAGGCAGGATTCGAACCTGCGACCGTAGCGGTCGCACGGTTCCAAACTGTAGCGCTTAGAACCGTTCGGCCACCACGGCCGGCGTAGCTGTACAGTAGTGGATTTCTTTTCCTATGTATGCGCAATATGTTAAATTTATTTACGTTCAGACTCAACTGCCAGAGCCTGCACCATTCATCAATTCTCTGCAGGTCGTTCTGCAAATTGTTACTATCTTCTGGCGTTGCTACTTTGGTATAGACAAGTACATTATCTCCGAATAGCCTTAAAGAGCATCTCACGCTTTCTACTAGATCTTTCATATATATTGTGAACAACAACAGTCCTATCACACTTCCCCGTGGTACTTCACATATTGCCTTTACATTTGTCGATTTACACTACTGGCCATTAAAATTGCTACACCTAGAAGAAATGGAAATGACAAACGGGTATTCATTGGACAAATATATTATACTAGAACTGACATATGATTGCATTTTGCCTGCCGGTGTGGCCATGCGGTTCTAGGCGCTTCAGTCCGGAACCGCGCGGCCGCTACGGTCGCAGGTTCGAATCCTGCCTTGGGCATGGGTGTCTGTGATGTCCTTAGGTTAGTTAGGTTTAAGTAGTTCTAAGTTCTAGGAGACTGATGACCTCAGATGTTAAGTCCCATAGTGCTCAGAGACATTTGAACCATGTTTGACTACATTTTCATGCAATTTGGGTGCGTAGATCCTGAGAAATCAGTACCCACAACAACCACCTCTGGCCGTAATAACGGCCGTGATACGCCTGGGCATTGAGTCAAACAGAGCTTGGATGGCGTGTACAGGTACAGCTGCCCGTGCAGCTTCAACGCGATACCACAGTTCATCAAGAGTAGTGGCTGGCGTATTGTGGCGAAACAGTTGCTCGGCCACCATTGACCAGGCGTTTTCAATTGGTGAGGGATCTGGAGAATGTGTTGGCCAGGGCAGCAGTCGAACATTTTCTGTATCCACAAAGGCCTGTACAGGACCTGCAACATGCGATCGTGTATTATCCCGCTGAAATGTAGGGTTTCACAGGGATCGAATGAAGGGTAGATCCACGGGTCGTAACACGTCTGAAATGTAACGTCCACTGTTCAAAGTGCCGTCAATGCGAACAAGAGCTGACCGAGACGTGTAACCGATGGCACCCCATACCATCACGCCGGGTGATACGCCAGTATGGCGATGACCAATACACGCTTCCAACGTGCGTTCACCGCGATGTCGCCAAACACGGATTTGACCATCGTGATGCTGTAAACAGAACCTGGATTCATCCGAAAAATGGCGTTTTGCCATTCGTGCACCCAGGTTCGTCGTCGAGTACACCATCGCAGGCGCTTCTGTCTGTGATGCAGCGCCAAGGGTAACCGCAGCCACGGTCTCCGAACTGATAGACCATGCTGCTGCAAACGCTGTGGAACTGTTCGTGCAGATGGTTGTTGTCTTGCAAACGTCCCCATCTGTTGACTCAGGGATCGCCATGTGGCTGCACGATGCGTTACAGCCACGCGGATAAGATGCCTGTCATCTCGACTGCTAGTGATACGAGGCCGTTGGGATCCAGCACGGCGTTCCGTATTACCCTCCTGAACCCACCGATTCCAAATTCTGCTAACAGTCACTGGATCTCGACCAACGCGAGCAGCAATGTCGGGATACGATAAACCGCAATCTCGATAGGCTACAATCCGACCTTTGTCAAAGTCGCAAACGTGATGGTACGGATTTCTCCTCCGTACACGAGCCATCACAACAACGTTTCACCAGGCAGCGCCGGTCAACTGCTGTTTGGGTTTGAGAAATCGGTTGGAAACTTTCCTCATGTCAGCACGTTGTAGGTGTCGCCACCGGCGTCAACCTTGTGTGAAAGCTCTGAAAAGCTAATCATTTGCATATCACAGCATCTTCCTGTCGGTAAATTTCGCGTCCGTAGCACGTCATCTTCTTGGTGTAGCAATTTTAATGGCCTATCCATCTTCCACCGGTACAGTTACCGGTGAGGTGTACCTTCAGGAGTTTCAGACATCCATTTTACCTGCTATCCGAGATTTTTATGGGGACAGAAGAGTTTACTTTCAACAAGATGGTGCCCCAGCCCACTACCAAAATCGTGTTAGGGCGTATCTCGACGAAAATCTACCAGGAAGAAGGATAGGCAGTAGAGGTGCTGTGGAGTATCCACCGCGTTCCCCACACCTAACTCCTCTGGACTTTTACCAGTGGGGAACACTAAAGGACGTCGTTTATCGACAAAAGGCACGCACATTGGATGAACTTCGAGACTGAACACGTTGCAGTCAGTAGTTCGTGCTGCAGTTCGGCGGCATCGTCTGTGTGTGGATGTTAATAGTGACCATTTCGAACACCTACAGTGATATCTTTAAGTTGG
Organism: Schistocerca piceifrons; assembly: GCF_021461385.2. NCBI lineage: Eukaryota > Metazoa > Arthropoda > Insecta > Orthoptera > Acrididae > Schistocerca > Schistocerca piceifrons. The sequence goes on along the minus strand of NC_060148.1, from coordinate 131,765,636 downwards.
ACTTCAAATTACACTTTCACCAAAAATGGGACAACTCCGTCAATTATTTTGCCAGTTATGGACTTTTAAGCAGTGGATACATTATTTTTGACCCCTCTGTAGTGTTATAAGGTCAAAAATCCCCAAGTCTGTGTTTGTTGGAATAGAAATAATTCACTTCGTTGTGTATGGTGCTGCTGCTGCTTTCACTGACGGGAACGTTGAGTGGTGCAAAGTATTTCGAACTATGGAAATGAAGACAGGTTTCAACATTGTACGAACGATGCTGGCTTTAGACAAGAAACCTCTTCGAGCTGCTGACGGGGCTGTAAACAGCGTAGAAATACAAGTCAGATTAAACAGGAGGAGGACAAAGAGAAAGCTGGAGGAAGAGTTTGCAGAAGATCAAGATAGTCCATCGTATGGACCTGCAATGCACTATAAAGGTATCGAAACTTTGTCGCTCGATTGCCAAAAGTTTTATTTTTTCTTACTAATTACACGTTTGCCTCAAATTTTCGGGAAATGTTACACAGTCCCTTCTGCGTTATTTAACACAGCCTTATTTCAAAAACCTGTATATTGTTGAATTTATAAACAAAGAAACGGCACAAAAAGTAATGAATTTTCATTATAATAAAAAAGATTTTTCTCTAACAACTGAACTCAAATTTTAAAAAATCCCTGTTGTACCCAATACTCTAATAAATAATCTGTAACAATTTAAACTTCCTAGCTCGAATACTTTTTGAGAAACATGTGATTCGTAAGCCCTATTTTAACGCTGGAAAGATAGGCCTTTCGGGAGCCCCTTAATGCAAAGAAATTGGTGGCGGTTTGGTTCAAATGGCTCTGAGCACCATGGGACTTAACTGCTGTGGTCATCTGTCCCGTAGAACTTAGAACTACTTAAACCTAACTAAGGACATCATACACATCCATGCCCGAAGCAGGATTCGAACCTGCGACCGTAGCGGTCGCGCGGTTCCACACTGTAGCGCCTAGAACCGCTCGGCCACTTCGGCCGGTATGGCTTTCTGGGCCGATCGTGCTATTTTAAAAGTAGAGTGAGTGACCCTTTAGTAAAGAAATGCGGAAAGGTCTGGCTTGAACCAGCTGAATCAGATCACACTTTTCGTAACACCCTGTAGTTTCTACGTGTACACGATCATCTGTGTTATCAAATTTTTCACTCTTTTTTTTCCACGCTTCGGTTACTAGAAAGCGATTGCGTCTGTGATGCAGTGAAAGCATGTGCGCCGTATTTTCGACTGTAGACTTGTGTTGACACGAGAGTCGCCGACTGAATGCAGAACAGGGTTCACCCTTCCAACACCCTCCCCTCTACAGAAAAGGACTCACCCTTCTTTCCAACGCGCTCCCCTCCCGTCTCCTCCCCTCCCCTCCCCAGACGCGGCGTCGAGGTCAGTGGCGCCTGGGCTGCCCGGCGGAAGACACGCTCCGTCCGCGTGACGTCACTTCCGCTGGCCATAAGCAGATCCGTGCCGCTAGCTAGGTTTCCGGTGTTCACAGCCGACGGACGAGGGATTCGTTGACCATGAGTGTCCGCCGTTGTGGCGTCTAGGCAACGGACAGGTACTGCGCCATCACCCTGCTCGACAGTCCAGTTCGAAAAGGCCTGAGGGAGACACGGGAATGTTCCAAGACTTCATCCACACCTGACGACGTTTCGACGTCACACGCTGTATCGAAGACGGAAAGAGCTGTCTTGGTGACTTTTGTAATCGTATGGTTCTCACGTCATGTAAGGCGAACATGACGTTCAAAATCTTCGCCTGAAATAGACAGAACTGGCTGTTACATAATTCTGTACTGCAAGATACATTAACCTCAGGTTATTTATACACTGAAGAGCCAAAGAAACTGTTGTGGATTGGCAAGACAGCCAACCCACTATGAGAGGAAGCCGAAAGGCACGCGTTTTAGCTCACGCAGGCTGGCATGAGGTCTGGAACAGGTCAAGGAAATGAGACTAGCAAAAAACGTACGTAGCTGCTGGAATACTTAACTTTAATCCATAATTGGTGAACATCGCTCTTGACGGTACATGTTTTACAGCATCAGTAGTAACTGGTAATGGCGCCTTGCTAGGTCGTAGCGAATGACGTAGCTGAAGGCTATGCTAACTATCGTCTCGGCCAATGAGAGCGTAATTTGTCAGTGAACCATCGCTAGCAAAGTCGGCTGTACAGCTGGGGCGAGTGCTAAGAAAAATCTCTAGACCTGCCATGTGGTGGCGCTCGGTCTGCAATCACTGATAGTGGCGACACGCGGGTCCGACGTATACTAACGGACCGCGGCCGATTTAAAGGCTACCACCTAGCAAGTGTGGTGTCTGGCGGTGACACCACAGAAACTACCTAAAATTGTGTAGGGCCCACGTGAGCGCGCAGAAGTGCCGCACCACGACGTGGCATGGACTCCACTAATGTCTGAATCACTCCTGAAGGGAATCGACATCATGAATCCTGCAGGGCCCTCCATAAATCCGTGCAAATCTCTTCTGAACAGCACGTTGCCAGACATCCCAGATATGCTCAATAATCATGCCTGGAGAGTTTGGTGGCCAGCGGAAGCGTTTAAACACAGAGGTGTGTTCCTGGAGCCACTCTGTAGCAATTCTGGACGTGTGGGGTGTCGCATTGTCCTGCTGGAATTGCCGAAGTCCGTCGGAATCCGCAATGGACACCAATCGATGCAGGAGATCAGGCAGAATGCTTAGATACGTGTCACCTGTCAGAGTCGTACCTAGACATATCAGGGGTCCCGCATCACTCCCAACTGCTCACGCCGAACACAATTACAGAGCCTCGATCAGCTTGAACAGTCGCCTGCTGAATTGCAGGGTTCTTGGATTCATGAGGGATATTGCGGAGACGTGGCTTAGCCACAGCCTGGGGGATGTTTCCAGAATGAGGTTTTCACTCTGCAGCGCAGTGTGCGCTGATATGAAACTTCCTGACAGACTAAAACTGTGTGCCGGACCGAGATTCGAACTCGGGGCCTTTGCCTTTCGCTTCCTATCAGCGCACACTTCGCTGCAGAGAGAAAATTTCGTTCTGCAAACATCCCCCAGGCTGTGGCTAAGCCATGTCTCCCCAATATCCTTACGTTCAGGACTGCTAGTCCTGCAAGGTTCGCAGGAGAGCTTCTGTAAAGTTTAGAAGGCAGGAGACGAGGTACTGGCAGAAGTAAAGCTGTGAGGACGGCGCGTGAGTCGTGCTTGGGTAGCTCAGATGGTAGAGCACTTGCCCGCGAATGGCAAAGGTCCCCGGTTCGAGTCTCGGTCCGGCACACAGTTTTAGTCTGCCAGGAAGTTTCAAAATGAACATCGACAAAAGCAAAGTTTGCATATTTGCAGAGTCCGTTATCTCCTGCGTAAAACAGTTTTTGTTTCATAGGAATGCGACCATTTTTTCGTGAGTTATGATGGTTTTCCAGACGCTCTGTGTCTTCTGGCATTTAAATACCACGCCTTCTTTTTGCACCATGCAGAGATAATGCACAGGCTTATTTTATTCCTTGTACGTTGTTTCCCGCTTCTAATGTCACACTTTCTAAATTAGAATGCACTGGACATGTCCAGAAGTGAATGGCGTCCAGGCTGAGAAGATGATTAAAAGAAAAGTCAAAAATAGTACTGGAAGGTCCTCAGAATTATTATGCTTTAGCCATAAGAATAAATGTTGGGAACAGACAACATGAAAGAAGCAGTATGGCCTATCGTTTTCCACAAGCTTTTCACACATGAAAATCCTCAGCACTATCTATGGGCGAATGATACTGACACCTGGTGCAAGTACAGGAGAAGTGCAACACACGGCCACAAACGTTCTTTACCTGAAGCAGTAGCGAATGAAAGTAAACCTATATTTACGATCTTCGTAAAGAAACGTTACTGAAGAAATGTCGTTATGGAAAATCGCAAAGGTTAAATGAATCTGTCAATTCTATCATCCGGCCGGGGTGACTGAGCGGTTCTAGGCAGTACGGTCTGGAAGCGCGCGACCGCTACGTTCGCAGGTTCGAATCCTGCCTCGGACATGGATGTGTGTGATGTCCTTAGGTTAGTTAGGTTTAAGTAGTTCTAAGTTCTAGGGGACTGATGAACTCAGAAGTCCCACAGTGCTAAGAGCCATTCGAACCATTCAATTCTATCATTTGGACCCGGTTATCGAAAACTCTATTTATTGAGATTACAACCCTCAACTTTGGTGTTTATGATACTGTTTTGTGCTGTAATGATGGTGTAACAAGAAAACTGGGTGTTGCAGAAGTATTGGAAATACTTGGTGCAGATGGATAAAGAGACAATCCGCAAAACAGAAACTGCTAATTTAAAATGGAGGAAGGAAGCTACTGACGAAATAAGAGGGACCAAGAGAAGAAAAAAAGATAAGTATGATTGAGATGATGCTCTGTACGGGGCAGAAAAATATAAATGACAAGAAATTCTCATCAATAACTGTACTAAATTGCTATACTAAAATTTAAATTCATTTTTCTCAAAACTACATTTATTTGAATTTCAGGTGCCATTGGTTTCTGAATTAATTGGGTTAGAAATATGAAATTTGGTCAGTTTGCACTCAGGATGGTAGTAAGTAAATTGAGAACCACCAACCCAACAGAAACTGTTTTATAATAATTAATGTATTACATAAAGTGAAATTTTATTCGTGAAAGAATAAAAAAATCTTCTTCAGACCCATACGAGGTATTTTGTTCATTTTACTTGCAAATGCAGGCATATATGTTCTACATATCCATTAAATCAAGAATCATAAAAGAAGGTTGTATACCTCAAGAACAATTGACAGGAATGGGGGAAAGAAATACAGTAGAAGAAGAATGGGTAGCTCTGAGGGATGAAGTAGTGAAGGCAGCAGACGAGGGATAATAGAAATCCTTGGGTAACAGAAGAAATATTGGATTTAATTGATGAAAGGAGAAAATATAAAAATGCAGTAAATGAAGCAGGCAAAAAGGAATACAAACGACTAAAAAATGAGATCGACAGGAAGTGCAAAATGGCTAAGCAGGAATGGCTAGAGGACAAATGTAAGGATGTAGAGGCTTGTCTCACTAGGGGTAAGATAGATACTGCCTACAGGAAAATTAAAGAGACCTTTGGAGAGAAGAGAACCACTTGCATGAATATCAAGAGCTCAGATGGCAACCCAGTTCTAAGCAAAGAAGGGAAGGCAGAAAGGTGGAAGGAGTATATAGAGGGTTTATACAAGGGCGATGTACTTGAGGACAATATTATGGAAATGGAAGAAGATGTAGATGAAGACGAAATGGGAGATAAGATACTGCGTGAAGAGTTTGACAGAGCACTGAAAGACCTGAGTCGAAACAAGGCCCCGGGAATAGACAACATTCCATTAGAACTACTGACGGCCTTGGGAGAGCCAGTCATGACAAAACTCTACCATCTGGTGAGCAAGATGTATGAGACAGGCGAAATACCCTCAGACTTCAAGAAGAATATAATAATTCCAATCCCAAAGAAAGCAGGTGTTGACAGATGTGAAAATTACCGAACTATCAGTTTAATAAGTCACAGCTGCAAAATACTAACGCGAATTCATTACAGACGAATGGAAAAAGTGGTAGAAGCGGACCTCGGGGAAGATCGGTTTGGATTCCGTAGAAATGTTGGAACACGTGAGGCAATACTAACCTTACGACTTATCTTAGAAGAAAGATTAAGAAAATGCAAACCTACGTTTCTAGCATATGTAGACTTAGAGAAAGATTTTGCCAATGTTGTCTGGAATACTCTCTTTCAAATTCTGAAGATGGCAGGGGTAAAATACAGGGAGCGAAAGGCTATTTACAATTTGTACAGAAACCAGATGGCAGTTATAAGAGTCGAGGGGCATGAAAGGGAAGCAGTGGGTGGGAAAGGAGTGAGACAGGGTTGTAGCCTGTCCCCGATGTTATTCAATCTGTATATTGAGCAAGGAGTAAAGGAAACAAAAGAAAAATTCGGAGTGGGTATTAAAATTCATGGAGAAGAAGTAAAAACTTTGAGGTTCACCGATGACATTGTAATTCTCTCAGGGACAGCAAAGGACTTGGAAGAGCAGTAGAACGGAATGGACAGTGTCTTGAAAGGAGGATATAAGATGAACATCAACAAAAGCAAAACGAGGATAATGGAATGTAGTCAAATTAAATTGGGTGATGCTGAGGGAATTAGATTAGGAAATGAGACAGTTAAAGTAGTAAAGGAGTTTTGCTATTTAGGGAGTAAAATAACTGATGATGGTCGATGTAGAGAGGATATAAAATGTAGACTGACAATGGCAAGGAAAGCGTTTCTGAAGAAGACAAATTTGTTAACATCGAGTATAGATTTAAGGGTCAGGAAGTCGTTTCTGAAAGTATTTGTATGGAGTGTAGCCATGTATGGAAGTGAAACATGGACGATAACTAGTTTGGACAAGAAGAGAATAGAAGCTTTCGAAATGTGGTGCTACAGAAGAATGCTGAAGATTAGATGGGTAGATCACATAACTAATGAGGAAGTATTGAATAGGATTGGGGAGAAGAGAAGTTTGTGGCACAACTTGACCAGAAGAAGGGATCGGTTGGTAGGACACGTTCTGACGCATCAAGGGATCACAAATTTAGCATTGGAGGGCAGCGTGGAGGGTAAAAATCGTAGAGGGAGACCAAGAGATGAATACACTAAGCAGATTCAGAAGGATATAGGTTGCAGTAGGTACTGGGAGATGAAGAAGCTTGCACAGGATAGAGTAGCATGGAGAGCTGCATCAAACCAGTCTCAGGACTGAAGACCACAACAACAACATCCATTAAAGATTTCGCTGTTTTGACACCTGTAGTTGTTTCGAAGGGTCAAATAGCATGGGCAGAATAGGGAAAAAATTTCCTTTCGTCTCCTCCGTTAAATGCGGAAGGATGTGAGGACATTTTACAGCTTCGTGTGGTATGTATGCTAGAGGAACAGTTCGTACACGATGATCCTAAAGTGGGATGACGCGCCCACATCCCTAGGTGAAGCCAGTGGAACGGGTTAGCACGTCGACTTCACCCCTGAAGCCGCCGCCCGCCATCGCTACGTTCTCTGGTTTTTGGTGTTGACCAAGAATGGGCTGCAGATCCTCCACGCCTGTCCCTGGCAGCAGAGTTCAAGTCCTCAAAGAGACGAAGCCTGGTCACACCGCACATTAATAATCCCGTAACTGCTGTCCGGCCAGTTCTGATTTGCCGGTATAGACGTAGGCACGTTAATAAAAAAAGGATCATCCAATTTAAAAACATCATAACTATTATGTTATTTGACATATGTGGGTGAACAACGTAGTTTTGGAAGGAGCAGACTGTCGAGTTTTACACAGTTGCCGACGACCGGCGTGGCCGAGCGGTTCTAGCTGCTACAGTCTGGAACCGCGAGACTGCTACGGTCGCAGGTTCGAATCCTGCCTGGGGCATGGATGTGTGTGATGTCCTTAGGTTAGTCGGGTTTAATTAGTTCTAAGTTCTAGGGGACTGATGATCTCAGAAGTGCTCATAGCTATTTGACCCATACACGGTTGTCGCTAGGTAGCAGCAGTGTGCGCACACTCCAGTTGTAGTAAAACTGGTGTCGGGAGAACAGTAACCGTTTTGTGTTGTACGTTTTGCTGAGTGCGTGTCAGTGATAACTGTTGAGCGTGACTTTCGTACTAGGTATGGTGTGGATCCTCCTACAGCACAGAGCATTAGACGATGGCATGAACAATTCCTAGAAACAGGTTGTCTCTGTAAAGGCAAACCGCCGGGCCGTCCCCGAGTGTCTGACACAGACGTCGAACGCATCCGCCATAGCTTCACAAGGAGTCCGCAGAAATCCGTTTTGCCGTGCAGCTCGACAGCTCAACATGCCCCCGATGTCCGTCTGGCGTGTTGCGTACACGTTTACATACCAAAGCGTACGAAATTGATCCTCTGCAAGCTCTTCGTGAAGGTGACAGACAAGAACGTGTGGAGTTGTGTAATTTAGTTCTTTGTAACATGGAGGACGACAGTGTTTAGTGACGAGGCAATATTCCATTTAAATGGAAAGGTGAACCGTCATAATGTGAGAATTTGGTGTACGGAACAACCACATGAAGTTGTACAACATGAGAGGAACTCTCCAAAACTTAATGTGCTTTGTGCAGTTTTATGGGAAAACGTACAGGGCTATTACAAATGATTGAAGCGATTTCATAAATTCACTGTAGCTCCATTCATCGACATATGGTCACGACACACTACAGATACGTAGAAAAACTCATAAAGTTTTGTTCGGCTGAAGCCGCACTTCAGGTTTCTGCCGCCAGAGCGCTCGAGAGTGCAGTGAGACAAAATGGCGACAGGAGCCGAGAAAGCGTATGTCGTGCTTGAAGTGCACTCACATCAGTCAGTCATAACAGTGCAACGACACTTCAGGACGAAGTTCAACAAAGATCCACCAACTGCTAACTCCATTCGGCGATGGTATGCGCAGTTTAAAGCTTCTGGATGCCTCTGTAAGGGGAAATCGACGGGTCGGCCTGCAGTGAGCGAAGAAACGGTTGAACGCGTGCGGGCAAGTTTCACGCGTAGCCCGCGGAAGTGGACGAATAAAGCAAGCAGGGAGCTAAACGTACCACAGCCGACGGTTTGGAAAATCTTACGGAAAAGGCTAAAGCAGAAGCCTTACCGTTTACAATTGCTACAAGCCCTGACACCCGATGACAAAGTCAAACGCTTTAAATTTTCGCCGCGGTTGCAACAGCTCATGGAAGAGGATGCGTTCAGTGGGAAACTTGTTTTCAGTGATGAAGCAACATTTTTTCTTAATGGTGAAGTGAACTGACACAATGTGCGAATCTGGGCGGTAGAGAATCCTCACGCATTCGTGCAGCAAATTCGCAATTCGCCAAAAGATAACGTGTTTTGTGCAATCTCACGGTTTAAAGTTTACGGCCCCTTTTTCTTCTGCGAAAAAAACGTTACAGGACACGTGTATCTGGACATGTTGAAAATTGGCTCACGCCACAACTGGAGACCGACAAAGCCGACCTCATCTTTCAACAGGATGGTGCTCCACCGCACTTCCATCATGATGTTCGGCATTTCTTAAGCAGGAGATTGGAAATCCGATGGATCGGTCGTGGTGGAGATCATGATCAGCAATTCATGTCATGGCCTCCACGCTCTCCCAACTTAACCCCATGCGATTTCATTCTGTGGGGTTATGTGAAAGATTTAGTGTTTAAACCTCCTCTACCAAGAAACGTGCCAGAACTGCGAGCTCGCATCAACGATGCTTTCGAACTCATTGATGGGGACATGCTGCGCCGAGTGTGGGAGGAACTTGATTATCGGCTTGATGTCTGCCGAATCACTAAAGGGGCACATATCGAACATTTGTGAATGCCTAAAAAAACTTTTTGAGTTTTTGTATGTGTGTGCAATGCATTGTGAAAATATCTCAAATAATAAAGTTATTGTAGAGCTGTGAAATCACTTCAATCATTTGTAATAACCCTGTACATATTTCGATGTGCTTGACAACTTTCTTTTCCCACAGCTGGAGACTGATTGGAACGACTTCGTTTACCAACAGGCTGGGGCACCGCCACACTGCCATCTGGGAGTGTGGGGGTTTTTTAATCAGAGGATTACCGAACGATGGATCGGTCGCACTGGACCATACGATTCAGCCTTACATTACTGGTCTCCATGGTCACCGGACCTGACTGTACGTGATTATTTCTTGTGGGGGTTTATAAAATAATCTGTTTATGTTCCTCCGTTACCGACAGCAATGACTGAAATGAGACATCGCATAACAGCAGCTGTAACTCCAGACATACTCGCTGTAGTGTGGGAACAACCTGAAAATCGTGTTCGCACATGTCGTGCATCTCGAGGGGAGCATATTGAACATCTATGAAATAGTATGAAAAAAAAAGATTTTTGAGTTTCTCGTTCATAAAAAACATGACCCGCCAGGTTAGCCGCTGCTTCCTGGACTCGCGTAGGCGCGCCAGCCCTCGATTAACAACGAGGATTGGTGTGCCGGCCAGCCTGCATGTGGTTTTTAGGCGGTTTTCCACATACTTCCAGGTGAATACCGGGCTGGTCCGCACCTCCCGCCTCAGTTACACGACTCACAGACATTTGACACACATCCGCACTTTTCCATGATTTACACTAAACGCAGACAGCTCGGGTACACTGATTCCGTCCCGGAGGTACGGGGTGGCGGCAGGAAGGGCATCCGGGCACCCCTTCAACTTGTTGTTGTTGTTGTGATGGTCTTCAGTCGCGAGACTGGTTTGATGCAGCTCTCCATGCTACTCTATCCTGTGCAAGCTCCTTCATCTCCCAGTACCTACTGCAGCCTACATCCTTCTGAATCCGTTTAGTGTATTCATCTCTTGGTCTCCCTCTACGGATTTTTACCCTCCATGCTGCCCTCCAATACTAAATTGGTGATCCCTTGATGCCTCAGAACATGTCCTACCAACCGATCCCTTCTTCTGGTCAAGTTGCGCCACAAACTTCTCTTCTCCCCAATCCTATTCAATACTTCCTCATTAGTTATGTGATCTACCCATCTAATCTTCAACATTCTTCTGTAGCACCACATTTCGAAAGCTTCTATTCTCTTCTTGTCCAAACTGGTTATCGTCCATGTTTCACTTCCATACATGGCTACACTCCATACAAATACTTTCAGAAACGACTTCCTGACACTTAAATCTATACTGGATGTTAACAAATTTCTCTTGTTCAGAAACGCTTTCCTTGCCATTGCCGGTCTACATTTTATATCCTCTCTACTTCGACCATTATCAGTTATTTTGCTCCCCAAATAGCAAAACTCCTTTACTGCTTGAAGTCTCTCATTTCCTAATCTAACTCCCTCAGCATCACCCGGTTTAATTCGACTACATTCCATTTCCTCGTTTTGCCCTTCAACTTAACATACCAAATCCGATTTAACCACGCCAACCCCTCGCACAATGCGGGACCAAGGTGCAAGCGATAGATAGATAGTTCATAAAAAACATAATTCATTGTATATATTTATTAGCTTCAGAAATATAGACGTTCCAAATCGGATGGTTCTTTCCAATACACCCGGTACTTTCGTTTTCCATCGTCAGAGTAAACGCTTTTCGCAACAGGCAGCATCCAGTCTTCAGGTTATTTCGTTTTCGGTTTTTTATTTAAACACTCTCGGCAAGCACGTCTGCAGATCTGGGATCGATTGGCGGTTACCCCCCCGTTTCAACGTTCCGGTTAGACTGGTGCCGAGGCGGGCATTATTTTAGCCGGACGTTCGCAGACTCCTCCCTGCACACGTCTTAACCCGCCCATCTCGCAAACACTTCACGGTCGCTTCCTTCGCATCCGCCGAATTCCAAATGTCTGCTCGTGCCGCGATAGAATCGGAGCACGCTTCAGTTCCCCTCGCTGCGTTCGGTTTTTTTTTTTTTGTGCTTCTCTCCTCCCCTCCCCTCCTACCTTTCTTTTGCCTCTCTCCTCCCCCCTCCACCATTCACTGCTAACCGCCACGGAGCATCGTTTTCGCAGATATGATCTCCGGCCGGACCGGTTGCACTCTCTTTTGTTTTTTCCTTCCTTCCTTCTCTGCCGGCCACGCTACGCTCTGCTGTTTTCGTGGCGCAGGTGTTGGCCACGTGTGGGTGGGTACACCCGGGCAGCGCAGCTACACCACAGGAGTACGTCTGCACAATAAGACAGTGAACACCGGTGTGCGAATTTTGGTGTATAGCTCTCGCACGATGTGCAACTGGCACCGACCATACTTCGATGAAACTTGGATCGTACGTAGGTAGATCTCCAGTAACCTACGGTGTGCCGGCCGGGGGTGTCTGAGCGGTTCTAGGTGCTACAGTCTGGAACCGCGCGACCGCTACGGTCGCAGGTCCGAATCCTGCCTCGGGCATGGATCTGTGTGATGTCCTTAGGTTAGTTAGGTTTAATTAGTTCTAAGTTCTAGGCGACTGATTACCTCAGAAGTTAAGTCGCATACTGCTCAGAGCCATTTGAACCAATCTACGGTGTGCCTGAAGATGATGACAATGCGACCGATCTGGTAATGGGTTTCTTCATCTCTTCCGGACCCTCAATTCGAATTACATCTCCGTACAGCCATCACGTGATTTCTGGAAGCGCCGTCTGTGAAGTTTTGTTTCTGTTGTGTCTTACGAAAATAGAAAAGCGTAATTTGGAGCAACGTTATGCCACCAATTTTGTGTATTGAACTGGGGGAATCCGCAAGTGTGACATTTCGGAAGTTGAAACAGACCTATGGAGAAGAGTTGTTATCAAAAGCACAAGTTTCTCGCTGGTACAAACAATTTTTGGGAGGCCGAGAAAACGCCGAAGATGAACCTCGCTCAGGGCAACCTTCAAACTTCTTGTGAGATGTAAATTTGTGGGAAGGTGTTACGGGACTAACCTGCTGAAGTCATCGGCAACAACGACTTAATCTAACTTAAGCTAAGTATAACACACACATAATTCATGGAGAAGAAGTAAAGACTTTGAGGTTCGCCGATGACATTGTAATTCTGTCAGAGACAGCAAAGGACTTGGAAGAGCAGTTGAACGGAATGGACAGTGTCTTGAAAGGAGGATATAAGATGAACATCAACAAAAGCAAAACGAGGATAATGGAATGTAGTCAAATTAAATCGGGTGATGCTAAGGGAATTAGATTAGGAAATGAGACACTTAAATTAGTAAGGGAGTTTTGCTATTTAGGGAGTAAAGTAACTGACGATGGTCGAAATAGAGAGGATATTAAATGTAGACTGGCAATGGCAAGGAAATCGTTTCTGAAGAAGAGAAATTTGTTAACGTCGAGTATAGATTTAAGTGTCAGGAAGTCGTTTCTGAAAGTATTTGTATGGAGTGTAGCTATGTATGGAAGTGAAACATGGACGATAATTAGTTTGGACAAGAAGAGAATAGAAGCTTTCGAAATGTGGTGCTACAGAACAATGCTGAAGATAAGGTGGGTAGATCACGTAACTAATGAGGAGGTATTGAATAGGATTGAGGAGAAGAGAAGTTTGTGGCACAACTTGACTAGAAGAAGGGATCGGTTGGTAGGACATGTTTTGAGGCATCAAGGGATAACAAATTTAGCATTGGAGGGCAGCGTGGAGGGTAAAAATCGTAGAGGGAGACCAAGAGATGAATACACTAAGCAGATTCAGAAGGATGTAGGTTGCAGTAGGTACTGGGAGATGAAGAAGCTTGCACAGGATAGAGCAGCATGGAGAGCTGCATCAAACCAGTTTCAGGACTGAAGACCACAACAACAACAACAACACACACACATTCATGCCGGAGGTAGGACTCGAACCTCGAACCGTGACAAGGCGCCTCAGACCACGCGGCTACCCCGCGCGGGTCTTGTGAGATGAGACCGGCGTTTAACAATAGGGATAATGAATCTGTTAAACTTACTTTCACTGTACATCAAATTTGGACCGAAGTATGGCACGTGTGAAAGGCTTATACCAAAATGGTGCCGAAAAACATCACGACTGAGCAGAAGGGCAACCGAAGAAACGTGTGCGTTGATCTTCTTTAGAGGACTGCCAGTGATCACGAATGGTTCAATCATACGAGCACAGGTGACGAGTCCTGGATTTATGGATACGATTCTGAGAAACAGCGGCTTAGTGGGGACTGGCATACTGGACACCTCGACTGAAAAAAAAAGCTCAAATGACCAAATTAAAGATCAAAACAATGATGATACGCTTTCTTGAGGGTAGGAGTATGGTTCATAAAGAATTTGTTTCTCCAGGAGAAACTGTCACTCAAGTGTTTTACAAAGAAATCCTTGAAAGGCTCAGCAAATATAGAGTTAGACCGGACACTGCAGTCAAGCAGATACTGCATAACAACGCCCCACGTCATACCGCCACTCCGTCGTGAATGGATAATGGAATGTAGTCGAATTAAATCAGGTGATGGTGAGGGAATTAGATTAGGAAATGACACACTTGAAGTAACAGATAAGTTTTGTTGTTTGGGGGCCGAATAACTGATGATGGTCAAAGTAGACAGGATAGGAGATGTAGAGGTGGCGATGGCGAGGAAAGCGTTTCTGAAGAAGAGCAATTTGTTAACATCGAGTATGGATTTAAGTGTCAGGAAGTCTTTCCTGATAATATTTGTATTGCAGTGTAGCCATGTATGGAAGTGAAACATCCGTGATAAATAGTTTAGACAAGAAGAGAATAGAAGCTTTTGGATGTGGTGCTACAGAAGAATGCTGAAGATTAGATGGGTAGATCACATATCTAATGAGGAGGTACTGAATAGAATTGGGAAGAAGAATTTGTGGCACAAGTTGACTAGAAGAAGGGATCGGTTTGTAGGAGACGTTCTGATACATCAGGGGATCACCAATTTAGCCTTGGAGGGCAGCGTGGAGGGTTAAAATCGCAGAGGGAGACCAAGACATGAATACACTAAGCGGATTCAGAAGGATGTAGGTTGCAGTAGGTACTGGGAGATGAAGAAGCTTGCACAGGATAGAGTAGCATGGAGAGCTACATCAAACCAGTCTCAGGACTGAAGACGACAACAAAAACAACCAGAAAATAAAGAAAGCGGTATTATTTTGGCTCCTGCTACCTAATTTTCACGACTGACTTCTTCGGTTACTTGTTATAAGGCTGGCAAAACTTAGGACCTACAGGTTGCTTCGGCAAACCAGTGCACACAAAAGGCCGCCCGGTGTGGCCGAGCGGTTCTAGGCGCTTCGGTCTGGAATTGCGCGACCGCTACGGTCGCAGGCTCGACTCCTGCTTCGGGCATGGATGTGTGTGATGTCCTTAGGTTAGTTAGGTTTAGCTAGTTCTAAGTTCTAGTCCCATAGTGCTCAGAGCCATTTGAACCATTGTACACTAAATCTGACAAGGAAATGTTTTCGGGAACTGCGAATTCGGTACTACCACAGCTATACAATCTACATGGACAAAAAAATTTGTGCCGGACTGGGGAGTCCAATTCGGATTTCCCGTTTTACACGAGCAGTCGCGTTAACTGTATAGGCTATCCGAACGTACTTCACGGACAGACCGAAGGGGACACTGGGACAAATGGAACTTTGGGTCGGTCCGCGAAGTGCGCTCGGATAACCGGACGATTAAGGCGACTGCTAGTGTAAAGCGGGAAATCCGGGTTCGAGCAACTCCATCTAGATGGAAAGGCCGAACAGCTGTGAGAACTCGAAGCTGTGACGTCAGCGGGAAGCGGCCAAATTGAACAGGTGTTTTGTCAGGTATAAAAAAAAAACCCGTTGTGCTATGTGATGGTTACGAGATTTATTTGGGCACACAGAAATCATTTCGTTACTAAGCTGCATTTGTGCGAGCATGGCGCAACACAAAACACTGCCGTCCAAAATTGAAGCAACAAACTGCTATTTCTCCGTCCTGTGTATAATTCACGGTAAAATCATACAAATTGTGAATACATGTGTTCTGCACGGAAGATGGCATTCCGATCAACGGACAACCGCGCCAGCAATGATGTCAGGGCAAGTACCATGCGGGGTAGCGTTTGCAGGGTAGTCCCACATCCACAATCACTGTGTACGAGGGCAGTTCAATAAGTAATGCAACACATTTTTTTTTCTCGGCCAATTTTGGTTGAAAAAACCGGAAATTTCTTGTGGAATATTTTCAAATATTCCCGCTTCGTCTCGTATAGTTTCATTGACTTCCGACAGGTGGCAGCGCTGTACGGAGCTGTTAAAATGGCGTCTGTAACGGATGTGCGTTGCAAACAACGGGCAGTGATCGAGTTTCTTTTGGCGGAAAACCAGGGCATCTCAGATATTCATAGGCGCTTGCAGAATGTCTACGGTGATCTGGCAGTGGACAAAAGCACGGTGAGTCGTTGGGCAAAGCGTGTGTCACCATCGCCGCAAGGTCAAGCAAGACTGTCTGATCTCCCGCGTGCGGGCCGGCCGTGCACAGCTGTGACTCCTGCAATGGCGGAGCGCGCGAACACACTCGTTCGAGATGATCGACGGATCACCATCAAACAACTCAGTGCTCAACTTGACATCTCTGTTGGTAGTGCTGTCACAATTGTTCACCAGTTGGGATATTCAAAGGTTTGTTCCCGCTGGGTCCCTCGTTGTCTAACCGAAAGAGCAAAGGAGAACCATCTGTGCAGAATTGCTTGCTCGTCATGTGGCTGAGGGTGACAATTTCTTGTCAAAGATTGTTACAGGCGATGAAACATGGGTTCATCACTTCGAACCTGAAACAAAACGGCAGTCAATGGAGTGGCGCCACACCCACTCCCCTACCAAGAAAAAGTTTAAAGCCATACCCTCAGCCGGTAAAGTCACGGTTACAGTCTTCTGGGACGCTGAAGGGGTTATTCTGTTCGATGTCCTTCCCCATGGTCAAACGATCAACTCTGAAGTGTATTGTGCTACTCTTCAGAAATTGAAGAAACGACTTCAGCGTGTTCGTAGGCACAAAAATCAGAACGAACTTCTGCTTCTTCATGACAACGCAAGACCTCACACAAGTCTTCGCACCCGAGAGGAGCTCACAAAACTTCAGTTCTTCCTCATGCACCCTACAGCCCCGACCTCGCACCATCGGATTTCCATATGTTTGGCCCAATGAAGGACGCAATCCGTGGGAGGCACTACGCGGATGAAGAAGTTATTGATGCAGTACGACGTTGGCTCCGACATCGACCAGTGGAATGGTACCGTGCAGGCATACAGGCCCTCATTTCAAGGTGGCGTAAGGCCGTAGCATTGAATGGAGATTACGTTGAAAAATAGTGTGTAGCTAAAAGATTGGGGAATAACCTGGTGTATTTCAATGCTGAATAAAACAACCCCTGTTTCAGAAAAAAAATGTGTTGCATTACTTATTGAACTGCCTTCGTACACATTCGCAGACGGTGCAGTATGGCAGAGAGAAGGCGGCTACAGGCCGTCTGCCGTGGAGGGCCATAGGCAGAATGGAAGCAGGGGACTGGCAGACTGAGGTGACCCGATGGCTTAATGTCAGTCGTCCTGTTGTTTTTCGGATGAGGTGACAGTTTAGAGAGACAGAAACTGAGTCCGGGAGACCAGGACAGGGCCGACCACATGTGGCATCAGAAAGAGAGAGGGCGTTTATTTGCCTTTAAGGGCACGACCTTAGTACTGCACTGCAACTGGCATCTGACCTCGCAGCATCCACTGCACGTGTTGAACAGAGGCAAACGCTGTACAGAATGCTTCGGCAGATTGGTCTTGCCGAGCGGTTCTAGGCGCTTCAGTCAGGAATCGCGAACCGCTACTGTCGCATGTTCGAATCCTGCCCCGGGCACGGATGTGTGTGATGCCCTTAGGTTAGTTAGGTTTAAGTAGTTCTAAGTTCTAGGGGACTGATGACCTGAGCAGTTAAGTCCCATAGTGCTCAGAGCCATTTGAACCATTTGAAGAGTGGTCTTTATTGCTGGAGGCCCCCTTTCCGCTTACGACTGGCGTGTCTTCATAGAAGAGTCGCCAGCATGCCACCTGGACAGGCGAACAGTGGGCCAATGTTCATTTTACAGATCAGTCCCAATTTGGTCCGGAAAGTCATTCTCGACGGATTCGCAAGTGAAGGGAACGTGGAACACGATTTCGAGACCCGGACATTGTGGAAATGAAGAGGATCTCTAATGATATTGTAAGCAGGCTGTTTACGTTTATATGTTGGTAACCCCACGTACCGCTCTGTATGAAAATCACTGAGTGTGTTGTGTGCAGTCTGTGGCTGGTTGTCACTGTTGGAATATTCGCTATTGTAGTGTTGGGCAGTTGGATGTGAACAGCGCGTAGCGTTGCGCAGTTGGAGGTGAGCCGCCAGCAGATGGAGAGAGAGACATGGCGGAGTTTTGAGAGCGGACGATATGGACGTGTGCGCGCCAGAAACAGGAAATTTGTAAGACCGTATATATATATATATATATATATATATATATATATATATATATATATATATATATATATATATATATTCCGCAGCTCGTGGTCTCGCGGAAGCGTTCTCGCTTCCCGAATACAGGGTCCCGGGTTCGATTCCCGGCGGGGGTCAGGGAGTTTCACCCGCCTCGAGATGACTGGGTGTCGTTGTGTCGTCTTCATCATCATCATTCATCACCCTTACAGTCGGAGGAAGGCAATGGCAAAGCACCTCCACTAGGACCCTGCCTAGTTCGGCTGTGCGGGCCTTCCTCATCGTTTCCCTACGCTCTGTCTAGCTGTATGGCACTTCATCATAAATATTATGACTTTTGAGCACTATTAAGGTAAATACATTGTTTGTTCTCAATCAAATTGTTTCATTTGATAACTATGCCTATCAGTTCAAATGGTTCTGAGCACTATGCGACTTAACTTCTGAGGTCATCAGTCGCCTAGAACTTAGAACTACTTAAACCTAACTAACCTAAGGACATCACACACATCCACGCCCGAGGCGGGATTCGAACCTGCGACCGTAGCGGTTCCAGACTGCAGCGCCTAGAACCGCTCGGCCACCCAGACCGGCCCTATCAGTAGTTAGTGCCTTCAGTAGTTAGAATCTTTTATTTAGCTGGCAGTATTGGCGCTCGCTGTATTGCAGTAGTTCGAGTAACGAAGATTTTTGTGAGGTAAGTGATTCGTGAAGGGTATAGGTTATTGTTAGTCAGGGCCATTCTTTCGTGGGGATTATTGAAAGTTGTGTTAAAAATATTGTGTGTCAGTTTATTGACGATCAGAATAAGTAAAGAGAGAAATAAAGGTTTGAGTGCGTTCAGTTTCACTCAGCTGTGTCTGTATCAAATAGCGTAGAAGTTTACCAGCACAGTAATTTATAATTTTCCAAAGGGGACGTTACAGTATGGCCAGGGATTATGTTGACCACTCGAAAAGCTCTTCATGAAATTTGCGGGTGAATCAGCAAGATCTGGTCCACAGCTAGTGGTCTAGCAGCTATCGTTGTTGTCTCCGGATCACGGGGTCCCGGGTTCGATTCGCGGCCGGGTTGGAGATTTTCTCTGCTTGGGGACTGGGTGTTTGTATTGTCCCTGTGTTGTCCTCATCATTTTTTCATCATCATTCGCGAAACGGGTTGGCGACAGGAAGGGCAACCAGTCACACCTTAAAATTAATCCTGCGAAATCTGACCCTAACCGTGCCCACCCTGCGAAACTGTTGGACAAAGGTACAAGGAGAGCAAGAAGAATCGGCAAGATTTAAATGCTGTCAGGTAGCGTGAGCAGATCTTGGGATCTCAAGCGCGGTTGTTGCGAAATTCTGTGGGCCCAGACTTCGTACTGGTGGACGATAATGCTCGACCTCATAGAGCACGGATGGTTTTTTTTTTTTTTTTTTTTTTTTGGAAACGGAAGATACTGCACTCATGGCGTGGCCTGTTCTCTCTCCCGATTTGAATCCCGTAGAGCCTGCCGCTGTGGCCGAGCGGTTCTAGGCGCTTCAGTCCGGAACCGAGCGACTGCTACGGTCGTAGGTTCGAATCCTGCCTCGGACATGGATGTGTGTGATGTCCTTAGGTTAGTTAGGTTTAAGTAGCTCTAAGTTCTAGGCCACTGATGGCCTCTGAGGTTAAGTCCCATAGTGCTCAGAACCGTTTGACCGAATTGAATCCCGTCGAGCATGTCTGGCATGGATTAGGGACACGAGTTGGGACACGCCGGCATCCACCAATCACTCTCCAAGACTCGCGATCAGCTGTGCAGGAAGAATGAGACTGATGACGTCATTCACAGCATGAGCCGTCCTTATCAGGCCATTACTGGTGCCAGACCTTGTACCCCTTACTGAGCACATTAACCAGTTGTCGGAATGCGTGTGCAAATCTGTTAAGTTGGAAAAAAACGAAGAATGTTTTTTCCTACCGTTACGGATGTTGCAGTTGATTACCTTCTGTATTATTTACATTGTTTCTACTTTATTATCGTCTGTTTATACTGTTTTGTGGCAAAATAAACGCAACCTTGCAAAATTTCCGTTTGTTGCTTTAATTTTCGACACCAGTAGGCTATATACGAAGGTCTCTCCGAAAGAAGTGCACACAATTTTTTAAAATCCATCTTTTATTCTACATGCTTGAAAGTTTTGCAGTGTGTGGATAGGTCCTCTAGGAACAATATTTTCGTTTCTCCACATGATTTCCATCCCTCTCAACTGCCTTACGCCATGTTGGAACCAGCGCCTGTATACCCGCACCGTAAAATTCTGGCCCAACCTGTTAGACCCACTGTTTGGCAGCGTGCACAAGGGAGTCGTCATCCTCAAACCTTGTTCCACGAAGAGACTCTCAGTTTCCCAAAGAGATGACATGGAGCCAGGTCAGGACTGTAAGGCGGGTGTTACAGTTTTGTCCGAGTTTTGTGATCGCTTCCACGCTTTTTTGACTGACATATGGCCGTGCATTGTCGTGCAACAGCAAAACATCCTGCTTTTGCCGATGTTGTCGAACACGACTCAGTCGAGCTCGGTCACATACGCATCAGAATGTATGGTGGTTCCACTTGACACGATGTCCACAAGCAAGAGTCCTTCGGAATCGAAAAACACCGTAGCCACAACTTTTCGAGCAGAAGGTGTGGTTTTGAATTTTTTTTTTTCTTGGCTGAATTTGCACGATGCCCCTCCATTGATTGCCTCTTCGTCTCTGGTGAAAAATGATGGAGCCATGTTTCATCACCTGTCACAAAATTCATCTCCACCATTCTCGTACTGTTCCAAATATTCGCTGCATACCGTTTTCCTTGTTTCTATCTGAGCCACTGTCAACATCCTGGGAACCCACCTGGCACAAACCTTTTTAACGCCAACACTTCCAGTAATCTGCAAAAACTTCCCTCCCCTATCCCAACGTAGCGTGACAATTCGTTCACTGTGATGCGTCTGCCAGCAGTCACCAATTCGTTAACTCCGTGCACATTGTCTGGAGTGTGTGCAGTAGGAGGCCTGCCGCTGCGAGGACAATCCTCAATATTGCCGTGCTCGCTTTCATCACGTAACCTGCTCGCCCACCGACTAACTGTACTGCGATCGACAGCAGCATCTCCGTACACCTTTTCCGACCTCTTGTGGATGTTTCCAGCTGTCTCGTTTTCACAGCACAGGAATTCTATGACAGCGCGTCGCTTCTGACGAACGTCAAGTGTAGCAGCCATCTTGAAGACGTGCTGTGACTGCGCCACTCACGGGAACAGGTTGAACTAAGTTTGAAAACAAGCGAGGAGGGTGTATCTAGAAACTGTAAAACTTTCACACATGCAGAATGAAAACTGTATTTTTACAAAAATAGTGTGCGTTTCTATTGGTGTGACCCTCGTATGTTTACGCAGTTATGGTTAAAGTGCCGGAAATTATACAGCAGTCACTAAGGTTTCTGTATTCAGGTTTACTAGAAGCGCTGTGGTAAGTCATAAATGGCTCCATTCAGTTCCAAGACAGGATTTCGCAGTTACAAATTATTCATTGTAAGTTTTGTGTGGAATGTAATTCAGATTAGGGTATATTATAGTTTGCGGGAACACTCGGCTTCAATATATTACGATTAATGTACTTCACTGCTCTGTTCTCAGGCGTATGACGAAGCATTTCAAAGCAACGGACGTTATCGGGAAAGTTTTTACCATAGACGAAAAAACCATAGCTGCTCCACTTTCAAAACCGCGACTTGATTTTAATGGCGTGCCAGTCTTTTTTCCGATCTCTCCAGTCCAACCACCTACACCCGCAGGAATCCCATAGAGCCGCGCGGGATTTGCCGAGCGGTCTAAGACGCTGCAGTCATGGACTATGCGACTGGTCCTGGCGGAGGTTCGAGTCCTCCCTCGGGCATGGGTGTGTGTGTTTGTTCTTAGGATAATTCAGGTTAAGTAGTGTGTAAGCTTAGGGAGGAAAATCACATTCAGTGTAGCCAGCCCAAATGAGTATTTAAAAAGAATTTCACACGATAACCCTCAAGAATTGAGAGATTTATACCAAATAAAATATCGAACGACGGAGCTGATCCTCCTTGGTACACAAAACGGGTTAGAACACTGTTGCAGAAACAACGAAACAAACATGCCAAATTTAAACAGACGCAAAATTTCTCTCGAAACTTGACAGAAAATCCAAAGAGATTCTGGTCGTATGTGAAGTATGTTAGCGGCAAGAAACAACCAATGCCTTTTCTGCGCGATGGCAATGGAGATACTACCGAAGACAGTGCTGCCAAAGCAGAGTTACTAAACACAGCCTTCCGAAATGGCTTCACGAAAGAAGACGAAGTGAATATTCCAGAATTCGAATCAAGAACAGCTGCCAACATGAGTAACGTGGAAGTAAATATCCTCGGAGTAGTCAAGTAACTTAAATCACTTAATAAAAGCAAGTCTTCTGGTCCAGACTATATACCAATTAGGTTCTTTTCGGAGTATGTTGATGCATTAGCTCCTTACTGAACAATCATATAGAACCGTTAGTTCGACGAAAGATCCGTCCCCGAAGAGTGGAAAGTTGCACAGGTCACACCAATATTCAAGAAAGGTAGTAGGAGTAATCCACTAAATTACAGTCCCATATCGTTAACGTCGATATGCAGCAGGATTTTGGAACATATATTGTGTTCGAACATTATGACTTACCTCGAAGAAAACGGTCTATTGACACACAGTCAACGTGGGTTTAGAAAACATCGTTCTTGTGAACTAACTCTTTATTCACATGAAGTGTTGAGTGCTACTGACAAGGGATTTCAGATCGATTCCGTACTTCTGGAGTTCCGGAAGGCTTTTGACATTGTACCACACAAGCGGCTCGCAGTGAAATTGCGTGCTTATGGAATATCGTCTCAGTTATGTGACTGGATCTGTGATTTGCTATCAGAGAGGTCACAGTTCGTAGTAACTGACGGAAAGTCATCGAGTAAAACAGAAGTGATTTCAAGCGCTCCCCAAGGTAGTGTTATAGGCTCTTTGCTGCTCCTTATCGTTATAAACGATTTGGGAGACAATCTGAGCAGCCGTCTTCGGTTGTTTGCAGATGACGCTGTCGTTTATCGACTAATAAAGTTATCAGAAGATCAAAACAAACTACAAACCGATTTAGAAAAAATATTTGAATGGTGCGAAAGTGGCAGTTGACCCTGAATAACGAAAAGTATGAGGTCATCCACATGAGTGCTAAAATGAACTCGTTAAACTTCGGTTATACGATAAATCAGTCTAATCTAAAAGCCGTAAGTTCAACTAAATACCTTGGTATTACAATTACGAACAGCTTAAATTGGAAGGAACACATAGAAAATGTTGTGGGGAAGGCTAATCAAAGACTGTGTTTTATTCAAAAAATGGTTCAAATGGCTCTGAGCACTATGGGACTTAACATCTGAGGTCATCAGTCCCTTAGAACTTAGAACTACTTAAACCTAACTAACCTAAGGACATCACACACATCCATGCCCGAGGCAGGATTCGAACCTGCGACCGTAGCAGCAACGCGGTTCCGGATTGAAGCGCCTAGAACCGCTCGGCCACAGCGGCCGGCAGCGAAAGAAGAGTGTATTCTTTTGTGCGTATCGATTTACCTGTGCAGTCCCGTTACATAGTGTATACTGTGATGAATAATCATTTGAAAGTGTGTGTCTATTCGAAAGAAGTCGCGTTAAACAAAATTCTACTCACTGAATTTCTTCTTGTAGTTGTACTGGTAACAGAAAAATTGTGCGAATACAACTGACCGTGATGTGGATGTCCCCGTGTTATTGTATACAAATATTGTTTTGAAGTCTGTGAATATTTTATGAAACAGCTGCTGTTCATGTAACAATGTCCCAGATGTTCCTAACAGTCTATACGCCCAAAAATAAAGATTTTTTTCGAAGGGTGTCAGTTTGGAAATGTACGTGTCGTGATGCTATGCGTAACATCCCTGTAATGGAGTGGCTTGCACAGAGTCCCGACCTGAATGCTATAGAACACCTCTGGGATGTTTTGGAACGCCGACTTCTCGCTGATCGACGTCGATACCTCTCCTCAGTGCAGCATTCCGTGAAGAATGGGCTGCCATTTCCCAAGAAACCTTCCAGCACCTGATTGAACGTATGCCTGCGAGAGTGGAAGCTATCATCAAGGCTAAGGTTGGGCCAACACCATATTGAATTCCAGCATTACCGACGGAGGGCGCCACGAACTTGTAAGTCATTTTCAGCCAGGTGTCCGGATACTTTTGATCACATACTGTATGCCGTGCATCTGAAGGGGGGCATATTGAACACCTAACGAAAAGGTAAGAAGAAAAACTTTCTTAGTTTCCCGTTCATCAAAAACCAAAATTCATTGCATATGATTATTAGTGTCAGAAATCTACACGTGCCAAATCGGGTGATTCTATTTGATACAACCTGTATTTACAATACAATATTGTTCAACATTAAAATAGGACAATCTACCATTAGCCAAATAAATGAATTTAAATAGCTTGGAGGCACACTAACTGAAGCCGTGAGATGTCACCAGAAGGTGAAAACTCGATTTGCCATAGCGAAGGAGGCATTCAACAGAAATAGGACACTCTTTATGTGGCAAATTAGAGAAAGGACTAAGGAAAAGGCTTGGCAAATGTTTTGTCTGGAGTGTGGCACTATATGGGACAGAAACATGGACGCTGAGACGAGAGGATGAAAAAAGGTTAGAAGCACTTGAGATGTGGATGTGAAGGAGAATGGAGAGAATAAGCTGGATGGAAAGAGAGAGTAATGAAAGAGTATTGGAAAGGGTTGTTGAGAGAAGATGTCTGCTGAAGGTTATAAGAGAAAGGAAAAAGAACTGGTTGGGACATTCACTGAGAAGGGAGTGCTTGCTGGCAGATGCTTTGGAAGGACTGGTTTGTGGAAGAAGACTGAGAGGAAGAAGGAAATACAAGATAATATACGACATAAAGCGAAGAGGAAATTATGCAGACCTGAAGAAGACGGTAGAAGAGCAGACAGCCTGGACAACTACCCTGTGAAAACCTGCCTTTTGGCAGAACACTGATGATGATGTACTGGGTGATAAAAAAGTCAGTATAAATTTGAAAACTTAATAAACCACGAAATAATGTAGACAGAGAGGTAAAAATTGACACCCATAGTTGGAATGACACGGGGTTTTATTAGAAAAAAAACAAAAAAACAAAGTTCACAAAATGTAAGATAAACAAAGTCCACAAAATGTCCGACATGTGGCACTGGACAGCAAACCGTCAGTGACTGCGCATGACAATCGTGTATAAAAGGAGCTGTAATGAGAGAGAGAATCAGATGCGCCAGCAGTCGCAGCATGTTGACGTTACCTGAAAAGGCGCTTTTAGTGAAGCTGTATTATCAGAATGGGGAATGTGCTAGTTCAGCGTTACGATCCTATCACCATAGGAAGGGGATTCGAACGGGTAAAGGTACGTTGACAAATGCAGCTGTGGCGAGAATGATTTCCAAGTTGTTTAGACGATAGAGCCCGTAGTGGCCGACCGAACACAAGGCGTAATGCTGCTGCGACAGATCAGGAAGAAATGGAGACTGTAGCGGGTTCTTCTATGCACGGGGAAGTCAGCGCTCCTGCAGTCGCACGTCGCACCGGCATTCCATACACTACTGTTTGGTTGGCACTTAGGCGTACCCTCCGATGCTATCCGTACAAAATCCATCGGCATCATGAACTGTTACCTGGCGATTTAGTGAAGCGGAGGGCATTTACGGTGTGGGCGTTTCAAAAGATGGCGGAAGATGACGACCGGTCGAGTAACGTGTTGTGGACCGACGAAGCTCATTTCACGCTCCGAGGGTCTGTCAACGCCCACAACTGCAGAATGTGGGCTACCGAAAATCCTAGAACTGTCGAGGAAACTCCATTGCACGACGAGAAAGTCACGGTATGGGTTGGATTTACATCTACCGTAATCGGGCCCTTTTTCTTCGAGGGAATGAGTGATTCTGGTTTTGTAACTGCTTCCGTGACGGGTGAGAGGTACGCCGATATGTTACAGAATCGCATCATCCCCAGCCTGGCTGATAAACGCCTGCTGGAACGTACGATGTTTAAACAGGGTGACGCTCCACCCCATATTGCTAGACGCGTGAAAGATCCCTTTCGCGCGTCGTTTGCTGCTCAGCCGCCACTTTCGTTACGCTTGGCCTCCCAGGTCCCGAGACCTCAGTCCGTGCGATTATTGGCTTTGGGGTTACCTGAAGTCGCAAGTGTATCGTGATCGACCGACATCTCTAGGGATGCTGAAAGACAACATCCGACGCCAATGCCTCACCATAACTCCGGACATACTTTACAGTGCTGTTCACAACATTATTCCTGGACTACAGCTGTTGTTGGCGAATGATGGTGGACATATTGAGCATTTCCTGTAAAGAACATCATCTTTGCTTTGTCTTACTTTGTTATTGCTATTCTGATCAGATGAAGCGGCATCTGTCGGACATTTTTTGAAATTTTGTATTTTTTTGGTTCTAATAAAACCCCATGTCATTCCAAGCATGTGTGTCAATCTGTACCTCTCTATCTATATTATTCCGTGATTTATTCAGTTTTCAAATTTATACTGACTTTTTGATCACCCGGTATTTTCATTGTTACTCTGTCTTGTATTTTTTGTCGCCCATCGGAATGGAACGATTGTTTCCGCAGAGCGTCGGCAGTACCCGTAACAAATTAACAATTGAGACTGACCAAAAGGGAAAATAAGTCGGGATGTGGTTGTGCTAAAAAAGGACGAATGCGACTCGGGACGAGCGAGAGAGGTCTTTCGCTTAAGGCCATCTCGACGAGACGACAATGAAACGAGGGCCATAATTTCGCAATCCGGCATTGTTGTCGTGGGAAGCTATTTAGAGAGGGATTCACCACTGTGAGACAACCTCCAGGGGAATAAAAGTGAGAGCACCCGTGGGGCAGTAAACGAACAGGGGGGGAACTGGAGGCCATTCAGCCTGTTTCACTTTCTTGTACTTTTCTCTCCGCCCCGCCGAGTCGTAAACCTGTGCAGACGAGAGAGAAGCGGCCACTTGCCGAACGAAAGAATCGCAGAAATTATTGTTGCCGCGGCGGAACGCAAGGAACGGCGGGTGTAAAAAAGGAAAGACAGTCGCAGAGCATCGAGCGCAGCGAATCAGCAAAACCAGCGCTGTAAGAAAGAACACCGAAGCGCCCTAGCTCAAATAATATAATAGTTACGATTTTTTAAAAATCGGATAATCCCGATGCACCCCGTATTTAACTGTCTCGGCTGGGCACTGCGACAAATAATTAAAACTGTCATAAACGATTACTACTTTCGATCAGCTAGGCCGTATTACACTTTACGATTTTCTTTTACAAAGATTCTTTGTCAAATGAAATTCCGTCGTGTATTAAGCAGCTTTGTCTAAGTTAGGCCCGTGTCAAAGTTTCTTTGACAAATTTAGCGCCTCGCCTTAGATTTGATCAAAGAAAGTGTTCGTCTTCTGTCTGCCGCAGTGAGAAACGTAACCGCTTGGAGCGCTAGCATCGCCACAGCTGACATTTAATACTGGAATGAGATTTTCACTTTTCAGTGTAGTGTGCGCTGATATGAAACTGCCTGTGTGCCGGACCGAGATTCGAACTCGAACTTTTAGTCTCGGTCCGGCACACAGCTTTAATCTGCCAGGAAGCTTCGACATTTAATACTGATCAACACGGCTTGATTTGCATGGTGCGTCGCATCTACGACGAAACTTATAGAAATTTACGAGTCAGATGAAGGACTGTGCAACTTGCGGCATTCCGAATAAAAAAATACACTGAAGAGCCAAAGAAACTGGTACACCCGCCTAATATCGTGTAGGACCCCCGCGAACACGCGGAAGTGCCGCAACATGATGTGGCATGGACTCGGCTAATGTTTGAAGTACTGCCGGAGGGAATTGACACCATGAATCCTGCACAGCTGTCCACAAATCCCTAAGAGTACGAGGAGATGGAGATCTCTTCTGAACAGAGCACGTTACAAGGCATCGCAGATAAGCTAAACAATCTTCATGTCTGGGGAGTTTGGTGACCAGCGCAAGTGTTTAAACTCAGAAGAGTGTTCCTGGAGCCACTCTCTAGCATTCTGGATGTGTGGGCTGTCGCATTGTCCTGCTGGAAATGCCCAAGTCCGTAGGAATGCATAATGGACATGAATGGATGCATGTAATCAGACAGGATGATTACGTACGTGTCACCTGTCAGAGCCGTATCAGGGGTCCCGTATCACTCCAACTGCACTCGCTTCACACCATTACAGAGTCTCCCCCAGCTTGAACAGTCTCCAGTTGACATGCAGGGTCCATATTTTCAGGAGGTTGTCTCCATACTCATACACGTCCACCCGCTCGATACTATTTGAAATGTGACTTTTCCGACCAGGCAACATGTTTCCACTCGTCCAACAGTCCAATGTCGGTATTGACAGGCCGAGGCGAGGCGTAAATCTTTGTGTCGTGCTGTCATCAAGGGTACACGTCCACCCTGATAGCTGAATGGTCAGCGTGACGGACTGCCGTCCTAAGGGGCCCGGTTTCGATTTCCGGCAGGGTCGGGCAGTTTCTCCGCTCAGGGACTGCGCGTTGTGTTGTCTTCATCATCATTTCGTCCCCATCCGGCGTGCAGGTCGCCCAGTGTGGCGTCGAATGTAGTAAGACCTGCACCAAGGCGGCCGGACCTGCCCCGTAAGGGGCCTCCACGCCAATGACGCCAAACGCTCATTTCCATCAAAGGTATGGGAGTGGGTCTTTGGCTCCGAAGAGCCATATCGATGTTGTTCCTTGAATGGTTCGCACACCGATAATTGTTGATGGCCCGGCACTGAAATCTGCAGCAACTTCCGGAAGGGCTGCACTTCTGCCACGTTGAGCGATTCTTTTCAGTCGTCGTTGGTCCCGTTCTTGCAGGATCTTTTTCCGGCCGCAGCGATGTCGGAGATTTGATGTTTTACCGGATTCCTGACATTCACGATAAACTCGTGGAATGGTCGTACGGGAAAATCGCCACTTCATCGCTACCTCGGAGATGCTGTGTCCCATCGCTCGTGTGCCGACCATAACACAAACATCACGATCAGACTCACTTAAATGTTGACAACTTACCATTATAGCAGCAGTATTAGATCTAACAATTGCGCCAGACACTTGTCTTATATAGGCATTGCCGACCGCAGTACTGAATTCTGTCTGTTTACATACCTCTGTAACTGAATACTCATGCCTGTAGCAGTTTGTTTGGCGCTTCAGTACAGAGTAAGCAGAAGCGAGACATGTACAAAAATTATCAGTGAAGTTCGGCCTTGATGTACCCCACAGGATATAAAGGAAAAATCTACAAAGATAGTTATAATGGCTCTGAGCACTTTGGGACTTCACATGTGAGGTCATCAGTTTCCTAGAACTTAGAACTACTTTCTCTAGCTCGTCCATAACTTCTGCAGTGCAGCGTACAAACTTGAAGAGCAAAGTCATCCATCGTTGCGAAAAACTGTGTCACAATGAAGACTAAATACACACATGAACAAAAATTTTGCATCAACTCGGTTCCGAGAGTTCCAGAATCTGTACAGAAAATTGGAGTAGAGATCAACATAAACATCATTTCCCCCTTTTTATCGCTCATGAAAACCACACATTGCATGTTACACCACCATAATATGAGACCTACATACGAGGTGCTACAGATTGCTGTACACACAGGTACCTCTAATTCCCCGGAAGCACGTCCTCTTGCAATGATGCATGCCTGTATTCGTCGTGGCATACTATCCACAAGTTCATCAAGGCACTGTTGATCCAGATTGCCCCACTCCTCAGCGGCGATTCGGCGTAGATCCGTCAGTGCGATTGGTGGGTCACGTTGTCCAGAAACAGCCCTTTTAATCTATCCCAGGCATGTTCGATAGCGTTCATGTCTGAAGAACATGGTCACTCTAGTCCAGCGATGTTGTTATCCTGAAAGAAGTCATTCACGAGATGTGCACGATGGGGCGTGAATTGTCGTCCACGAAGACGAATGCCTCGCCAATATGCTGCCAATGCAGTTGCACTATCGGTCGGAGGATAGCATTCACATATCGTACAGCCGTTACGGTGCCTTCCATGACCGCCCGCGGCGTAAGTGGCTCCTACATAATGCCACCCCAAAACAGCAGGGAACCTCCACCGCCGGCCGTGGTGGCCGAGCGGTTCTAGGCGCTTCAGTCCGGAACCGCGCGACTGCAAGGGTCGCAGGTTCGAATCCTGCCTTGGGGATGGATGTTTTTGATGTCCTTAGGTTAGTTAGGCTTAAGTAGTTATAAGGGACTGATGACCTCCGATGTTAAGTGCCTCAGTGCTCACAGCCATTTGCGCCATTTGAGGTTCCACCTTGCTGCACTCGCTCGACAGTGTATCTAAGGCGTTCAGACTGAGCGGGTTGCCTCCATACACGTCTCCGACTATTGTCTGGTTGAAGGCATATGCGACACTCATTGGTGAAGACAACGTGATGCCACTCCTGAGCGGTCGATTCGATATGTTGTTGGGCCCATCTGTACCGCGCTCCATGGTGTCGTGGTTGCAAAGATGGACCTTCGCATGGACGTTGGGAGTGGAGTAGCGCATCGCGCAACCCCAGTTTGAGCCGTAACGCGACGCCCTGTGGCTGCACGAAAAGTATTATTCAACGTGGTGGCGTTGCTGCCAGGGTTTGGCTCTGAGCACTATGGGACTTAACATCTGTGGTCATCAGTCCCCTAGAACTTCGAACTACTTAAACCTAACTAACCTAAGGACATCACACATATCGATGCCCGAGGCAGGATTCGAACCTGCGACCGTAGCAGCAGTGCGGTTCCGGACTCAGCGCCTAGAACCGCTAGACCACCGCGGCCGGCGCTGCCAGGGTTTCTCCGAGCCACAGTCCGTATGTAGCGGTCATCCACTGCAGTAGTAGCCCTTTGGCGGCCTGAGCGAGGCATGACATCGACAGTTCCTGTCTCTCTGTATCTCCTCTATGTGCGAACAACGTTGCTTTGGTTCATTCCGAGACGCCTGGACACTTGCCTTCCTGGCACAAAGTAACAATGCGGACGCGATCGAGCTGTGGTATTGGCCGTCAAGGCATGGTCCAACTACAGACTACACGAGCCGTGTACCTCTTTCCTGGTGGAATGACTGGAACTGATCGGCTGTCGGACCCCCTCCGTCTAATAGGCGCTGCTCATACAAGGTTGTTTACATCTCTGGGCAGATTTAGTGACATCTCTGGTCAAAGGGACTATGTCTGTGATACAACATGCAACTTCAGGAGTTCTGGGAACGGGGTTGATGCAAAACCTTTTTTGATATGTTTATTAGGGTAGGACTAAGACCACCGGCACGAGTGTAGCTCGGTTTCTGAAGGTGATAATCGCCCCTAGAGTGCCTCAGCCAGCTGACATCAACTTCGCCGCATGCGGCCTTGGAGCGCCTACAGCTCGTGGGAAGGCTATGGCAGATGCTCCCGTGGATAATGGGAAGACGGGCCAGGCGCTGGAAATGGCTCAGCCCGATGACGCTGCCAGGTAACGAGGCTTACCTCACATCCGTGCGAACCGCTGAATCCCCGCCGACGCTGATATTGGACAGCTTCCTGCCCACATCGAGGAACTCCCACAACCACACAATGTCACGCTCCCAAGTCGCCAGTTAGCAAAGTGTTTCCTTTTCTTTTTTTCTGTCAAAAGTCTTCCGAGTGATTTGACGTGACTCGTCAAGACGTCGTCTCCTACTCTCCTGTAGGCTACCTACTATCCAGTCGACAAGACTGATAGGGCAGTAGGATTCAGCAAAAAGAAAGCCAAAGTTCTACACTACTGGTCATTAAAATTGCTACACCAAGAAGAATTGCAGATGATAAACAGGTATTCATTGGACAAATGTATTATACTAGAACTGACATGTGATTACATTTTCACGCAATTTGGGTGCTTAGATCCTGAGAAATCAGTACCCAGAACCACCTCGTCTGGCCGTAACAACGGCCTTGATACTCCTGGGCATTGAGTCAAAGAGAGCTCGGATGGTGTGTACAGGTACAGCTGCCCATGCAGCTTCAACACGATATCACAGTTCATCAGGAGTAGCGACTGACGTATTGTGACGAGCCAGTTGCTCGGCCACCATTGACCAGACGTTTTCAATTGGTGAAGGAGAATGTGCTGGCCAGGGCAGCAGTCGAACATTTTCTGTATCCATAAAGGCCCGCACAGAACCTGCAACATGCGTTCGTGCATTATCCTGCTGAAATGTAGGGTTTCGCAGGCATCGAATGGAGCTTAGAGCCACGGGTCGTAGCGCATCTGAAATGTAATCACCACTGTTCAAACTGCCGTCAGTGCGAACCAGAGGTGACCGAGACGTGTAACCAATGGCACCCCATACCATCACGCCGGGTGATCCGCCAGTATGGCGATGACCAATACACGCTTCCAATGTGCGGTCACCGCAATGTCGCCAAACACGGATGGGACCATCGTGATGCTGTAAACAGAACCTGGATTCATCAGAAAAAATGACGTTTTGCTATTCGTGCACCCAGGTTCGTCGTCGAGTACACCATCGCAGGCGCTGCTGTCTGTGATGCCACGTCAAGAGTAACCGCAGCCATGGTCTCCGAGCTGATAGTCCCTGCTGCTGCAAACGTCGTCGAAATGATCGTGCAGATGGTTGTTGTCTCGCAAACGTCCCCATCTGTTGACTCAGGGATCGAGACGTGGCTGCACGATCCGTTACAGTCATGCGGATAAGATGCCTGTCATCTCGACTGCTAGTGATACGAGCCAGTTGGGATCCAGCACAGCGTTCCGTATTACCCTCCTGAACCCACCGATTCCATATTCTGCTAACAGTCATTGGATCTCGACCGACGCGAGCAGCACTGTCGCGATACGATAAACCGCAATCGCGATAGGCTACAATCCGACCTTTATCAAAGTCGGAAACGTGATGTTATGCATTTCTCCTCCTTACACGAGGCATCACAACGACGTTTCACCAGGCAACGCCGGTCAACTGCTGTTTGTGTATGAGAAATCGGTTGGAAACTTTCCTCATGTCAGCACGTTGTAGGTGTCGCCACCGGCGCCAACCTTGTGTGAATGCTGTGAAAAGCTAATCATTTGCATATCACAGCATCTATTTCGTGTCGGTTAAATTTCGTGTCTGTGGCACGTCATCTTCGCGGTGTAGCAATTTTAATGGCCAGTAGTGTAAATTTCACGTTTAAGAAATCATTCTCTCAGGAGGATCACACAGACAAACCATCTTTTGACGGTCGCACAGAGTCTAGCATGGAGGACATAGCAGGTGTAGACATATGAAACCGGAATTTGGTTGCAATAATTACACGTCTGTTGATTGAAACTGATGAACAATATTTTATTCGAATATATCTCCATTGCTATTTACAAATTTCTCCCACCTCTCCGGCAGGCTATGAATGGCTCTTCTTTTGAAGAGAACCAGTCATCCAGCCAGTTTCGTAACTTTTGATACGAACTGAAGCGTTGTTCAGCTAGAGCATGTCCCAGTGATGCAAACAGATGATAATCGGCCGGATCCAAGTCTGCAGAATAAGCCACATGTCCCAATGTTTCCCAACTGAACGCCTCGATCGTTTCTCTGATCCGCTTCGCTGTTTTTGGTGGGGCTTTCTCGTGGAGCAATAGGACTTTATGCTGCTTTTTTTCTCGAAATTCTGGTCGTTTTTGACGTAATGCTCGATTCAAATCGATGATCTGCTGTTCGTAGCGATCATTGTTAGTGGTTTCATCACGTTTCATCAGCTCACCGTTCGGACGCCACAAAACACAGAGCTGTGGATGTCGATGTTTTACCTGCATTCACTTGTCACTATTCGATGGACAAACGATCTTCTTTTGTATCTGACGAGCAGCATTTCAGAACTGGTCTTTCGAATTGCTGTCATTTATTCAGTTCGTGCAGAACCCAGTTTCCCACGTTCTGCACATTTTCCATAGCTTTCAACCTAAGAGAAATGGCTTTCTGCGTCATATTCAGTTGTTCCGTAAGTTCCTGTTGAGTTTGAGCATCATCTTCATACAGTAAGGCCTGAAATTCGTTGTCTTAAAACTTTTTCGGTGGTTTCCCGCGCCCGTCGTTTCTCACGTCAAAATCGTTTTTTTTTTTTTTTCTTTATTGAATTTCCATTCGGCCGAGATTGGGGGCGGGCTGGCAGCAGCGTAATATGCCGCTCTGCAATCTACAGAAGTTAAAAACATAATGAGGAGACAATAAAAACAGGCGATAAGACGGTGACTGGTTAAAATTATGACATGGCGAAAAGTTGCAAAATGAAAATAAAAAATGAAGGTTGGGGATGCTGATTAAAACAAATAGTAATTAGACAGGCACAATTAAAAAACCCAGCGACGGTCAGGTTTCAGTTCGCAAGAGTTAAAAAAAAAACACACATAGCGACAGTATGGCCGTATGTTCCCAACACTGAAACGTGACGCACAACACTGAACACTCACATAAAACTTGCTCCATAGAGGAGACACGTCGGCTGATGGTGGGGGGTTGGCGGGGGGAACCCTAACCGATGAGGGGGAAAAAAGGGGCGGGAGAGGAAAAGAAAAAAGGGGGTAAAAATTGGAAGTGTCGTGTGGCTAGGGCCTCCCGTCGGGTAGACCGTTCGCCTGGTGCAGGTCTTTCGATTTGACGTGTCGATGGGGATGAAATGATGATGATTAGGACAACACAACACCCAGTCCCTGAGCGGAGAAAAATCTCCGACCCAGCCGGGAATCGAACCCGGGCCCTTAGGATTGACAGTCTGTCACGCTGACCACTCAGCTACCGGGGCGGACTAAAGCCGACGGAGGGTGAGGACACAGGAAAAAGGGGCTACAGGGGAGACGCGAGAAGGTGTGGGGAAGGCAATGGAGGGGAAAGAAAAAGGGCTTGGGGGAGAGAAAGGAATCAAAGACAGGGTAGGTGGGGAAAAAAGAAACAGGAACAGGGGGGAGGGAGCCTGGGAAAACGACAGAGGGAGGGAGGGGAAGGTGAGGGTCAGAGTTGATAGGAGGGATAAATGGAGAGGGGACATTATCTGTGATGGGGAGTTGACAGAAGCCACCTTGCGAAAGTAGATGGTGTAGAGGTGGACAGTAGGGGAGACAACAGTGAAGGTGCGGTAGTGGGTGGGGGCTGGAGAGAAGAGGAGCAACCTGGGGATGGGGGGGATCAAGCTGGCGGAGGTGTAGAGGACTCGGATATGTTCGAGGAAAAGGAGCAGATGGGGGAAACGAGTGAGGTCATAGAAGATCCGCATGGGGGGCGGGAAGTGTACACGGAAGGTGAGGCGGAGTGCATGGTGCTCGAGGATCTGGAGGGACTCATAGAATTTGGAGGGGGGGGGGCACATATCCAAGCAAGACTGGCATAACAGAGGATGGTTCAAATTACTCTCAGCACTATGGAAGTTCTGAGGTCATCAGTCCCCTAGAGCTTAGAACTTCTTAAGCCTAAGGACATCACACACATCCACGCCCGCGGCAGGATTCGAACCTGCGACCGTAGCGGTCACGCGGTTCCAGACCTAGAACCGCTCGGCCACTCTGGCCAGCTAACAGAGGATGGGACAGATTAAGGATTTGTAGGTGTGGAGGATGGTAGAGGGGTTCAACCCCCATGCCCAACCAGAGAGGAGTTTAATGAGACAGAGGTGGCTCTGGGCTTTGGATTGGATAGAGCAGAGATGAGAGATCCAGGTGAGGTGATGGTCAATGGTGAGTCCAAGGTAGGGGAGAGGCGGACAGGGCAGGTGCAGATGGTATGGGAGTCAAAATCACCACTTCTGAATTTTTTGAACCGCTCGAAACACTGTTTTCTTAAGAGCATGTTCGTCAAAATCTTCTACACCATACAAGCATTTAATGCGATTCTGCACCAGCTTTCTTCAGATGATAACAGAAAAAAAATGCTGTCCGCAAATCGTAGTTCCTAGGCACAAATGTCGACATGTTTACGGGTTTGAAACAGATACCGACTTAGACGTAACTTTGGTTACTGTGTGTTGACATTCGTCGTCAGTCGTTACAGGAAGCAGACGGCGACGCAGACGCGCTCTCAACGGCCCTACGCTGACGGCTAGGACCATCTAAAGGGATATTCCGGTTTCCTACTTTTACACCTGGTAATAATTGGCATCCCTGGCATTAAGTTGGAAGTGAAAGACTTGGAAACAAATCAGTAGCCTACTGCGGATGGAATCCCAGTTCAGTTTTACAGAGTGTGCCCTACAGCATTCGGCCCTCGGTAACCTTGCATGTGTCGCGAATCTCTCCCCTGCGAGGAGTCCCCAGCGATTGGAAAAACATGCAGGTGACTGCTGTGTGAAGAGCAAAAGAACAGACCCGCGACATACAGACCAAAATCCCTAATATCGATTTCCAGCAGAATTCCTGAACATATTCTTAGTTCGAATTTCATACATTTCCTCGAGACAGAGAAGGCTCTGTCCGTAAGTGAGCACCGTTTCAGAAGGCATCGCTCGTGCGAAACTCAGCTCGCCCATTTCTCAGACGATATCCTGCGCGCCGTCCGCTGTGACCGAGTGGTTCTGGGCGCTACAGTCCGGAATCGCGCGACCACTACGGTCGCAGGTTTGAATCCTTGAAGGGCGGCAAGGAGATTCCCTGTTGCTAGATTTCCCGCTGCACGCTGTTGACGAAGATCCGAGCACTTTTTTTTTTTTTTTTTTTTTTTTTTTTTTTTTTTTTTTTTTTGTCGTCATCAGTCTACTGACTGGTTTGATGCGGCCTCTTCTCTTCCGGTCTTCCCACAGTCCATGTTTCACTACCATACAATGCTGTACTCCAGACGTACATCCTCAGAAATTTCTTCCTCAAATTAAGGCCGGTATTTGATATTAGTAGACTTCTCTTGGCCAGAAATGTCTTTTTTGCCATAGCGAGGCTGCTTTTGATGTCCTCCTTGCTCCGTCCGTCATTGGTTATTTTACTGCCTAGGTAGCAGAATTCCTTAACTTCATTGACTTCGTGACCATCAATCCTGATGTTAAGTTTCTCGCTGTTCTCATTTCTACTACTTCTCATTACCTTCGTCTTTCTCCGATTTACTCTCAAACCGTACTGTGTACTCATTAGACTGTTCATTCCGTTCAGCAGATCATTTAATTCTTCTTCACTTTCACTCAGGATAACAATGTCATCAGCGAATCGCATCATTGATATCCTTTCACCTTGTATTTTAATTCCACTCCTGAACCTTTCTTTTATTTCCATCATTGCTTCCTCGATGTACAGATTGAAGAGTAGGGGCGAAAGGCTACAGCCTTGTCTTACACCCTTCTTAATACGAGCACTTCGTTCTTGATCGTCCACCCTTCTTATTCCCTCTTGGTTGTTGTACATATTGTATATGACCTGTCTCTCCCTATAGCTTACCCCTACTTTTTTCAGAATCTCGAACAGCTTGCACCATTTTGTATTGTCGAACGCTTTTTCCAGGTCGACAAATCCTATGAAAGTGTCTTGATTTGTCTTTAGCCTTGCTTCCATTATTAGCCGTAACGTCAGAATTGCCTCCCTCGTCCCTTTACTTTTCCTAAAGCCAAACTGATCGTCACCTAGCGCATTCTCAATTTTCTTTTCCATTCTTCTGTATATTATTCTTGTAAGTAGCTTCGACGCATGAGCTGTTAAGCTGATTGTGCGATAATTCTCGCACTTGTCAGCTCTTGCCGTCTTCGGAGCATACGGATTACATTCCCAGATACGAGAGTGCCCTGAAGAATTCTTAAGTAATGAAACCCAATACGTTGCCGTGGAAGGTGTGTGTTCACCATAGAGGAGGGCATCGTCAGGGGCGCCCCAGCGAATTGTGATAGGACCGCTGTTGTCTCTACATATACGGTGTACATAAAGTGCGGGAAGACTTTCAGTTATTTATTGCACAAGAACAAAACATACATATGTCATTTTGAACAGAAACCCTGAAAGTTTTTTTTGTTTTTCATGTATACCGCCACAACGTAGTTTGTTAATTTGCCGATAGTCAGCGCTAGTCGCAAACGTGGCGAGCTTTCTGTGTGTTGGAGTTCGGCAAAAACAAGTGTGCTACAGCTGTTGGACGAATGTTTAGAACCAAGTACGGTAAGAAGCCATCAACAAGGAAGGCCATTTACGACTGGTACAACAAATTTGTTACGACGGGTTGCTTGTGCCCGGCAAAGAGAAGCGGGCGTCCCAGTGTGAGTGAAGTCAATGTGGAGCGCGTACGAGAGACATTCGTAACGAGTCCAAAGAAATCGGAGCGTCGTGCATCCCGTGACTCCAAATGGATCCAGTGACAGTGTGGAAAGTCCTGCGACATAAGCTGTCTATGAAACCATTCAAATTGGAGCTGGTGCAGAAGCTCAATGGCGACGACAAAGAGAAGCGTTTTGAGTTTTCAGAATGAGATATCCACTCTGCAGCGGAGTGTGCGCTGATATGAAACTTCCTGGCAGATTAAAACTGTGTGCCAGACCGAGACTCGAACTCGGGACCTTTGCCTCTCGCGGGCAAGTGCTTTATCATCTGAGCTACCCAAGCACGACTCACGCCCCGTCCTCACAGCTTTACTTCTGCCAGTACCTCGTCTCCTACCTTCCAACCTTTACAGAAGCTCTCCTGCGAACCTTGCAGAACTAGCACTCCTGAAAGAAAGGATGCTTTGAGTTTTGTAAACGCTGTTGCAGCAATTTAATGAGGTTGGGGATGGCATTGTTGATCGCTTAATTTTCAGCGACGAAGCCACTTTTCACACTACTCGGAAAGTGAACAGGCATAATTGTCGAATCTGGGGTACAAAGCATCCGCACGAATGCATTGAATTTAAGGGGCTCTGGAAAGGCTCAAAATCATGAAAAGTTCAATTTTTACTTTTTTGCGTTTTCTGAATCTGCAGACTATTATCTTTTAATAGATATACAATTTATTCAATTCCGAAGACTACAACTATTTTTAAATTTTTTTTGAAATGTGTTCTACATGGGCGTGACCCACTGTGGCGCTGTTAAACTGCTGTCAAATGGTGTTATTATTAACGTCCGTGTTCATCAGGTACATTTTAGTGATGTGAGATAAAGTATGTGTTGTGGCTAACCTGTGATGGTTCAATATATATATCGCTGGTGTGATTGTCGATTGTTTCATGTTTAT
This sequence comes from Schistocerca piceifrons, assembly GCF_021461385.2. Classification (NCBI taxonomy): domain Eukaryota; kingdom Metazoa; phylum Arthropoda; class Insecta; order Orthoptera; family Acrididae; genus Schistocerca; species Schistocerca piceifrons. Next base: position 131,726,329 of record NC_060148.1, on the reverse strand, counting down.
TTACTCTGTCGTTATCTCGAAAATATTCGTAATTAATTCTGTTTCTTGAGTCTCTGTTTTGTTGAAGTATAATAATGAGTAAAAGTAAAGTTATTAGAAATCCTCTGAAGGCTTTTAAGAAAAGGAGAAATGTTGGAAAGCCAAAGGTATGTGTTACTACTGTAAACAATAAAGACGATAACCAAGTGAGTGAACCTACCCTCTCAAGTACACCTGCCCATAGCAGCCAAAGTGGGAAAGAAAATACACAGAAGGAGCTTGGTTCAACGAGTGAAAACTATGAATGTTTTATGGGCGAATCGGATGTGAATGAAATATTTGATATGTCGGTTCTCAAAAGGAATTTTTTCAAACTGTGTAAGATGTATTCATTGTAGTGAAGTTGGTCTGGAACTCTCCATAATAAAGCACGTAGGACTTGCTAGTGAAATACAACTGAAATGTGGTAAGTGTTCATACATGACCACCTTTTGGAACAGTGTTGCAGTAACTGCAACTGAAGAAAATGGTAGCAAAATCTACGAACACAACAACGAGCGATGCTTGCCTTCGGGCTGCAGACAGGGCTGTAAAGAGTCTAGAAATACAAGCAAGAGTAAACAGGAGGAGGAACAAGAGGAAGCTGGAAGAGTAGTTTGCAGAGGATGAAGATAATCCATCCTATGGACCTGGAATGCACTAAAAAGTTAATCCAATCTTTGTCGCTCGACTCCCAAAACTTTTATTTTCTCATACTAATTACATGTTTTCTAAGGATCTTCCAAACATATTTGTTTCAAACTTTCAGTAAATGTTACACAGTACCTTCTGCATAATTTAACACAGCCTTTTTCCAAAAAACTGTATATTTTTGAATATATAAATAAAAAATTGCAAAAAAGTGTTGTGAATTTTCATTACAATTGAAAAAAAAATCATCTTTAATAACTGAACTAAAATTTTGTAAAATCCCTGTGTTAAGTTGTAGCCCATATTCCAATAAATAATCTGTAAAAAGTTCAACTTCCTATCTCAAATACTTTGTGAGGAAAGATGTAATTTATAAGCGTTATTTTAACATTGCAAGTATAGGGCGTTCCGGAGCCCCTTAAGCGTGATTCCCCAAACATACTAGGCTGAGTCAAATGAAAACCTTAAATATCCTTTCAAATATTATTTATTGTGCAGAAGTGGTAGAAAGCTGTTTTACTTTTCTACATAATCTCCTCCACACTCAATGCAAGTCCTCCAGCGCTTTCAAAGTGCATAAATTCCTTTACAAAAAAATTCTTTTGGTAGTCCGGGCACCGCTCATGCGCCGTGTGGCGTACCTCTTCATCAGAACAGAACTTCTTTCCTCCCATTGCGTCTTTGAGTGTTCCAGACATATGGAAATCGCTTGGGGCAAGGTCTGGTGAGTATGGTGGATGAGGAAGGCGCTCAAAATGCACGTCTGTGATTGTTGCAACTGTTGTACGGGCAGTGTGGGTCTTTGCATTGTCAGATTGCAAAAGGACACCTGCTGACAGCAATCCACGCCGCTATGATTTGATTGCAGGCCGCAGATGATATTTTTAGGAGATCTGTGTAAGATGCACTGGTGACAGTGGTCCCTCTAGGCACGTAATGCTCCAAAATGACGCCTTTTTCTTCCCAAAAGAGTGTCAGCATAACCTTCCCTGCTGATGGTTCTGTTCGAAACTTCTTTAGTTTTGGTGATGAGGAATGGCGCCATAGCTTCCTCGCTCTCTTCCTTTCCGGTTAGTGGAAGTGAACGCAGGTTTAGTCCCCAGTAACGATTCTTGCAAGGAAGCCATCACCTTCTCGTTCAAAGCGCCGAAGAAGTTCTTCACAAGCATCGACACGCCGTTCTCTCATTTGATCAGTCAGCTGCCGTGGCACCCATGTTGCAGACACTTTGTGAAACTGGAGCTCACCGTGCACAGTGTGGTGTGCTGACCCATGACTAATCTGTAAACACGCTGCAGTGTCATTCAGTGTCACTCGGCGGTTTTCCTTCACTGTGGCTTCAACTGCTGTTGTGCCTGACCTGGACGAGGAGCATCTTCCACTGAAGTCACGCCATTTGCCAACTTCCTACTCCATTCGTAGACTTGCTGCTGTGACAAACGTGCATCACCGTACTGAATCTTCACTCGTCGATGAATTTCAATAGGTTTCACACCTTCACTTCGCAAAAACGGAATAACAGAACGCTGTTCTTCCCTGGTGCAAGTCGCAGTTGGGGCGGCCATCTTTATACTGATGGTTTGTGTGCGTCTGCACTATGCTGCCACCTACAGGCCATTCTGCACGCTGTTTGTAGCACGCTCACCAACTTACACGATAACGGCGCGAAATTTCGATTTGTTATTACAAATTTAAGGTTTTCATTTGACTCACCCTCGTATGTTGTTTTTTGTGTCTCGTCGAGTGGAAAACTGTACGGGCCATTCTTCTCCGCCGAGAGCACTGTCACTGGATATTCCTACTCGCACATGTTGCAGCAATGGCTGATGCCTCAAATGCAATCGGACTCTCCATCTTTCAACAGGATGGAGCTCCAACCCATTTTCACCGTGAATTTCGCGGGTACCTGAACATTGAGCTGCCGCTTCGGTGGACCGGCCGTGCTACAGAAGGGGACAGCTGTTTCACGCAACGGCCTCCCTGATCACTACATCTCACTCCGTGTGACTTTCTTCTGTGGGGACACATTAAAGATCTGGTGTACGTACCGCCTCTACCACGTGATGTAGCAGAGCTCCGGGAGACAATACGGGAAGCGACTGCCACAGTCGACGATGCCATGCTGGGACGGGTATGGCGAGAATTCGATTACCGTATTGTCGTCTGCCGGGTCACTCATGGTTCGCATATCGAATGTTTGGAAAAAAAAAAAAAAACTTTCAGAGTTTCTCTTCAAAATGGAATGTATGACATGTGTACAATGTTTAGTTCTTGTGCAATAAATAATTGAAAGTGTTCCCACACTTTATGTACTCCCTGTACATAAATGATCTGCTGATGTTTGCTGACGAGGCTGCCGTATCCGGCAACTTTTCGTCGTTAACTATAGGAGCATACGCGATGACTTTCAGTCAATTTCTTTTCCGTATGTTGAATGTTACGCTAACGCAGATGAGTAGCAACAACAATGCTGTAGCGTTCGAATACGGTGTTGGTGGCGTGCCGCTTCACGAAGTCACATTCAGTGGCGGCTGTTGTGTAAGAGCACAAGAGCACGTCCACACCCTAACTTTTGACACATTGCCGATTTATTGCTTGTTTTTCTTTGAATGCTGTTCAATACGGTAATCTCAAAGAAACGCCACTAAATGTACTGCACTGTACTACACAGCTGCTCCTTCAGACTCCTTGATTTGAAAGTTGGCATCAGGATCGCCAGCACGTCTTCGGTTGCGCACGTTTTAAGGGTGGCAGGGGGGGGGGGGGGGCTTTGCGCATGCGCAACTGGCGTGACGTAAGAGCCTTACAGGCGAAATACATACTGGATTCATAGTACTGTTCACGGCGTGCACAACTAGACCTTGCACTCACCTACAAGTTCACATCAATGCCACCAGATGGTAGCACACTACAGCACACTTTCGTCCACCTGGCATAAATCCCGCTATACAGGGCGAGTCACTAACTATTGCCACGTAGAATAACTCCCAAAGTATGATAGTAGCTGAAAAGTTGGTGGGACAAACGTTGCATGGGACAATAGGGACTATAATAATATGACGATGGTTTTTTGTTGCTAGGTGGGTTTGCGCCAGAGATATGGTGGTCAACTTCCTGTTTTAAATGGGATGCTATAGTTTGGTACTTATTTTCTGATAGCGGCCATCGAGGCGAATCCAGTGATGTGTGTCACAGTAAGGTCTTTGAAGGTCAACAGAGGTCACAAAGGTGGCATGAACGTCCATTGGTATCAATACAGTGCTGCAATCTTCTTATCATGCATTGAGTGGTATTCCTTATCACTTCGGCACTTACCGAAGCACATGCTGTGACAATTCTCTCTCGTATATCGTGCAAATAGTAAATATTCGCCGAATACGGCGCTTCCATCCAATGTGCCATTGACATGTAAACACCATTCGACGGTTCCGCAAAACAACACTAATATCACCGGTAAGACTAGTATCGTCGAATCAATCGAATGTGACTGACGTATTCTTTCGAAGAACAAGTCGATATGCTTCTCATTTACGAAGAATGCCAACGAAATTCAGTGAGGCCTAGAGACTTATACACTGAAAGATGTCCTCAACGTACTCACGCTACAGGTAGTACATTTACATACGTGTACGATAAATTGAGAACAACAGAATCTTTAACGCATCAGTAACATATCCGACAAAAGAAAGTTACTGACGAGGAAGCGGAAATTGGTACTCTTGCAACTGTGGTTCGAGATCCTTGTGTTAGTTCGCGTCAAATCGCAGGGGTATCTGCCACGAGCCAGAGTAGTGTTGTTAGTGTTCCGCATCGCCATAAATATCATTCTTACCATATCAGTCTCCACCAAGAACTAACTGGTACGGATTGTATGCGTCGCGTTGAATTCTGCCGATGGGTTCAACTTCAGACTGAGAGGGATGACACATTTATTAATTTGACAAAACATGGAAATGTTAATTTGCATAACATCCATTATTGGACAACTGAAAATCCATGTTGGCTGCGGCAGGTTGCACACCAAGAACCATGGTCATTGAATGTACGGTGTGGGATTCTGGACGACAGAATTATAGGCCCCTATTTCACCGAAGGAAGCATTCACACAAGGTTGGCGCCAGTGGCGACACCTACAACTTGCTGAGATGAGGAAAGTTTCCAACCGATTTCTCATACACAAACAGCAAGTCGCCGGCGTTGCCTGGTGAAACGTTGTTGTGATGCCTCGTGTAAGGAGGAGAAATGCGTACCATCAGCTTTCCCACTTTGACAAAGGTCGGATTGTAGCCTACCGCGATTGCGGTTTATCGTATCGCGACATTGCTGCTTGCGTTGGTCGAGATCCAATGACTGTTAGCAGAATATGGAATCGGTGGGTTCAGGAGGGTAATACGGAACGCCGTGCTGGATCCCAACGGCCTCGTTTCACTCACTAGCAGTCGAGATGACAGGCATCTTATCCGCACGGCTGTAACGGATCGTGCAGCCATGTCTCGATCACTTAGTCAACAGATAGGGACGTTTGCAAGACGACGAACCTGAGTGCACGAATGCCAAAACGTCATTTTTTCGGATGAATCCTGGTTCTGTTTACAGCATCACGATGGTCGCATCCGTGTTTGGCGACATCGCGGTCATTGGAAGAAGTACTTTTAGGAGCAAGGAACACAATGTGGTATCAACACGATGGGTGTTCGGCACATTTTTCGCTGATGGCTAGAAATGAGTTGGAGGGGCAATTCCCAAATCGTTAGATTGGACTCGGAGGAGATGTGAAAGGATGTTGCTCTGGCTAAGCCATGTCTCAGCAATATCCTTTCTTCCAGGAGTGCTAGTTCTGCAAGGTTTGCAGGAGAGCTTCTGCCAAGTTTGGAAGGTAGGAGACGAGGTACTGGCAGAAGTAAAGCTGTGAGGACGGGGCGTGAGTCGTGCTTGGGTAGCTCAATTGGTAGAAGACTTGCCCGGGAAAGGCAGAGGTCCAGCCTTCGTGTCTTGGTCCGGCACACGGTTTTATTCTGCCAGGAAAGTTTCAAGTATACACGAGTTTAAAAGTCACGAGGACAATCAGCACACCAGTAGCGTGTTGATCGTCCAACACTCCGAACCAGATTAGTGCACCACAGTATCATTGCACGCTTTCAAATGGCTCTAAGCACTGTGGGACTTAACATCTGAGGTCATCAGTCCCCTTGGCTTAGAACTACTTAAACCTAACTAACCTAAGGACATCACACACAGCCGTGCCCGAGGCAGGATTCGAACCTGCAACCGTAGCAGGAGCGCCTAGAACCGCTCGGCCACAGCGGCCGGCGTTGCACACTTTATTGAGCAGTGTGGGGAGAACTTCAGTAACGTTTCATGATATTATTGTACAGTAATATTGACCGTATAGGAACCGCTGAAGGCGGGACTTGGATGATGCGGTGTCAAGGCAACTCACTCCACACGGCTAGACAAAGACAGACGTTTCTTTTCTATCTTTCTACTTATTTTTTTTTTCCTCTCCCACTCCCTGTGAGAAAAATATCCCGCACTCTCGTCAAGAGAGCCACGTCCTTCGCAGTACTCGGAGAACTTGAAATGGGCACTTTGGAAAAACGTGCAATTACGGGCAGAAAGCTCGCTGAGCAGTAAACTGGCTGCAGCCATTAAGTCGTGGGACACACGCGCACACAGACCCATTAAACGGACGCGTATGCAGCGCCGCTCTTTCAAGGTCAAGAGTTGCGGAGTTAACTGGCGTCCGCGAAGGGGTGGTGGGAACGGAAGAGGGACAGTAAATGTGGGAGGCAGCAGTAGCGTGCGGAAACAAAAGGGACCGCAACCAAAGCGCGCGGAGAAAGAGGAACAGGGAAGCGTGGTGCCGGCCAAACTGAACGTGCGTTTCCACGCGCCGTACGTTATGGCCGTGTGTGGTTCGGCAGTAATGTTACTGGCAACATGTTGCTGCAGTACGTGGCAATATCGGGGCGCGACTGAGCAATATTCCTGATTGGAAATGCTGTTGCAGGTACACTACTGGACATTAAAATTGCTACACCAAGAAGAAATGCAAGTTATAAACGGGTATTCATTGGACAAATATATTATACTAGAACTGACATGTGATTACATTTTCACGCAATTTGGGTGCATAGATCCTGAGAAATCAGTACCCAGAACAATCACCTCTGGCCGTAATAACGGCCGTGATACGCCTGGGCATTGAGTCAAGCAGAGCTTGGATGGCGTGTACAGGTACAGCTGCCCATGCAGCTTCAACACGATACCACAGTTCATCAAGAGTAGTGACTGACGTATTGTGACGAGCCAGTTGCTCGGCCACCATTGACCAGACGTTTTCAATTGATCTGGAGAATGTGCTGGCCAGGGCAGCAGCCGAACAATTTCTGTATCCAGAAAGGCCCGTACAGGACCTGCAACATGCGTTCGTGCATTATCCTGCTGAAATGTAGGGTTTCGCAGGGATCGAATGAAGGGTAGAGCCACTGGTCCTAACACATCTGAAATGTAACGTCCACTGTTCAAAGTGCCGTCAATGCGAACAAGAGGTGACCGAGACGTGTAACCAATGGCAACCCATACCATCACGCCGGGTGATACGCCAGTATGGCGATGACGAATACACGCTTCCAATGTGCGTTCACCGCGATGTCGCCAAACACGGATGCGACCATCACGATGCTGTAAACAGAACCTGGATTCATCCGAAAACATGACGTTGTGCCATTCGTGCACGTAGGTTCGTCACTGAGTACACCATCGCAGGCGCTCCTGTCTGTGATGCAGCGTCAAGGGTAACCGCAGCCACGGTCTCCGAGCTGATAGTCCATGCTGCTGCAAACGTCGTCGAACTGTTCGTGCAGATGGTTGTTGTCTTGCAAACGTCCCCATCTGTTGACTCAGGGATCGAGACGTGGCTGCACGATCCGTTACAGCCGTGCGGATAAGATGCCTGTCATCTCGACTGCTAGTGATACGAGGCCCTTGGGATCGAGCACGGCGTTCCGTATTACCCTCCTGAACCCACCGAGACCATATTCTGCTAACAGTCATTGGATCTCGACCAACGCGAGCGGCAATGTGGCGATACGATAAACCGCAATCGCGACAGGCTACAATCCGACCTTTATCATAGTCGGAAACGTGATGGTACGCATTTGCCCTTACAGGAGGCATCACAACAACGTTTCACCATGCAACGCCGGTCAACTGCTGTTTGTGTATGAGAAATGGGTTGGAAACTTTCCTCGTGACAGCACGTTGTAGGTGTCGCCACCGGCGCCAACCTTGTGTGCATGCTCTGAAAAGCTAATCATCTGCATATCACAGCATCTTCTTCCTGTCGGTTAAATTTCGCGCCTGTAGCACGTCATCTTCGTAGTGTAGCAATTTTAATGGCCAGTAGTGTAGTTTACTCACCAGTTAAACACTACCACTGCTTACTACATTTTAACTACAAAATTCATGTTCCAAGTTTCACCATAAGTACGTCTATTACTAATGATAAGAAAACCTAGAGACAAGCTACGAAACCACCAACGTTTGAAGTAAGTAGGGCTATTAAATTTTAATGTGTTGGAACAATGAATATACATAGGCTATTTCCTGTCATATTGTAACATCATCCAGTGACGTATTGACATTTATTTTCTGTGCATTATGAATGCCTTCTTGTATTCTGTGTTTTAAATAAACACTGGAATTACGTTTTAATGGTTTCTCGTTCTGCCCGGCTTGCTGCTAGCTTGCTAGACGTTGCGAAGTAGCGCTGCCTGTTTGGGAACTGCCGAATGACTTGTCATTCCACTTAGGCTAGTAAACGCCGGGTGACGTGAGTAGAAACAAATCAAACGCCAGCTTTTAAAACCGTATCTACGCTGTAGAAACTCCAGTCCGCCATGCGAAAGAAATGGTCTTACTTTGCTTGCTCCCAGCAAGCACGGAATTCCGAGCCGCTATTGGTTGCATAATACTGGTGGCTACGAAGTTCAAACGCAAAATATTTGAAAACGTTTGCGAGGGTACGTGATCAGATCGGTTTAGAATCAGTTTGGACGAATTATTTTCGAATTTTTTTGGTCGGCTCATCTTCAGAGCCTTACGGACACCTCGCCATTGGTCGCTTATATACAGAGTGTCCCACTCAAACCTCCCTGATTTCAGTGACCCAGGAGAGAAAAACCGCAGTAGATACGACAATGAAAAATGCACCACATTGTAGAGCATCTCAGAGAATTTATATTCCCGCGTCATAAGTGCCAAGTATCGTCGCCAGAGTGCAGCGTGGTCGCATGAAGTGAAAATGGCGACTCCACAGCAGTGCGCGCAAGCAGTAGTGTGGTTTGCAGAAACAAAATCGGCGATTAATGTGCAAACAACTTATGGTCATGTTTATGAATGTGATCTACCAGATGTGAAAACATTAGGAAGTTTCTGGCAACAGGAAGTGTTTTGCAACATTCTGGTGGTGCATGTTACGGAGTTTCAGAAGAGACAGTGGAGGACATCAGACAAACGTTTCTCAGAAGCCCACGTAAGTCAATTCGTCGAGCATCTAGGCAACTTGGTGTACCTCTATCGACATTGCATCGTGTAGCGCCTTCGTATATGTGCTTACAAAGTGCTACGCCAACAATAACTTCCTGGGGACATGCTGCAGCATATTCATATGGATGCCAGCTTCCTGGAAAGATGTTTATTCTCAGATGAGGCAACCTCTCACCTATCAGTAAGGGTTAATAGGCATACTGTTCAGGTTAGGGGTTCGCAGAATCCGCATGTTCTCACTGAACATGTTCGTGCCAGCCCTAAAGTAAACGTCTGGTGCGGGCAAATGCAGGACAGGATTGTTAGACCGTTCTTCTTTGCAGAACAAACAGTGAATGGGTCAGTGTATCTTTACATGTTGGAGCAGTTTGTGTACCCTCTGATACAAGACTTGCAACCCAACGTCATTTTTTCAACAAGATGGAGGTCCGCCGCATTGGACGAAGGCTGTTCCCAAGTTCCTGGATAGGAAACTTCCCAATCGTTGGATTGGATGCGGAGGACGCTTGCCTGGCCACCACGTTCACACGAATTTCGCTCCTCGATTTCTTCATGTGGGGATTCGTGAATGACCACGTGTATGCGACCTAAGTGGACTATGTTCCTATGCGACATTGTATCACTAATGCCATTGCGCCGGCCGCGGTGGCCGAGCGGTTCTAGGTGCTCAGTCCGGAACCGCGTTGCTGCTACGGTCGCAGGTTCCAATCCTGCCTCGGGCATGGATGTGTGAGATGTCCTTTGTTGTGTTTAAGTAGTTCTAAGTCTAGGGGACACGATCTCGCCGGCCGGGATGGCCGAGCGGTTCTAGGCGCTACAGTCTGGAACCGCGCGACTGCTACGGTCGCAGGTTGTAATCCTGCCTCGGGCATGGATGTGTGTGCTGTCCTTAGGTTAGTTAGGTTTAAGTAGTTCTAAGTTCTAGGGGACTGATGACCTTAGAAGTTAAGTCCCATAGTGCTCAGAGCCATTTGAACCATTGAACTGCTCGTTCGTCCTTAGCGCTACTTTTTGCTACGAACAAGGTAATGGTATTATGTTTTTGCTGTTTTACACACGAGGAACGAGCCGCGAAAAAGTTCCCTCGCCATTTCGCGTATAGGGTTGCCAGATTTCACTGAGCGAAAATAGGAACACATTAATCGACACTGACATTTTTTTAAAATAATTACATTTACTGCACATTTTCTTCATAATACACTCAATGGAGATACATAATACACACAATGAAGAGGAGAACTTTTCAGTTGAACGTACAATTTTTTTTCTCAAACTGAACGACACATTTGTAGTCTTCTGTTCCGGTGTGTGCTGCTTTGAATATCTAATTTTCTAATCGTGGGATTTGTCACAGGCCTATCCATTTTGAATACACTTCTTCCACAAAGTAATGAGTTCTAAAACGTAAAATATACGATGACTTACGATAGAGTGTTGAACCTGTTCCCGAAACGAACGAAAGAATGTTTTGTTGCATGCAGTAGAAGTACACCCTGTTCACAATGTTGTTGTTGTGGTCTTCAGTCGTGAGACTGGTTTGCTGCAGCTCTCCATGCTACTCTATCCTATGCAAGCTTCTTCATCTCCCAGTACCTACTGCAACCTACATCCTTCTGAATCTGCTTAGTGTATTCATCTCTTGGTTTCCCTCTACGATTTTTACCCTCCACGCTGCCCTCCAATACTAAATTGGTGATCCCTTGATGCCTCAGAACGTGTCCTACCAACTGATCCCTTCTTCTAGTCAAGTTCTGCCACAAACTCCTCTTTTCCCCAATCCTATTCAACACTTCCTCATTAGTTATGTGATCTACCCATCTAATCTTCAGCATTCTTCTGCAGCACCACATTTCGAAAGTTTCTATTCTCTTCTTGTCCAAACTATTTATCGTCCATGTTTCACTTTCATACATGTCTACACTCCATACAAATACTTTCAGAAACGACTTCCTGACACTTAAATCTATACTCGATGTTAACAAATTTCTCTTCTTCAGAAACGTTTTCCTTGCCATTGCCAGTCTCATTTTATATCCTCTCTACTTCGATCATTATCAGTTATTTTGCTCCCCGAATAGCAAAACTCATTTACTACTTTAAGTGTCTCGTTTCCTAATCTAATTCCCTCAGCATCACCCGACTTAATTCGACTGCATTCCATTATCCTTGTTTTCCTTTTGTTGATGTTCATCTTATATCCTCCTTTCAAGACACTATCCATTCCATTCAACTGCTCTTCCAAGTCCTTTGCTGTCTATGACAGAATTACAATGTCATCGGCGAACCTCAAAGTTTTTATTTCTTCTCCGTGGATTTTAATACCCTCTCCGAATTTTGTTTCCTTCACTGCTTGCTCAATATACAGATTGAATGACATCGGGGAGAGGCTACAACCCTGTCTCACTCCCTTCCCAACCACTGCTTCCCTTTGATGCCCCTCGACTCAAGTAACTGCCATTTGGTTTCTATACAAATTGTAAATAGCCTTTTGTTCCCTATATATTACCCCTGCCACCCTCAGAATTTGAAAGAGAATATTCCAGTCAACATTGTCAAAAGCTTTCTCTAAGTCTACAAATGCTAGAAACGTGGGTTTGCCTTTCCTTAATCTAGCTTCTAAGATAAGTCGTAGGGTCAGTATTGCCTCACGTGTTCCAATATTTCTACGGAATCCAAACTGATCTTCCCCGAGGTCGGCTTCTACTAACTTTTCCATTCGTCTGTAAAGAATTCGCGTTAGTATTTTGCAGCCGTGACTTATTAAACTGATTGTTCGGTAATTTTCACATCTGTCAACACCTGCTTTCTTTGGGATTGGAATTATTATATTCTTCTTGAAGTCTGAGGGTATTTCGCCTGTCTCATACATCTTGCTCACCAGATGGTAGAGTTTTGTCAGGACTGGCTCTCCCAAGTCCGTCAGTAGTTCCAATGGAATGTTGTCTACTCCCGGGGTCACAGAAGGAAGAAAAATTCTGAGGAGGTGCGGTGTTGGGAGGACAAGCCGGACCTCGTCACGCAGTGCTAGTACGACACTCACACTTACATACAGGTATCAATTTATGCCTAAGCAAGGCTCCAATCCGAATTGATAGTTTCATGTTGATTGTGCTTTTTTGCTCCCATTCCGTATCATAGACAATTCGAAATTGAAAAGAGCCGGTAATAAAACTTATATTTTGGCAATAAAAAAAAAAACCAACGATCATTTCGCAATGGCTGCAACTCAACTTTCTGTGTCGGCTCGCAGAGCTTCGGAACGATCGACACGAGACAGGAACAGGCCGAAGTCGACCAACGAGCCAGAACTAGCCGGGCTTTGCTGATCTCTTTGTTAAGGGGGGTAGGACGTCAAACGGGCCGACTTGGAGCAGGAGAGGCACCACTTTAATTTCCACTGTCTATACTTTTACAAATAAATTCATAAAACTTTGTCAGCATCACCAGGAAGGATTCAGGATACACACTCATTGCAGTGGAAGTTCGAAAACATAACGAAGTAATTTTCTTTTTTACGTGCGAAATTTCATTACTTTTTCACTTACGAATACCTGCATTTGTTGCTATAGGTACACTTTCCTTCATAAGTTAGAGAGATTCTTCGATCAATTTTGCACAAAACACATACCATACTTACAGGTGTATGCAACTCTAGAATTTATTTAACTTATGAAAAAATTAATGAGCTGTTATATTTTAAACTTCATTTTTTATTACCTCAAATTTTACGACAGTTTTTAATAGATGTTGAAAATTCTAGAGTTTCATACACCTTTAAGTATGGTTTGTGTGCTGTGCAAAATTCATCGAAGAATCTCTCTTACTTATGAAGAAAAGTGTACCTATAGCAACAAATGCTGCCATTAGTAAGTGTAAAAAATGATGAAATTTCACTTGTAAAAACAAATTACTTCGTTATGTTTTCGAACTTCCTCTGCTAAGAGTGTGAATCCTGAATCCTTGCTGGTGATGCTGACAAAGTTTTATGAATTTATTTGTAAAAGTATAGACAGTGCAAATTAAAATGTCCTGTGGTACCTCTCCTGCTCCAAGTCGGCGCGTTTGACGTCCTACCCCCCTTATTAGACGGCACACAGCACAGTTCTGCTTCGGACGTCACATCCGTCTCACCCTGAGAGTTTCAAGTATTTTTTTTTTTTTAATGGGACTTAACTTCTGAGGTCATCAGTCCCCTAGAACTTAGAACTACTTAAACCTAACTAACCTAAGGACATCACACACATCCATGCCCGAGGCAGGATTCGAACCTGCGACCGTAGCGGTAGCGCGGTTCCAGACTGTAGCGCCTAGAACCGCTCGGCCACGCCGGCCGGCAGAGTTTCAAGTCCCATCCCATGCGCACCCTAACATGGAGAGCGTAATCTGCGTCGTAAAATTTGGTACTCGAAGGTTAAAAACTATGTCACTATGCCTCATGTTCAAAATCGGTACATTTGTCGTGCGGTTAAATGTTTGCACCGTACCCGGAACAAAACGGGGAAATTCCGTATCGTTCCGGCTACAACCCATCGTGTACCGTCGTAAGTGGAAGAGAGCGCTACCTGTAAGCGACGGTGTTGTTCGCAGCGGCGCCGCATGATGGCGGCGCGGCGCCACCTCCGCCTCGGCTGCCCCGCGCTGCTGACAGGATTCTGCAAAGAAAGAAAAAAGAATAACTCACACAATAACTTCAAGGTTTCTTTCCCTAGCGACGCTGCAGGAACTGTGTCGGGAGCTTAACGAGACATAAGTGCGGTTACTGCGACGGTAAAAAAGAAACGTTCGTATGCCATTGTTGGGCTTCTAACAACCCTATGACAACAAAGGTCAGCATTTTAATAACGATTGTGGTGTTGCTCACGCTGCTAAATACTGCATTTTCGGGCAACACCAGTCATATTATGTGGCAGGTGTCATTAGAGCACAGTTAATAGTCATTTCATGTAATAATGAAAAAACTAGGCACTCACCTTTTTGTGTTTCCCACGCTGGTCTCGTCTTAAAATCATGGCTCAATCGTTGAAAATCTAGGTGGTTATGTTTCCAAGCTCGGATGCAAAGAGCCCTAGGTTTTATTCTGCTATATTCAAAAGTTTTGTAGATGCGCTTCACAAACCATTCTTGAAGATTACACTTTTACTGGACAATGGTGATGTAAAAAAATAATAAGCACTCCGAATTTAAGTTACAATTCCTTTTAATTGCAATATCACGTAAACACAAAACATCACTTCACAATACAAAACATACTTGAAAACATCTTCCTCACAGTCACTGTTAAAGTTCACATTTTATAAGCTGACGACAATATGCGTCTTTCCAACATGACGTCCACGACTTGACTTTTTCAAGGTCCGACTCTCTAACAACTCAACAACTAACCATAAACTAACTATCGCTTACGCGCCCAAAAATCAGAGTTACAAGTACGTCAAAGATCATAGGGACACAATACACACAAGAATAATATCATTGTAATATAAACATATCGATGTATCACAAATGAAATCAAATCTGAATGTTGTCTCAGAAATATGTTAAGTAGTTAACAGAAATACAGTAGAATATTACTGGTATCGAGAGGTTCAGGTGAGGTACCATAATGGTTACGTAATTCAAGTACCATTACAGGTTGAATGTCCCATTCGGGTATGGCCGCCAAGTGCAAGTCTTATTTGATTCGGCGCAACATTCGGCGATTTGAGGCCGATGTTAAAGATGATGACAACTCAATACGCAGTCCACGAGTGGAGGAAATCGCCGATCCGGTCGGGAAATCGAACTCAGGTCCAGTGCATGGGAGGCGAGCACGTTACCGCCCAGCTGAGCGGGCTGACACCATCACCGTGCCAACTCACGACAAACATGTAACAGTTGCAGACGTCTGACAAAGTTGGTCTGCCAAAGATACAGGCTTATTCTGAATGATGGACACATTTTCAAAACTTCGCATTTGTTGAAGTACAAATCCAAAATTAAAAAGCTTTATATTAATGAAAAGAGGAACTTTCAAATTTTTTCATATTGTTTCATATTATTTTAATAATTTGTAATTACAGTAGAATCGGAATTTAAAAGATCTTTGAAGGACTTACGGTCAAATAAGGCAGAAGGGATAGATAACATTCCATCAGAATTTCTAAAATCATTAAGGGAAGTGGCAACAAAACGACTATTCACGTTGGTGTGTAGAATATATGAGTTTGGCGATATACCATCTGACTTTCGGAAAAGCATCATCCACACAATTCCGAAGACGGCAAGAGCTGACAAGTGCGAGAATTATCGCACAATCAGCTTAACGGCTCATGCATCGAAGCTGCTTACAAGAATAATATACAGAAGAATGGAAAAGAAAATTGAGAATGCGCTAGGTGACGATCAGTTTGGCTTTAGGAAAAGTAAAGGGACGAGAGAGGCAATTCTGACGTTCCGGCTAGTAATGGAAGCAAGGCTAAAGAAAAATCAGGACACTTTCATAGGATTTGTCGACCTGGAAAAAGCGTTCGACAATATAAAATGGTGCACGCTGTTCGAGATTCTGAAAAAAGTAGGGGTAAGCTATAGGGAGAGACGGGTCATATACAATATGTACACCAACCAAGAGTGGACGATCAAGAACGAAGTGCTCGTATTAAGAAGGGTGTAAGACAAGGCTGTAGCCTTTCGCTCCTACTCTTCACTCTGTACATCGAGGAAGCAATGATGGGAATAAAAGAGAGGTTCAGGAGTGGAATTAAAATACAAGGTGAATGGATATCAATGATACGATTCGCTGATGACATTGCTGTCCTGAGTGAAAGTGAAGAAGAATTAAATGATCTGCTGAACGGAATGAACAGTCTAATGAGTACACAGTATGGTCTGAGAGTAAATCGGAGAAAGACGAAGGTAATGAGAAGTAGTAGAAATGAGAACAGCGAGAAACTTAACATCAGGATTGATGGTCACGAAGTCAATGAAGTTAAGGAATTGTGCTACCTAGGCAGTAAAATAACCAATGAGGGATGGAGCAAGGAGGGCATCAAAAGCAGACTCGCTATGGCAAAAAAGGCATTTCTGGCCAAGAGAAGTCTACTAATATCAAATACCGGCCTTAATTTGAGGAAGAAATTTCTGAGGATGTACGTCTGGAGTACAGCATTGTATGGTAGTGGAACATGGACTGTGGGAAAACCGGAACGAAGCATTTGAGATGTGGTGCTATAGACGTTGAAAATTAGGTGGACTGATAAGGTAGGGAATAAGGAGGTTCTGCGCAGAATCGGAGAGGAAAGGAATATGTGGAAAACACTCATAACGAGCAGGGACAGGATGATAGGACACTTGCTAAGACATGAAGGAATGACTTCCACGGTACTAGAGGGAGCTGTAGAGGGCAAAAACTGTAGAGGAAGACAGAGATTGGAATACGTCAAGCAAATAATCGAGGACGTAGGTAGCAAGTGCTACTCTGAGATGAAGAGGTTAGCACAGGAAAGGAATTCGTGGCGGGCAGCATCAAACCAGTCAGTAGACTGACGGAAAAAAAAGAGAGAAGTTCTAACTTATAGGAGGCTGATGACCTCAGAAGTTAAGTCCCATAGTGCTCAGAGGCATTTGGAATGACGGCCCCATTGCCGCGCGAACTCTACCAGCCGCCATCGCCGGGAAACTTTGAAACTTCCTCTTTTCATTGATATGAAGCTTGTTCATTTTGGATTTCTACTTCAATACATACGAATTTTTGAAAATAGGCCCATCATTTACAGTAACCCTGTATTTGACGTAGTGTAACATTGACCTATTGTCAAATGTTATTTTTAGTCAAATGAGTCTGATCAGATCTAGCGCATCGACTTAGATTTGGTGCGCCGGCCTCGGTGGTCTAGCGGTTCTAGGCGCGCAGTCAGGAACCGCGCGACTGCTACGGTCGCAGGTTCGAATCCTGCCTCGGGCATGGATGTGTGTGATGTCCTTAGGTTAGTTAGGTTTAACTAGTGCTAAGTTCTAGGGGACTGATGACCTTAGCAGTTAAGTCCCATAGTGCTCAGAGCCATTTGAACTATTTTTTTTTTTAGATTTGGTGCGATCTCCTTGTGTTTACTGTGAGCAGAAATCTCGCCTCCTTGCTTTGACCAGAGCCTAAGACGAGGAGTCACGAAAAGTGCCACCGTTTTTCTGCAACGTCGCTAAGCGGCTGGCGCGTATAAAGTAAACACACTGCAAAACGATTACAAAAAACAAAGAATGCCGTATTTCGGAGATTACTGTGGAGCTATAAATATGGAAAGGCCTTGTGTAATGTGGCATGAAATATAATAGCGTTCCTTATTTAGACAGGGACATGGAAGTCCACCGTCTTTTCTGCACAGTGAATTAGAATAATCTGCACTGACACATTTGTATTTGAAGTCAGAAACAGGAAAGATGTACGGCAACTACATTATCACCACCGATACTTATTTGTTAACTGAAAAGGGATTACAGAAGTGTTATTGTTTGTCAAGGGCAGAAAATTAGCACTACACGAATCGTAGATGATCCAGCGGTGGTTGCTTGAACAGAACAGGAATTGAGGTTTTGTGCTGAATGTACTGGAACTTAAGATGTGCATATAAACAATAAAGCGACACAAAAATGGTTCAAATGGTTGTAACCACTATGGGACTTAACATCTGAGGTCATCAGTGCCCTACACTTATAACTACTTAAACCTAACTAACCTAAGGCCATCACACACAGCAATGACCGAGGCAGGATTCGAACCTGCGACCGTAGTAGCAGCGCGGTTCCGGACTAAAGCGCCTAGTACCGCTCGGCCACAGAGGCCGTCTAAAGCGTCACAGGCAAAAATGATAGAGTAATGAATATTGCAGCCGGGAAAGAGTAACTCGATAGGTACACGTACATCGCAGAAGTGAGGGCAAGGCAGAAAGCCTTTTATAGGAATAAACAGCGGCTATGTAGGAATAAACAGCACCTGATGTCAAAGAACATAAAAATCGTGTCTAGTTCGCATGCATTAAATGGAATTTTAGTATACGCAACTGCAGAGCGTAGTAACAAATCTTCGTGGGCCATTATCAAGTAAAAAAAAAAAGAAACACCCAACCCTTCGTCTAAACAGGTCTCGGAAGGCCCAACGGTATCGACCGGCCGCCGTGTCATCCTCAACCTGCAGGCGTCACCAGATGCCGATGTGGAAGGGCCGTGTCGTCAGCACATCGTTCTCCCGGCCGTTTTGTCGGTTTACGAGACGGGAGCCGCTACTTCTCAATCAAGTAGCTCCCCAGTTTTCCTCACAAGGGCTTGAGTGCACCCCGCTTGTCTACAGCGCTCGGCAGACCGGACGGTCATCCATCCAACTGCTAGCCCAGCCCGACAGCGCTTAACTTTCGTGATCTGACGGGAACCGGTGTTGCCACAGCGGCAGGGCCGTTGGTTGTTCTAAAGTAACTGTCCCGAAATATTTGATAACGGTGTAATCGTCAATGTCGGCCACGTCTGAGATATTGCCCAAAGAAATAACATGAATATTTGATCAAATTTTTTCGTGGAGAAAATTTGATAGTGTAGTACTGGCCTTAACGAGATTGTGTGGACTCTGGCCCCTTGCACTAGCAAGGGCAGGCGATGACGGTGGGATCACGGATCTACTTCAGACGTTGTGCGCTTCTGGTAGGCCATTAAAACAACACGATTTTCAAGTAGTTAGGCGCAGTAATCTGGTAATTTCGAGAAAATGGCAAGAGAAGTTTTATGCGTCTCTTGTGTGGCTTATGTGTCTGTGCGAACGTGCTGATCGTAATCAGTCGTTGTTCAAATGGCTCTGAGCACTATGGGACTTAACATCTGTGGTCATCAGTCCCCTAGAACTCAGAACTACTTAAACCTAACTAACCTAAGGACAGCACACAACACCCAGTCATCACGAGGCAGAGAAAATCCCTGACCCCGCCGGGAATCGAACCCGGGAACCCGGGCGTGGGAAGCGAGAACGCTACAGCACGACCACGAGATGCGGACAATGAGTCGTTGTGATCAGGTGCTGACTGGCACGGTAACTCAGCGTGTTCGGTCAGAGGGTTAGCTGCCCTATGTAAGAAAAAAACGAGTGAATAGATCAAAGGCGAACTTTAACGGGTGTCATGGGACGTCCGCCCCGAACAAGTGCAAGTAACAATAACGAACAATACAGGGTGTACATAAAATCCGGGAACTTTTTCAATTATTTATTGCACAAGAACCAAACATTGTATAGATATCATACATTTCTCATTTTGAAGAGAAACCCTGAAAGTGTTCCTTCATGTATATCCCCCCCCCCCCCCCCAGCGTAGTTTGGTAATTTTCCGGTAGTCAGCGCTAGTCGCAAACGAGGCGGGTTCAGGTGCGGAGCAAGCTTTCTGTTTGTTGGAGTTCGTGAAATGGCCTCCCCGATCACCAGAGCTCATTCCGTGTGACTTTTTTCTGTGGGGACACATTAAAGATCTGGTGTGTGTACCGCCTCTACCACGTGATGTAGCAGAGCTCCGGGAGAGAATACGGGAAGCGAGCGACTGCTCACAGTCGACGATGCCATGCTGGGACGGGTATGGCGAGAATTCGATTACCGTATTGACGTCTCCCACATCAGTCGTGGTTCACATATCGAATGTTTGTATTAAAAAAATAAAAATAAAAAAAAAGCTTTCGGAGATTCTCTTCAAAACGCAGTATGTATGACCTCAGTGCAATGTTTAGTTTTTGTGCGATAAATAATTGTAAGTGTTCCACGACGTTATGTACGCTCTGTATGTTAAAGAAAAAAAAAGTGGTTAGCGTTCGCGCATGTGCGCCGACTATAACACCACGTTCAAACTCACTTAAATGTTGATAACCTGCCATTGTAGCAGCAGTAACCAATATAACAACTACGCCAGATACTTGCTGTCTCATGTAGGCATTGCCGACCGCAGCGCCGTATTGTGCCTGTTTACTTATCTCTGTATTTGAAGACGCATGCCACTGCATCTCCAAGGTAGCGACGAAGTGGGGATTTTCAAGCACGACCACTTCACGAGTGTACCATGAATATCAGGTTGGTTGGTTGGTTTTGGGGAAGGAGACCAGACAGCGTGGTCATCGGTCTCATCGGATTAGGGGAAGAAAGGGGAAGCAAGTCGGCCGTGCCCTTTCAGAGGAACCATCCCGGCATTTGCCTGGAGTGATTTAGGGAAATCACGGAAAACCTAAATCAGGATGGCCGGACGCGGGATTGAACCGTCGTCCTCCCGAATGCGAGTCCAGTGTCTAACCACTGCGCCACCTCGCTCGAATAGGAGGAATCCGGTAAAACATCAAATGTCCGGCATAGCTGCGGCTGGAAAAACATCGTGCAAGAACGGGACCAACGACGACTCTAGAGAATGTTCAATGTGACACAAGTGCAACCCTTCCGCAAATTGCTGCAGATTTCAGTGCTGGGCCATCAACAAGTGTCAGCGTGCGAACCATTCAACCAAACATCATCGATACGGGCTTTCGGAGCCGAAGGCCCACTCGTATAGCCTCAATGACTGCACGACACAAACCTTTATGTCTCGCCTGGGTCCGCAACACTGACATTGGACTGTTGATGACTGGAAACATGTTTCCTGGTCGGAAGAGTCTCGTTTCAAATTTTATCGAGCGGATGGACGTGTACGGGTATGGAGACAACCTCATGAATCCATGGACCCTGCATGTCAGCAGAGGACTGTTCAAGCTCGTGTAGGCTCTGTAATGGTTTGGGGCGTGTACAGTTGGAGTGATGTGGAACCTCTGATACGTTTAGATACGATTGTCACAGGTGACACATACGTAAGCATCCTGTCTGATTACCTGCATCCATTCGTGACGATTGTGGATTGCGACTTGGGAAATTCCAGTAGGACAATGCGACACCCCTCACGTCAAAAATTGCCACAGAGTGGCTCCAGGAAACAATTCTGCTGGCCAGCAAACTCCCCACAGATGAACATATTGAGCATTGCAACGTGCTGTTCAGAAGAGATCTCCACCCCCTCGTACTCTTACTGATTTATGGACAGCCCTACAGGATTCATGGTCTCAATCCCCTCCAGCACTACTTCAGACATTAGTCGAGTAGATGGCATATCGTGTCGCGGCACTTCTGCGTGCTCGCGGGGGCCCTGCAGGATATTAGACAGGTGTATCATTATCCTTGGTTCCTCAGTTTAGTTTACTTTTAAGCAGTGCAAAATCGTTTGAATAACTGCGAAATGCAGAGCTGAGTTTCTGGCCACCTGGGCGGACATTTCAGAGCAGCTGCGGTACCAGCCGTATGCTACGAGAGAGTCGGAATACCGTTTGGTGCCACAGGCTGCACACGGCAAAGTAAACCACGTGCAGTTGCTGACGCGGGGTTCGAACTGGGACCGGTGGCCCAGTTCCCGTCCCACGCCGTGCTGAAGCCTTGCGCTCGCTTTGCCGACGTGAGGCAGCGCCGACCCTTGCGGGCAACGAACTCCACAGCAAGGAGAGCGGCACCTGTTAGGCGGTACACACAGACAGAGAGAGAGAGAGAGAGAGAGAGAGAGAGTGGGATGCCAGCGCAGCGGGCCCGTTGCAAGTCAGGGGCGGAGAGAGCTTCTGACGGCGTCCTGGGACTTTCGTACGATCTAACAGGGGGAGGTCCCTAGCGGCGGGATCGACTTTTTGAAACTATCTATACGGCGATGTGGATTATGATCCCAGTATCACACACTGCACACATTCACTCAGGTGGGCCCAGGTTTGCGAGTAATTGGAAAAAAAACGGAAATTCGGAATTTTCTGTCATACTCATAAGGGAACCTCCCCATCGCACCCCCCTCAGATTTAGTTATAAGTTGGCACAGTGGATAGGCCTTGAAAAACTGAACACAGATCAATCGAGAAAACAGGAAGAAGTTGCGTGGAACTATGAAAAAAATAATCAAAATATACAAACTGAGTAGTCCATGCGCAAGATAGGCAAGATCAAGGATAGTGTGAGTACACGAGCGCCGTGGTCGCGTGGTTAGCGTAAGCAGCTGCGGAACGTGGGGTCCTTGGTTCAAGTCTTCCCTTGAGTAAAATTTTGTTTTCGCAAAGTTATGATCTGTCCGTTCGTTAATTGACGTCTCTGTTCACTGTAATAAGTTTAGTGTCTGTGGTTTACGACCGCACCGCAAAACCGTGCGATTAGTAGACGAAAGGACGTGCCTCTCCAATGGGAACCGAAAACATTTGATCGCAAGGTCATAGGTCAACCGATTCCTCCACAGGAAAACACGTCTGCTATATTCTATACGACACTGGTGACGGAATGTGCGTCACATGACAGGAATATGTTGTCGACCCACCTAACTTGCACACTTGGCGAATGGGTAAAAAGATTCTTCTACCTTGGCAGATTTAGGTTTTCTTGTGGATGTGATAATCACTCCCAAAAAAGTGATGAAAACATAAGACTTTGTCACATAAACTAAAAATAAAAAATTAAACTTTTCACTCCAGGGAAGACTTGAACCAAGGTCCTTTCACTCCGCAGCTGCGCACGCTAACCCTGAGACCACGACGCTCCTTTTTTTTTTTTTACGCTCCTTGGTTGTACTTGCTTTATGTTGCATATCTTACGTATGGACTATTCAGTTTGTATATTTTGCTTATTTTTTTCATAGTTCCACACAACTTCTTCCTGTTTTCTAGATTGATCTGTGTTCAGTTTTTCAAGGCCTATTCACTGTGCCAACTTATAACTAAATCTGAGGGGGGTGCGATGGGGAGGTTCCCTTGTCAGTAGCGGTAAATAAAAAGTTGCGTTCTTTTAGCCTAGTTGCCGGCCGCGGTGGTCTAGCGGTTCTAGGCGCTCAGTCAGGAACCGCGCGACTGCTACGGTCGCAGGTTCGAATCCTGCGTCGGGCACGGATGTGTGTGATGTCCTTAGGTTTGTTAGGTTTAACTAGTGCTAAGTTCTAGGGGACTGATGACCTCAGATGTTAAGTCCCATAGTGTTCAGAGCCATTTGAATCATTTTCTGCGTGGTATGATGCATAGGATAAGAGCTTCACATACTGCAGGTTGTAGGTTCGTATCTCGACAGGTGCGGTACGTTTTTTTATGTTTAAATCTTTATCGAAACTACTTCAATCATTATTTTTATTCAGTTAGTTGGTTTAAATGTATTTTTTTTTCTATTCCTTTGTCACATCATTTTAACCACTGCATGAACTTTTTCATTTGTTACTTTTTTTTAATTTAATTCTTTTTCCAGTAGGAATTTTTGTGCATATGAATATAAGTATTTTCATCTATTATAATGATCATATATTTCAGAATTCCGATCTATCAGTTAAAAAAAGGCGAAATAATTTATTTATATTTGCACAATACTGTGAAAATTTGTTTTTGTTACAAGATGCGCATTTTTTTGCATGACAATCGTCACACAAACATTTAAAACGTAACCTAAATACCTGTAGCACTAGGGACAAAATGACGCAGATGAAAATTTAAATGAAAGACGAGTTTATGAATAAAACGGAATTCAAGCAAAATGATAAACAGACATAATAAGCGCAATAACAAAGACGAAAAAACAGGGTGATAAAACAAGAAATTAATTCGAAATTAATACATAAAATTAATTTTAATTAAAAACACATGAACCTAGATTTCAAGTGGAGAAGGAACGATAGGAAGAAAAATAAGAGCAACTGCAGAAGTTGATATTATGATTAAAATTATGTGACAGAGGAATGCAATAAAAAATTACATTTAAATCAATTAACTGAACAAGAATGATGATCAGAGTCATTTCGAAAAAGATTTAGAAATAAAAGATTGTTACTGCACCTGACGAGATTCGAAACCACAACCTCGTGCATATGAAGCAGCTATTTTCCTAGCTATTATACCACGCAACCTAATTGCATAAGGTAACTACACTGAAGAGACGAAGAAACTGGTACACCACACTAATGTCGTGTAGGGCCCTCGCGAGCACGCAGTAGTGCCGCAACACGACGTGGCATGGACTCGACTATTGTCTGAAGTAGTGCCGGAGGGAACTCACACCGTGAATCCTGCAGGGTTGGTTCAAATGGTTCAAATGCCTCTGAGCACTATGGGACTTAACATCTATGGTCATCAGTCCCCTAGAACTTAGAACTACTTAAACCTAACTAACCTAAGGACAGCACACAACACCCAGCCATCACGAGGCAGAGAAAATCCCTGACCCCGCCGGGAATCGAACCCGGGAACCCGGGCGTGGGAAGCGAGAACGCTACCGCACGACCACGAGATGCGGGCCTTGCAGGGTTGTCCATAAATCCGTAACAGTAAGAGGGGTGGAGATCTCTTCCGAACAGACGTTGCAAGGCATCGCAGACATGCTCAATAATGTTCATGTCTCGGGAGTTTGGTGGCCAGCGGAAGTGTTTGAACTCAGAAGAGTGTGCCTGCAGCCACCACGTAGCAATTCTAGACGTGAGGGGTGTCGCATTGTCCTGCTGGAATTGACCGTCGGAATGCACAATGGACATCAGTGGATGCAGATGATCAGACAGGGTGCTTACGTAGGTGTCACCTGTCAGAGACATATCTAGACATATCAGAAGTCGCATATCACTGCAACTGCAAACGCGCCACACAATTACATATCCTCCACCAGCTTGAAAATTCCCCTGCTGATATGCAGAGTCCATGGTTCCACGAGGTTGTCTCCATACCTGTACACGTCCATCCGCTCGATACAGTTTGAAACGAGACTCGTCCGACCAGGCAACATGTTTCCAGTCATCAACAGTCCAATGTCGGTGTTGACGGGCCCAGGCGAGGCGTAAAGCTCTGTGTCGTGGAGGCATCGAGGGTACACCAGTGCGCCTTCCGCTCCGAAAGCCCGTATTGATGATGTTTCGCTGAATGGATCGCACGCTGACTGTTGTTGATGGTCCAGCATTCAAATCTGCAGCAATTTGCGGAAGGGTTGCACTTCTGACACGTTGAACGATTCTCTTGAGTCGTAATTTGTCCCGTTCCTGCAGGATCTGGCCGCAGCGATGTCGGAGATTTGATATTTGACTGGATTCCTGATATGCACGGTACACTCGTGAAATGACCGTACTTGAAAATCCCGACTTCGTCGCTACCTCGTAGATGCTGTGTCCAATCGCTTGTGCGACGTCTGTACAAACTAACTTTACCCATTACTTGCCATTGTCCCTTTTTTGGGACGCGTATATTTTACGTATTTCTACGTACGTGAGCAATGGAGCTTTTAGCCTTTATTGTTGCACCTGTAGGATCAACTAACTGCTATAATACCTGTAAATGTAAAATAAATAACTTTTTCCTGAGTACTTCACGTCAGGAAAATTATAATCTTGCCGAATTTTTGTTCTCTCACTTGGCAGCACTGTATGTCTGCTGGTAGTTCCTGGACGACAATGAGCTGCGATTTAGTTGTCTGGACGTGTTTGTTATGAACATACGGATGTCCGCATAAGATTAAGTATACTTCAGATTTTTTTAAGTAAGTGCAGTATCGATAATTTTATGCGTCCCAATAATGGGACAGTGGCATGTTACACTATCATTTATTGTTGATGTGCCCTATTCTTGTATAGAGTTATTAAACAGAGAAGAATTGCATTTTACGTTCTTCATATCTGCTTTTTTTCATATTCTATTCAAATTTTACGATTCCAACAGGATAAAAACATACCGCGTGGACTTACACTATCAAATTTGGATATAAAATTTGGTGTCTTACAAGTTCCAATGGCTTTCTTTATAATTTTTCGCCATACTGTGGCAAGACTGACAAGAAACAGGAGCCTTTAGGTGCAAGGGCAGTAAATGAACTAACCAGCATGATTCCAGAATCAGAGCATCCGAATTATAAGCTTTTCTGTGACAACTTTTTCACCAGTGTTGACACACTCATCACACTCGGAAAGAGTAAAATGAAAGCTACAGGGACAATAAGAGAGATCCGAACTAATGCATGTTCTGTGACTGACTCGAAAAGAATGGCAAAAGAAAAGCAACGGGGATTCTATGACTACATCTTTGACAAAGAGAACGAAGTTCTGGTTGTGAAATGGAGTCACAACAAACCAGTATGTGTAGCGACTAATTACAGTACTGTTACTGCTCTGAGTTCTACTAAAAGATACTCACGGGCAAAGAAAAAGGATATATCTGTTACAATGCCACATCTCATTGAAGAAAACAATACCCATATGGGTGGCGTAGATCTACTGGACAAGCAGATATCACTTTATAGGACGAGGATAAGGTCAAAGAAATGGTGGTGGGCATTATTCACACAGATGATAGATATCTGCGTAGCAACACATGGCGTGCATACCAAATTTGTAACTCTAATGAGAAGCTCTCACTTGTGGATGTCCGACGGAGAATAGTGATCTTTTACCTATCAAAGAAAACAGGATCAGTACCAAAACGCAGAGGACCACAAGGAAGCAAATTGATGGGAGGACGGGTGAGCACAGATGTACGACCAGATCCAGGAAATCATTTCATTGTGCCAAGTAAAACACAGAAGAGACGTGCTTACTGCAACAAAAATTTGTGATAGGTGCAATGTTAGTGTACACGACAAGTGTTTTGCTTCATTTCATACTGAATAGACATGCAATAATATTAAAACATTCTTTATTTATTGTTTGTGTTGCTTCTTACAATATTATGCATGGAGAATAAAGTTGCGAATTTGGATAGCGCATTTGGCCAATGTCCCAAAAATGGAACGGTCTGTAGGTTTTGTTCTAATAAACTGAAAATTTTCAAAACAACTTTTTATTCAATTAATCACTCAGTGTAACGTATTTATGTATAAAAATTTGCAAAAAATGATCCGATAGAGTTTTGGCCAGTAATGGGTTAAATCTTGGTAACCTGCCACTGTAGCAGCAGTAACCGATCTAACAATTGCGCCACACACTTGTCTTATACAGGCGTTGCCGACCGCAGAGCTGTATTCTGCCTGTTTACATATCTCTTACTTGAATACGGACGCCCATACCAGTTTGTTTGGCGCTTCTGTGTATTTACTCCCTTCGCCAAAAAAGTTAACAGGACAGCTTATTTTTTGTTTGCAGTGTTAAGAAGGAAGAATTGTTGTTTTTATGTTACCTGGTATGTGTGCGTTTTCGAAATGACCTCGGCCATGTTTCCGCACAGACTCGCTAGGTGGTATGACTGTGCTTTGCACCACACTGTTTGGGTTCTTGGCGCATTAGAGACGGTGACACAGTGGAGGCTGACTGTGAGCAAGGAGTGAACTGTAAGGTCTGCGTCAGGCTCGGGAAAACCTCGAGTGAAACGTGCACAACGATTAAGCAAGTTCACACATGCGACGGGCTTTCGAGAAGTAACGTTTTCGAGTGACATAAAATGTCTCGCGAAGGCAGAGATTCAGTGCAAGACGATCCCGGAGCTTGTCGGCCGTCTGCAGCACACAGCGACTCAGACGTGGAGCGTGCGAGGCAGCTTTTGCAAGAAGGCCGCCACGTAACTGTGCGTGCGGTATCAGAAGAACCTGACTCGAATCGTGATGTGCGTCTTAAGATTTTAGGCGAAGATTTAGGGAAATGCAAAGCTAATGCGAAACACGTTCCTCACACTCTAACAGACTGTGGGGCCGCGGGTTAATAAGAATAAATAGCAAATATTGATCGCCGTCTTGTACGAGCTCCTGAAATCTGTAGGTTTCTTTATAAATAAATCTTCTGCTATCAGTCACGATTTTCTTTATTTACCTTTCACACGACGTGTTTCGGGAAATGAGTCCCATTTTCAGGTGCGTTTTTTGTGTGTATTATGCCTTTCTGTGTTGTGTTATCGATATGTGAGAGTCTGATTCATTTAGTTGACTTTATTGGAATATACAGGGTGGTCCATTGATCGTGACCGAGCCAAATATCGCACGAAATGAGCGTCAAACGAAAAAACTACAAAGAACGAAACTCGTCTAGCTTGAAGGGGGAAACCAGATGGCGCTATGGTTGGCCCGCTATATGGCGCTGCCATAGGTCAAACGGATATCAACTGCGTTTTTTTAAATAGGTACCCCAATTTTTTATTACACATTCGTGTAAAGAAATATGAATGTTTTAGTTGGACTACTTTGTCCGCTTTGTGATAGATGGCGCTGTAATAGTCACAACCATACGGCTCACAATTTTAGACGAACAGTTGGTAACAGGTAGGTTTCTTTAAATTAAAATACAGAACGTGGGTACGTTTGAACATTTTATTTCGGTTGTTCCAATATGATACATGTACCTTTGTGAACTTATCATTTATGAGAACGCATGCTGTTACAGCGTGATTACCTGTAAATACCACGTTAATGCAATAAATACTCAAAATGATGTCCGTCAACGTCAATGCATTTGGCAGTAAGTATAACGACATTCCTCTCAACAGCGAGTGCGAAAAAAGTGGTCCAACTAAAACACTCATATTTCTTTACGTACTACACGGATATGTAATAAAAATGGGCGTTCCTATTTAAAAAAAAAAAACGCAGTTGATGTCCGTTTGACTTATGGAAGCGCCATCTAGTGGGCCAACCATAGCGCCATCCGGTTTCCCCCTTCAAGCTAGACGAGTTTCGTTCCTCGCAGTTTTTTCGTTTGATGCCCATTTCGTGAGATATTTGGTCAGGTCACTATCAATGGAGCACCCTGTATAATAAAAACTCGATTTTTTAATTGGTTATCGATCTCTTTGTGAAGTTAATAGCGAAGTTTACAAAATTTTGTAGTTACAATTTTTTACTCGTCCATTTTTGGAGAGTCTCACACACACTAAACATCAAACACAACTTGGTGTACACTTTAAACAATGAAAATATCTTACATAAGCAAAACAATTACAAAGATTTTCTTACAAGCAGTCCACAGAGGTAACATCATAGGTCTTCCACGCACAAAAGACGCACTTGAAAAATGGGTTTATTTCCCGAAACGCGTCGTGTGAAAAGTAAATAAAGAAAATCGCGACTGGTAGCAGAAGATTTATTTATAAACAAACGCATTGTTTCCATAGTCGCAGGTTTCCAAAACCATTTATAATGGATCAAATCAGACGCCTGATAACTGTTTTTGTGGTCAGCCAGAAAACGATGGAGAAGTTACTGACCATAGTTTGCAATCTGTATGTCCACATTCTTCTTTTGTTCACTGAAAGAAATGTTTCTGCTCTCTTTTTACTCAACAGGATCAGTTTTGAGTTCTAATTGATCGATATATTTGATAAACATGCACACGCACAACATAGTAATATTCCTAATAATAATAATAATCCAACACATGGCTAAGAAAAGGCAATATATACAGTGAGACGGAAGGATTCATGATTGCAATACAGGATCGAACAATAAACACCAGATATTACAGCAAGCATATTATTAAAGATCCCAATACCACAACAGATAAATGCAGACTTTGCAAACAACAAATAGAAACAGTAGATCACATCACAAGCGGATGTACAATACTAACAAGTACAGAATACCCCAGAAGACACGACAATGTAGCAAAAATAATACATCAACAACTTGCCATACAACATAAACTAATAAAACAACACGTCCCCACATACAAGTATGCACCACAAAATGTACTGGAGAATGATGAATACAAATTATACTGGAACAGAACCATTGTAACAGATAAAACAACACCACATAACAAACCTGACATCATACTCACCAATAAAAAGAAGAAAGTAACACAACTAATGGAAATGTCCATACCCATTATAACAAATATACAGAAGAAAACAGGAGAAAAAATTGAAAAATACATCCAACTGGCTGAGGAAGTCAAGGACATGTGGCATCAGGATAAAGTTGACATCATACCAATTATAGTATCAACTACAGGAGTCATACCACACAATATCCACCAGTACATCAACGCAATACAGCTACATCCAAACTTATATAGACAACTACAGAAATCTGTAATTATTGATACATGTCCAATTACCCGAAAGTTCCTAAATGCAATGTAACATATACCGTACAGTAAAAAGGAAGTCACGCTTGATCAAGGTCCGCATCACTTTCCATTTTTAACCAGACATAACGTCTGAGAAAGGAAAGAAATAATAATAATAATCTCTTTATCATAAACAGAACTATGAGTAGTTCAGACCCGACCTCTACGCATTTGTTCGTCAGGATATAGGTCAGGTGCGGAGGGCGTTGTAAAATGAAAATTAATTGAAGTGGAATGGACCCAGTTTGTTCTTGTAACGATGGTACAGTGGTGCCTACGTAGGGCTGAGCAGCCCCAAGAGGGGTTGCCGTCTGCTCATCAGAGAGGCAGAGGCTAGAGGGGCGACTACTCGGGGCCGAGGTCAGAAGCTAAGAGAGCGCGGAGCTGTTTCCGAGCCGCCCTCGCCGCTCCCGGCCGCGTCCCCACGTGATCACACGATTAGCCTCTGATTGGAGGATTGATTCCGCCAACGCGCCTTGCTAGTAGCGTACCCCCGTCAGCGCAACCGACCCGTGGGACTTGAGTCTGACCGAGGAGCACGTGGCAGGAATGTGCCGACCATGGTCTTCCGGCCAGCACCTTCCACCACAGTATGCCCAAGCCGGCTACGGCCGAACATTATGCATGGAAAATTCTATTTAATAAAATTTTTGAAAGGAGAGCATTGGTCGTATATTTTTGTTTATTATTATTATTATTATAGCTCAGTCTATGTGATCGCCGTAAGCTTATTGACACCAGTGCTTACTAATTTAAGTTATATATTACAGCACTGAAGATGGTCACTAAGTGACCGAAAATCGATTTTGCGATAATAAACAAAAATATACGACCAATGCTGTCTCTCCTTTCAAGTATACCCATTATCTGGTCGTAGTCCACAGGACACTATGGAGTCGCCAATCAATAATAAAATTTTGTCGGCAATGATACCTCTTGGGGGGTCTCCTCCCTGCACGCATTAAATGGTCTTTCGCCGTGACTTCTGATAATCAAAGTTAATTACTCGCCACAAAAGTGGCCACGTAGTTTGGTTAACATTACAGACGGTACACTAACAGTTACTCCCGAGAAATCTAAGCGATCCAGGACGGTGTACGGTTCTCGCGAGTTCACTTCCTATTTGCACCGAAAACATGCGTTTGATTGCAGTTTGGCTGTGACGTCACCGGAGGCGGGGCGTAAGCCGGCGTTTGACTGACGCGGACCTTGTGATAGCTGGGTGCGAGGCAAAGAAGTCACTGCCCCTCAGGCCGTTTGTTTATATACCGGAGCAGCGGACATCTGAAGCGAACACCTGCCGTCATCCGCTCTGTGTCCCGGCAGTAGTCTCTACATGGCCGCTGTCTCGGACACACAATATTTTATAACACTGTTGTGTATTAATGTAGAATCTTCGGAAATGAATTGAGCGTACGGCATCGTTGGCCGGGAGGCCCCATCTGGGGAAGTTGGGCCGGCAAGTGCAAGTCTTATTTCAGGGCCGGCAAGTACAAGTCTTATTTCAGTAGACGCCATATTGGGCGACTTGCGCGCCGGTGATGAGGAAGAAATGATGATGAGGACAACTCAACAACCAGTCCACGAGCGGAGAAAAATCTCCGACCCGGCCGGGAATCGAACCCGGGCCCGGTTGCATGGGAGGCAAACATGTTACCACCCGGCTAAGCAGGCGGACAGAATCTTCAGAATTTTTGTATGAATGGAGTTAAGTAAGTTTTAATCACAGAAAAAGATATAGCTCGACTGCATTTAAACTTTGTCGGCTAGAATTTTTAGAACGGAACCGACAGTAGAACATGACCTCTGAACTACATATTTAAGAGCTCTTGTATTGTTTGTTATTTACGACAAAGTCTTGAAATCTTTTATATCTTCATAATTTAATAGATGTAATCAAGTGCTGTAATTAGAACCGTCTGTCACTAATATAACTGATACTTGTATACTGCAAATAAGGACGTTTTTGTTCAAACGTAAGTTTTCAGTAAATTACTCGAAAGCGATTAGAGGTAGCTGTATGGGGTCACATAGTTACTGTTTTTATACCGAACTCAAGCTTCATACAAATTTTCATATTTCTAAGTCTAATTTTTGGCGCCATTAATTTTTTTGTAAAAACACCGATTTTGAGAAAAATATTGCTCTGTCCAAGACGAAACTTGTAACAGTTGATTTTGACATACATTTGCAGACTCTGACCAATTTTTGGCTTTCTAGCTTTATTATTTAGCGCTGGCCGAGTAGTTCTAAGTTCTAGGGGACTAATGACCTCAGAAGTTAAGTCCCATAGTGCTCAGAGCCATTTGAACCATTTTTTTTATTATTTAGCGCCACTTGTTTTTTTACTGAAAACGATGGATTTAGGGAATGAGATTCAGATGATCACTCACAAATTTGACAATTTCAACATTAATATACTGAAGCATAGTTTAAAAAAGTTTCCGTAATTTTTTATTTCGTTCTTAAATTATGGCGCAGACCTGTAAGTTACGCAGAGATGCGTTATGATGATGTGTGATAGTAACAGTGAACCGGGGTAAGTCCAAGCACATTCGCTCGCCTCTGTATCTCTGACAGTGATACAGCGCTTGTTTCGCCACAAGACGAACAGAAAGCGGAAAGACGAAGAATTTCTGACGAACTACTGGATAGAGCCAGACGTGAACGCAGATTTCTGTCAAAAATGATTGCTGAGGATGAAAGTTGGTGCTAACAGTCGCTCACACGAAGCGTCAAAGTGCCGAAAGGCGGGAGTCCTGGATCACCAGCCTCTAGAAACGTCAAACGACAACCTTCGACAACAAAGACAGTGCTGATCGCATTCTCTGATAGTAAAGGATTAGCCCACCACGAGTAAGTTACTCCAGCTCAAACTGTGAACGGTTTGCGACAAGGTATTCCACGCCGCCGCCCTCATTGGTGACATTCTCAAGGGCTTTTTCTTACTGCTTTATCTGTTACCGAGTCTATGGCCAGGTATTCTCTTGTTGCCATGCCACATCCGCCGTATTCGCCAGACCTTGCTATTTTTTCTATTTACCGCCACTGAACTGGTAAACTGGAAGGAAAGCCTCGTCAAGATATCGCAGACATCGAGCTGAGTGCGACTAATGAGCTTACAAGCGCCGCAACTGAAAATTTACCTGCTTGCTTCCAACACCTCCACAAACGTTCCCAACAACGTGTTGACAGCCAGGCTGACTACTTAGGTAGGAGCTAACAATATTACTTTGTAAGAGCAATTTTCTATTTTTTTTAATCCTGGGAAAATACAGGATGACAATTATTGAACTATGTGAAACAAAATCGTCATGTGAACGGTTTGCGTTACGAAGTTCAAATTGGACGCCCGGCCGCGGGGCATGATGGGAATTAGTATATGCATGCATGGTTTGGTTTGGTGATGAAGCCCACTTTGATTCGGATGGGTTCGTGACTAAAACTGGCGCATTTGCGGGGGACTGACAGTCCGCATTTCGCGATCAAGAAGTCTCTTCACCTTCGAAGGGTGCCTGTGTGATGCGCAGTGTCCAGTCGCGGAATAATCGATGCGATATTCCTTGACGGCACGGTCGCTACCGAACGGTACATCAACGTTCGAAGCGGAAGAGTGTTTGATGTCCTGGGGGAGCACCCTGGGGACCGCATCCTGGCTCTGGGCTACCCAGAGGCCACTGGCATGGGCCTCGTTTGCCGCCATATTCTCTGGATCTGAACACGTGCGACTCCTTGTTGTGGGGCTATATTAAAGACACGGTGTACAGCAATAACCACAAAACCATTGCTGAGCTGAAAACATCGACAGCATCGGTGTTCAGACACTTCAGCGGGTCATCCAGAATTTCTGTATTCGTCGGCGCCTCATCACCACCAATGATGGCAGGCATATCGAACCTGTCATAACCTAAATCCTCATATCTGTAGTGACGTTTACATGTTGGATAAAGTGTGTGCGCGCCGTAGTTTGTAACTATGTAAGGTGTCAGGCAAATCCAACATCTTCCATGAAAACCCTGACATGATAAGCAAATCCAGTAGTATGTCACATAGCTCCGAATAAATCGTGACATTAAATTAACCAAAGTAATACGAGAAACGAGTGAGCAAATGGAATACCACAGACCAACACAAGAATGCCTAAATGCATGTCATACCTTCCCACCGTGGGACAGACACAGTTCCGAGGGGAGAAACGAGAACAGAAGCCGAGAGCAGAACCATCTTAAGCGAGAAGGCCCTACGATAAGAGACGGACACCCACGTCGCCAGCTAACCGCTAGGACCACACCACCCGCAAGTTTTTAGCGTGAGACTTTTTCGCGTCTGTTACACTAGGACCACCCCCCAGCCCATGTTAAAAGATAGAGCCCTCCAGAAGAACAGCATAGATCTTACGATAACACAAAAAGGACCACACCAGCCGCAAGTTTTAGCGTGAGACTTTTTCGCGTCTCTGTTACACCAGGACCACCCCCCAGCCCGTGTTAAATGATAGAGCCCTCCAGAAGAACAGCATAGATCTTACGATAACGCTAAAAGGACCACACCAGCTGCAAGTTTTAGCGTGAGACTTTTTCGCGTCTGTTACGTTGCGAACTTTAAAAACATTGCCCCAGCACGAAAAGTATAACGTTTCTCATTGGATAGACAGAATTTTTGTAGGCAGAGCTTAAGGTTAACATTGAGACCCTGGTTGGTCAGATGAAAACACAGCCAGATAGTTTTTTTAAACCAACTTCAGTAAACTGTAGTAAGGAGACGTTAGGAGGGAGTTGCTTCCGAGAGGGCGAGCTGGACGGAGCTGCGCCGGCCGCCGCCCCCTGACGAACACCGACAAGGTAATGAACGCACGCGATGCCGCATAACAGCGCATAACGCTTCACTCAGAACTGCAGAAGTCTCATCTGTTACACCCCCTTGTTGCGTAATACTAGTGTCGATCGTCAATTAAAGCTCGTGGTATTCACATTTGCCACTTGAAGTAAAAAATCTGAAACTCGATGATTTTTCTGTTATATAGTTATTGAGAAGCCACATCAGCCACTGTAATTTACAAGTTAGATAAGTAATTAAAGATAGTAGACCATTTTGATAGTTTTCTCTCTCGTGAAACTTAATTTAAACCTAGATTATAGATGTGATATGGCATAGGTCATCCTTCGATCCATTGTAAAACTTGGAAACCCATTCAGGGAATATTCATTCACATTTTTGTTGAACGCAGTTAGTTTTTATCATCCTGTATTAAAACATTTCCTTTTATCAATAGTGCAATTTATAAACAATGTTTTGTGAGTAGAGTAAAATTTCCAATGGTAAACTTAACTGGTTTTTAGACGTTATTTTACCAGCTAACTGAAAATAGGAAAGCCTTGAACCCCTTCCACTAAATTTAGTTAGTATTAAGATTCCTTTACAGGGAGTGCAATGGAGCTGACGCTGAAATCATTAAGTATTTGGTTATACCATCGCTAGTCTCACTGAACTCTTCTGAACTCTACATGTCATGTGTGGTCTGGCGTCTCCTTACCAGCAACAGGTCCCAGGTTCAAAGCAGTCAATTCCCTAAAAGAGACGCTCAGAGCGTCGTTGCGCGAAAGTGGTAGGGAGACACGACATAGAACAGACAGACACCATGCAGAATGTTTAAAAGTAATTTACGTTATTATTCAATAAGTTCAGTCATTGTCAGCCTGTATGTAGCTCCCATTTTTGGCATTAAAAACAGCACCTTCGGACCTACTTGAAAAGAGCCCGATCTAATTGCTGATCGATTGATCGTCGACGTCCTTAAGTCCTTATTAACAACTAGAGCGCGCGACCGCTACGGTCGCAGGTTCGAATCCTGCCTCGGGCATGGATGTGTGTGATGTCCTTAGGTTAGTTAGGTTTAACTAGTTCTAAGTTCTAGGGGACTGACGACCTCAGAAGTTAAGTCGCATAGTGCTCAGAGGCATTTTTGAACAACTAGACCGGGGTCTCAAGAACTGAAGCGATTAATGGTGGTGCTGATCCTACACCACTACCACTTGCTTTGGCAACACAAAACGTGGCGCACTGTTGTTCACTTTGGTCAACGGATGTCCTCAGCGGAGATACCGCCACCAGAGTGAAGCAAACTGAACAGGCCTACGCCACATTTTCGGTAGTCAAAACAAACGGGCGTGCTACGTGACCTTGCGTAAGAAAATTACAAAATGGCTACTAGCGGAGCATCTACGAGTAAAATATACAGTCTGTAAAATTTAGTTTCCGATGCACCTCCGTCTGGTTTAGGACAGGCTTTTCTACAGAAAACTTTCGAAGAATAAGAACCACTTCAGAGGCGAACATACTACAGAGAGATTGCGTTAATTTCGGTTATGCGTACCTTATCCATTTCACATTCACAGGAAAAACAGTGTTGCACTGAGGAAGGAGACGCCTGAAAGGTCTGTGTTGGATTCCTTTCATGTTAATTTCTTAAATCTGTTGTCATTTACGGCATACATTCCCCTTCTGAATTTACTGTGGCGTTTCTGACTATCTGGGAGGAGACTGAGCAGTGGAACGTGTTACTTTTACACGTAAACAAGAACGATCTGTCACACTACTACACTTTAAAACACAGTTCATATGTAATTCATGTCACACAATCTCATACGGAACCTACATCCACTTTCTTTTATATACTGTATATGATAAGATACTGTCATCCCCCTTCCCTTCTGTGTGAGAGGATGAATGAGCAAATGTATTTCTAGTTGCATGGTTGAGGGTAGCAGACAAGCCTGTCTGCTAGAGAACAGTAGGACCAACGTCGGAACAGGTAGCTACGCTTTCTAAAAGCAGAGAGGTTTCTATCCTTAGTACGGTCCTGTCCGTCCCCTGTCATGTTGGTATAGGAAGCTGCCCCTCTGGTCACTTCCGTTCGTATTTGTGAGCCACCCTCAGGAAGGGACGAGGTCAGTCTGTCCGCGGCGAGCGTCTGAAGTGGTAAGATCTCCGGCTAAGTGCGTCTCTGCTAAGTCCGTAGGACAATGGATTTCTTAAGTTCAGCCTAACTGAAAATTTAATCACCTTTATTTTAGGTTTAGCTCTAAAATACCTAATGTTATCTTAAATTGCAACGCAGTGTAATGCGAGTGTGAAGTTCAGAATATATTCCGTTAGTTGCTTTATCACTACTTTATGAGTAAAGTGGAACCACGTGTTGATCACTAACTCTAAGATCATCAATCTTAAATGTGAATGTGCGTGAGATTATAACGTCTCGTCTTCACAATATTTTTCAATATAGCAACTTTTCTTTATGTTCAACCCACGTGGGGTCTACTTTGAGACCAGTACCACGTGCTTATACAACTGTTTGACCCATCAGGTTAATAGTAAGACGATAGTAACCAGTTCGAGGTTTTTCTTTTGTAAATTGCTTTTCGATCTAATTTATTTTAATTATCAAAATTATTGTGGAGTTACACTCTTTGTGTAAACCAAGTTGACCACGTGAAGCATGTGGTGTAAGCATCAAAGTAGCCCTCAGCTATTCTTTTCGGGAAGATTTCACAGAGAGTTAGTATGAATTTAGTATACCAGTGTGTGGTAATTACATGACGGACAGGATTGTGCTACAAACGTAACTTCTTTGGGTGAAAATTGAATCAGTTGGTTGTGGTTAATTTCCTCTTGCCTATGTTTCAACGTTCTTCGTGTGTTATTTTATGAATGCAGCGTTGTATGCAGTCTCCCAATCTTGGCTCCATATTTGATGTGTTCCGTAAGATTACAAACTCACATTTTCACAATCCTACATAAGGCACCAGTTTAGTTATGAATCCAGTTTAATATGCTCAAATTTCAATGATCAATGTTAAAATAAATTTCCAAATATAAACTGATTTATTTCTTTTTATTTAAATTGTCTTTTTATATACATATCACCGGTTATCGTAAGATGAGTACTAAAAGATTATAATTAATGTTAGTCTGGTTGGGAATTTGGTAAGCTAGACTGGATACTTGGTGAAACAGTTGCGCAGTAATGCTCACATAGCTCACAGCTTTTAAGCCACTTTTATGGTCTTGAATATCAGCACCACTTACACCTCAAATTAATGCAACAACATTACACGCCGTTCCACGCAACTGATATTCAGGGCGTATCAAAAAGAATCATCCGATTTCTCACGTCTATGTATGTTTCGCCGTAGGGCTAGGTTCTGGCCCGTCCGACCGGTTAGACTGCTAGTTTGCGATAAATAACGGAAAACGATATCTCCAATGCTGAGATGACAATTAATACAGGACGTCTTTTAGACGCAGTGTACGTCAAGGCGAGACTCGAGGGGAAATGAGTAAGTGACTTGTTGCCTGGTTACTCAAGGACTAAGTATAGAAAAGATTATGAAACTTCCTGGCAGATTAAAACTGTGTGCCGGACCGAGACTCGAACTCGGGACCTTTCGCGGGCAAGGGCTCTACCAGCTGAGCAACCCAAGCACGACTCACGCCCCCTCCTGACAGCTTTATTTACATAAAAAAGGTTCTTAATAATCAACATGGAGAAAACAAAAACATGGAAAAAACTATGTACTAAGAATAAACAGGACGGTGTAGCGGACATAACACAGTGCCCCTGGCGGCCGGCGCGAAACTAATTTATCCGCGCAAAATAAAACACTTGCGGTGTGACACACGGGTGATGCAGTCGTGAACCGAACTGCACTGCATTGTTAATGGTGGTCGCTACATATCTGAAACCAATAAGCATATACAATGAATTTTGTTTTTTGATGAACAGGGGAAACTCAAAACTTTTTTCCATACCTTTTCACAGGTGTTCAATAGACATATGCACGACATATGTCAATGCGGTACTCAAATGTCTGCCACACTGCAGAGAGCGTGTCTTCAGCTAAGGCTTCCACAGCTGCTGTTATGCGACGTCTCAATTCATTCATTGTTGTTGATAACGGAGCAAGATATACAGAGACTATTTTATAAACCCCCCACAAGAAAAAATCACATAGAATCAGGTCCGGTGGTCTTGGAGGCTAGTAATGTAAGGCTGAATCATTTGGTCCAGTGCGACCGGTCCATCGTTCAGTAATGCTTCGATTTAAAAATTCCCACACTTCCAGATGTGAGTGTGGTGGTGCACCATCCTGTTGGTAAACGAAGTCGTTCGAATCCGTCTCCAACTGTGGGAAAAGAAAGTTCTCGAGCATATCGAGATACGTCCTTCGTCTGACAGCGTTCTCGGCAAAGAAAAATGGACGATATACGTTTTCCCATAAAACTGCACAAAACACATTAAGTTTTGGAGAGTTCCTCTCATGTTGTACAACTTCATGTGGTTGTTCCGTACACCAAATTCTCACATTATGACGGTTCACCTTTCCATTTAAATGGAA
Organism: Schistocerca piceifrons; assembly: GCF_021461385.2. Lineage (NCBI taxonomy): Eukaryota > Metazoa > Arthropoda > Insecta > Orthoptera > Acrididae > Schistocerca > Schistocerca piceifrons. Next base: position 131,686,689 of record NC_060148.1, on the reverse strand, counting down.
TATTGCCTCGTCACTAAACACTGTCGTCCTCCATCTTACAAAGAACTAAATTACAGAACTCCACACGTTACTGTTTGTCACCTTCACGAAGAGCTTGCAGTAGCTGAATTTTGTACGGTTTCACGTGTAAACGTCGACGCAACACACGCCAGCCGGACATCGGGGCCATGCTGAGCTGTCGAGCTGCACGGCCAACGTATTTCTGCGGACTCCTTGTGAAACTGTGGCGGAAGCGGTCGACGTCTGTGTCAGACACTCGGGGACGGCCCGGCGATTTGCCTCTACACAAACAACCTGTTTCTAGGAATTGTTCGTACCATCATATAATGCTCTGTGCTGTAGGAGAATCATCACTATACCTAGAGCCAAAGTCACGCTGAACACTTATTACTGACCGGCACTGCGCAAAACACAGAACACAAAACGCTTTCTGTGGTGTCACCGCCAGACACCACACTTGCTAGGTGGTAGCCTTTAAATCGGCCGCGGTCCGTTGGTATACGTCGGACCCGCGTGTCGCCACTGTCAGTGATTGCAGACCGAGCGCCCCCACACGGCAGGTCTAGAGAGACTTACTAGCACTCGCCCCAGTTGTACAGACGACGTTAATAGCAATGGTTCACTGACAAAATACGCTCTCAATTGCCGAGACGATAGTTAGCATAGCCTTCAGCTACGTCATTTGCTACGACCTAGCAAGGCGCCATTACCAGTTACTATTGAAATTATAAAACATGTACCGTCAAGAGCGATGTTCTCCAACTGTGGATTAAAGTTAAGTATTCCAAGAACTACGTTCTTTTCTTTATAGGATAATTACTTTACCTTGTTCCAGACCTCACGCCAATCTGCGTGAGCTTAAAAGCGTGCACTTCGGCTTCCTCTAGCAACACGGTGTTGGCTCTTCTGCCAACACTTCACTTTCTGTTCTCCCGACACCATTTTTACTAGAACTGAAATGGACGCAGACTGCGACACTTCCTTCGTGCTGTTCGGAAGAGATCTCTATCCCTTCGTACGGACTTACGGACATCCCTACAGTATTCACGGTGTCAGTTCCCTCCAGCAGTACTCCAGACATTAGTCGAGTCCCTGCCACGTCGTGTTGCGGCAATTCTGCGTGTTCGCGTGGACCCTACACGATATTAGGCAGCTGTACCAGTGTCTTTGGCTCTCTCCTGTATTTTGCCACTGTTTCACAGTTCTCTACACCTCCTTCCTGTTTCCGTGCTGAAACTGTGTTGAGTTTCTCATAGGCTGCCCACTGAGCCCTGTTACCATTAAACCTGAGGGGCTGCGATAGGGGGTTTCACTTGTTACAACAACTTGGACGAAACGAGCTTTGTCACACAGGGAACTAAATAGATCATTGCACACGAAACGAAGCGCAATTAGAGAACACGATATGTAAAAGCATTTACACCAGTCTTGAATCTTACCTCCAGACATGTGCGAACATTTATACTCTGAGCACATGGCAGGCGCGATTCCGAAAAGAAATTCAGCGACTGCGTAGCAGACAAAAGCGTAGACGAACCCTCAAACGTACAAAACAACCTGGCTCTGAGCACTATGGCACTTAACATCGGAGGTCATCAGTCCCCTATACTTAGAACTACTTAAACCTAACTAACCTAAGGACATAACACAAATCCATGCCGGAGGGAGGATTCGCACCTGCGACTGTAGATCGCAGACTGCATAGCAATTAGGTTCCTTTTGGACTATGCTGATGCATTAGCTTCATACTGGATAATCATATAGAACTGTTCGCTCGACGAAAGATCCGTACCCAAAGTCTGGAAAGTTGCACACGTCACAGCAATATTCACGAAAGGTAGTAGGAGTAATCCACTAAATTACGGGGCCATATCATTAACGTCGACATGCAGCAGGATTTTGGAACATATATTGTTTTCGAACATTATGAATTAGCTCGAAGAAAACGGTCTATTGACGCACAGTCAACATGGGTCACAACTAGCTCTTTATTCACATGAAGTGTTGAGTGAAATTCACAAGGGATATTACATTGATTCCGTATTTCTGGATTTCCGGAAGGCTTTTGACACTGTACCACACAAGCGGCTCGTAGTGAAATTGCGTGCTTATGGAATGTAGTTTCATTTAAGTGACTCGATTTGTGATTTCCTGTCAGAGAGGTCACAGTTCGTAGTAACTGACCGAAAGTCATCGTGTAAAACAGAAGTGATTTCTGGCGTTCCTCAAGATAGTGTTATAGGCCTTTTGCTGTTCCTTATCAATATAAACGATTTGGGAGACAATCTCAGCAGCCGTCTTAAGTTGTTTGTAGATGATGCTGTCGTTTATCGACTAATAAAGTCATCAGAAGATCAAAACAAACTGCAAAACGATTTAGAAAAGATATCTGAATTGTGCGAAAAGTGGCAGTTGACCCTGAATAACGAAAAGTGTGAGGTCATCCACATGAGTGCTAAAAGGAACTCGTTAAACTTCGGTTACACGATAAATCAGTCAACTAAATACCTAGGTATTACAGTTACGAACAACTTATATTGGAAGGAACACATAGGAAATGTTGTGGGGAATGCTAACCAAAGGCTGCCTTTTATTGGCAGACCTACTAAGGAGACTGCCTACACTACGCTTGTCCGTCCTCTTTTAGAATACTGCTGCGCGGTGTGGGATCCTTACCAGGTAGGAGTAACGGAGTACATCGAAAAAGTTCAAAGAAGGGCAGCACAATTTGTACACTCCTGGAAATTGAAATAAGAACACCGTGAATTCATTGTCCCAGGAAGGGGAAACTTTATTGACACATTCCTGGGGTCAGATACATCACATGATCACACTGACAGAACCACAGGCACATAGACACAGGCAACAGAGCATGCACAATGTCGGCACTAGTACAGTGTATATCCACCTTTCGCAGCAATGCAGGCTGCTATTCTCCCATGGAGACGATCGTAGAGATGCTGGATGTAGTCCTGTGGAACGGCTTGCCATGCCATTTCCACCTGGCGCCTCAGTTGGACCAGCGTTCGTGCTGGACGTGCAGACCGCGTGAGACGACGCTTCATCCAGTCCCAAACATGCCCAATGGGGGACAGATCCGGAGATCTTGCTGGCCAGGGTAGTTGACTTACACCTTCTAGAGCACGTTGGGTGGCACGGGATACAAGCGGACGTGCATTGTCCTGTTGGAACAGCAAGTTCCCTTGCCGGTCTAGGAATGGTAGAACGATGGGTTCGATGACGGTTTGGATGTACCGTGCACTATTCAGTGTCCCCTCGACGATCACCAGTGGTGTACGGCCAGTGTAGGAGATCGCTCCCCACACCATGATGCCGGGTGTTGGCCCTGTGTGCCTCGGTCGTATGCAGTCCTGATTGTGGCGCTCACCTGCACGGCGCCAAACACGCATACGACCATCATTGGCACCAAGGCAGAAGCGACTCTCATCGCTGAAGACGACACGTCTCCATTCGTCCCTCCATTCACGCCTGTCGCGACACCACTGGAGGCGGGCTGCACGATGTTGGGGCGTGAGCGGAAGACGGCCTAGCGGTGTGCGGGACCGTAGCCCAGCTTCATGGAGACGGTTGCGAATGGTCCTCGCCGATACCCCAGGAGCAACAGTGTCCCTAATTTGCTGGGAAGTGGCGGTGCGGTCCCCTACGGCACTGCGTAGGATCCTACGGTCTTGGCGTGTATCCGTGCGTCGCTGCGGTCCGGTCCCAGGTCGACGGGCACGTGCACCTTCCGCCGACCACTGGCGACAACATCGATGTACTGTGGAGACCTCACGCCCCACGTGTTGAGCAATTCGGCGGTACGTCCACCCGGCCTCCCGCATGCCCACTATACGCCCTCGCTCAAAGTCCGTCAACTGCACATACGGTTCACGTCCACGCTGTCGCGGCATGCTACCAGTGTTAAAGACTGCGATGGAGCTCCGTATGCCACGGCAAACTGGCTGACACTGACGGCGGCGGTGCACAAATGCTGCGCAGCTAGCGCCATTCGACGGCCAACACCGCGGTTCCTGGTGTGTCCGCTGTGCCGTGCGTGTGATCATTGCTTGTACAGCCCTCTCGCAGTGCCCGGAGCAAGTATGGTGGGTCTGACACACCGGTGTCAATGTGTTCTTTTTTCCATTTCCAGGAGGGAGAGATGCCACTGAATGATACGGGATTTGGGCTGGAAATCATAAAGCAAAGGCGTTTTTCGTTGCACGGAATCTTCTCATGAAATTACAATCACCAACTTTTTCCGCCGAATGCGAAAATATTTTGTTGACAGCGACCTACATGGAATGAGCACCACGATAAAATAAGGGAAATCAGAGCTCATACGGAAAGATGTAGGTGTTCGTTCTTTCCACGCGCATTACGAGATTGGAATAATAGAGAATTGTGAAGGTGGTTCGATGAACCCCCTGCCAGGCACTGAAATGTTACTCTTCAAGTGCATATGTGGCATAAAAGCAAACCAGTGCTTAACAGTAATGTTTAAAAATATTGTTGGTTACAAATATTTTTTTTTTTTTTTTCAACGAAGCGTTTCGCCTCATTTAGGCATCTTCAGGTTATCTACATAGAAGAAATACATCTGTTTAAGAATCCCGATCGCGTTGTGCAGACTTGGATAAGCAATAAGCATGTATAAACAGATCACCTATTGGAAATATAAAGAGATCACCGACTGAAAGAGCAAATACTTTAATTTGGTATTTCTTAAGAATCCTTAAGTCAGTGTAGGCAAATTAAGGTATTTGCTCTTTCAGTAGGTGATCTGTTTATATTTTCAAAATGGTTCTGAGCACTATGGGAGTTCACTTCTGAGGTTATCAGTCCCCTAGAATTTAGAACTACTTAAACCTAAATAACCTAAGGACATCACACACATCCATGCCCGAGGCAGGATTCGAAACTGCGACCGTAGCAGTCTCGCGGTTCCAGACTGTAGCGCCTAGAACCGCTGGGCCACTCCGGCCGGCTTATACAGGGTGTTACAAACAGGTACGGCCAAACTTTCAGGAAACATTCCTCACACACAAAGAAAGAAAATATGTTATGTGGACATGTGTCCGGAAACGCTTACTTTCAATGTTAGAGCTCATTTTATTACTTCTCTTCAAATCATATTAATCATGGAATGGAAACACACAGCAACAGAACGTACCAGCGTGACTTCAAAAACTTTGTTACAGGAAATGTTCAAAATGTCCTCCGTTAGCGAGGATACATGCATCCATCCCCCTTCGGATGGAATCCCTGATGCGCTGATGCGGCCCTGGAGAATGGCGTATTGTGTCACAGCCGTCCACAATACGAGCACGAAGAGTCTCTACATTTGGTACCGGGGTTGCGTAGACGAGAGCTTTCAAATGCCCCCATAAATGAAAGTGGAGAGGGTTGAGGTCAGGAGAGCGTGGAGGCCACGGAAATGGTCCGCCTCTACCAATCCGTCGGTCACCGAATCTGTTGTTGAGAAGCGTACGAACACTTGGACTGAAATGTGCAGGAGCTCCATTGTGCATGAACCACATGTTGTGTCGTACTTGTAAAGGCAGATGTTCTAGCAGCACAGGTAGAGTATCCCGTATGAAGTCATGATAACGTGCTTCATTGAGCGTAGGTGGACAAAACTAAAATGAGCTCTAACATGGAAATTAAGCGTTTCCGGACACATGTCCACATAACATCTTTTCTTTATTTGTGTGTGAGGAATGTTTCCTGAAAGTTTGGCCGTACCTTTTTGTAACACCCTGTATTTTCAATAGGTGATCTGTTCATACATGCGTATATGTTATCCAAATCTGCACAACGCGATCGCGATTCTTAAATAGATGTATTTGTTCTCTGTTTTCTATGTAGATAACCTGAAGATGCGTAAATAAGGCGAAAGGCGTCGTTGAAAAATAAAAAAAAAAAACTTAAATTGGAAGCAAGGCTGTTTTTAACCAATACTTAAATGTGATTTGTAGATTGTAGATGTAGATGTAGCGGTCGCAGGGTTCCGGACTGAAGCGCCTAGAACCGCTCGGACACATCGGGCGGGTGACCTTCCCTAACATGGCAACTAAAAAGCAGTAGTGTGTGGCACAGGCTGGGCCGCCGAACAACGTACCACACGCCTGCCCGTGTGCTGCCTGTCCCGTCTGTACAGAGGGAAGTATCGACCGCCGTCGGCAGGGGCGGCGTCACGTGTCAGCGCCACGTGCGACAGCCACGTGCGGCCCGTCCACCGAGTCAGCGGCGAGTCAGCAGCGGAGGGGGGAGGGGTGGGGCCGAGTCTGGCGGGCACGGGCTACAGCGTCGAGCACAGCTGTTCCTAAACCCGTCTCACTAAGGACGTTCGCTAACGACCAAGTTCCTTCACTAGCGAACATGCCGTAGAACTATACATCTACATCTACATCTACATGACTACTCTGCAATTCACATTCAAGTGCTTGGCAGAGGGGTCATCGAACCACAATCATACTACCTCCCTACCATTCCACTCTCGAACAGCGCGCGGGAAAAACGAACACCTAAACCTTTCTGTTCCAGCTCTGATTTCTCTTATTTTATTTTGATGATCATTCCTACCTATGTAGGTTGGGCTCAACAAAATAGTTTCGCATTCGGAAGAGAAAGTTGGTGACTCAAATTTCGTAAATAGACCACGCCGCGACGAAAAACGTCTTTGCTTTAATGACTTCCATCCCAACTCGCGTATCATATCTGCCACACTCTCTCCCCTATTACGTGATGATACAAAACGAGCTGCCCTTTTTTGCACCCTTTCGATGTCCTCCGTCAATCCCACCTGGTAAGGATCCCACACCGCGCAGCAATATTCTAACAAACGAGTTTAGTGTAAGCTATCTCTTTAGTCGACTTGTGTCCTGCCAATGAAACGCAACCTTTGGCTCGCCTTCCCCACAATATTATCTATGTGGTCTTTCCGACTGAAATTGTTCGTAATTTTAACACCCAGGTACTTAGTTGAATTGACAGCCTCGAGAATTGTACTATTTATCGAGTAATGGAATTCCGACGGATTTCTTTTGGAACTCGTGTGGATCACCTCACACTTTTCGTTATTTAGCGTCAACTGCCATCTGCCACACCGTACAGCAATCTTTTCTAAATCGCTTTGCAACTGATACTGGTCTTCGGATGACCTTACTAGACGGTAAATTACAGCATCATCTGCGAACAACCTAGGAGAACTGCTCAGATTGTCACCCAGGTCATTTATATAGATCAGGAACAGCAGAGGTCCCAGGACGCTTCCCTGGGGAACACCTGATATCACTTCAGTTTTACTCGATGATTTGCCGTCTATTACTACGAACTGCGACCTTCCTGACAGGAAATCATGAATCCAGTCGCACAACTGAGACGATACCCCATAGGCCCGCAGCTTGATTAGAAGTCGCTTGTGAGGAACGGTGTCAAAAGCTTTCCGGAAATCTAGACATACGGAATCAACTTGAGATCCCCTGTCGATAGCGGCCATTACTTCGTGCGTATAAAGATCTAGCTGCGTTGCACAAGAACGATGTTTTCTGAAACCATGCTGATTACGTGTATAGATCGTTCCCTTCGATGTGATTCATAATGTTTGAATACAGTATATCCTCCAAAACCCTACTGCAAACCGACGTCAATGATATAGGACTGTAGTTCGATGGATTACTGCTACTACCCTTCTTAAACACTGGTGCGACCTGCGCAATTTTCCAATCTGTAGGTACAGATCTATCGGTGACCGAGCGGTTGTATATGATTGCTAAGTAGGGAGCTATTGTATCAGCGTAATCTGAAAGGAACCTGATCGGTATATAATCTGGACCTGAAGACTTGCCCGTATCAAGCGATTTGAGTTGCTTCGCAACCCCTAAGGTATCTACACTGTGTGATCAAAAGTATCCAAACACACCCAAAAACATACCTCTTTCATATTAGGTGCATTGTGCTGCCGCCTACTGCCACGTACTCCATATTAGCGAACTCAGTCGTCATTACACATCGTGAGAGAGCAGAATGGGGCGCTCCGCGGAACTCACGGACTTCGAACGTGGTTAGGTGATTGTGTGTCTCTTGTGTCATACGTCTGTACGCCAGATTTCCACACTCCTAAACATCGCTAGGTCCACTGTTTCCGCTATGACAGTGAAGTGGAAACGTGAAGGGACACGTACAGCACAAAAGCGTACAGGCCGACCTCATCTGTTGACTGACAGAGACCACCGACAGTTGAAGAGGGTCGTAGTGTATAATAGGCAGACATCTATCCAGACCATCACACAGGAATTCTAAACTGCATCAGAATGCACTGCAGGTACTATCACAGTTACGCCGGAGATGAGAAAAGTTGGATTTCGTGGTCGAGCGGCTGCTCATAAGCCGCACATCACGCCGGTAAATGCCAAACGACGCTTCGCTTGGCGCAAGGAGCGTATACATTGGACGATTGAACAGTGGGAAAACGTAGTTTGGAGTGACGAATCACGGTACACAATCTACCGATCCGATGGCTGGGTGTGGATATGGCGAATGCCCGGTGAAAGTCATCTGTCAGCGTGTGTAGTGCCAGCAGTAAAATTCGCATGCGGTGGTGTTACGGTGTGGTCGTGTTTTTCATGGAGGGGGTTTGCACCCCTTGTTGTTTTGCGTGGCACTGTCACAGCACAGGCCTACATTCATGATTTAAGCACTTTCTTGCTTCCCACAGTTGAAGAGCAATTCGGGGATGGCGACTCCATCTTTCAACACGATCGAGCACCTGTCCATAATGCACGGCCTGTGACGGAGAGGTTACAAGACAATAACATCCCTATAATGGACTGGCCTGCAGAAAGTCCTGACCTGAATCCTTTAGAACACCTTTGGGGTGTTTTGGAACACCGACTTCGTGCCACGGCTGACCGACCGACATCGATACCTCTCCTCCGTGCAGCACTCCCTGAAGAATGGCCTACCATTCCCCAAGAAACCTTCCAGCACCTGATTGGACGTAGCCTGCGAGACTGGAAGCTGTCATCAAGGCTAAGGGTGGACCAACACCATATTGCATTCCAATATTACCTATGGAGAGCGGCTCGAACTTTTAAATTATTTTCAGCTAGGTGTCCGGGTACTTTCGATCACATAGTGTAGGTAAGCGTCCTGTCTGATCACCTGGATCCATTCATGTCTACTCTGCTTTGCGATGGACTTAGGCAATTCCAGCAGGACAATGCGACGTCCCATCCAGATTTGCTACACAGTGTGTGCGGGAACACTGTTCTGTGTTTCAATACTTTGGCTGGCCACCATTACCCCAGACGTGAACGTTATTGAGCACATCTGCGATGCCTTGCAACCTGCTGTTGAGTGGAGATCTCCACCCACTGGTATTGTTACGGATTTGGACTGCCTTGCAGGATTCGTGGTGTCAATTCCCTCGACACTGCTTCAGACATTAGTCCCTGCCACGTCGTGTAGCAGCTCTTCTGCGTGCTCGCGGGGGCTCTACACGATATTAGGCAGGTGTAGCAGCTTCTTCGGCCGTTCAGTGTAAAAGGTTTCCGTGTGGCCTCCTCGTGAGAGCCCTGATCTTGCCAGGGCAGGTATACAAATGAGACGGGAAGAGCAGTCGGCTGCAGGGACTGTGTAATGGGTGAGGGGCGCGCGTTCCAGTCGCAGCGGCGGAGGAGGCGGCAGGTACCGTGGTCCCGGTGCGCAGCCGCGGGGGACGCGCCGCTCCAGTGACCGCCGCGCCAGCCTGGAGGCTCCAGACCAGACCAGTTGCGAGATTGCCTGCCGCCGCTCCGGTAAGGACGGCCCGGCGCCACCAGAACTGCGGCCGGCGTGTGTAGTGCCGACAGTAAAATTCGGAGACGGTGGTGTTGTGGTGTGGCCGTGTCTTTCATGGAGGGTGCTTGCACCCCTTGTTGTTTTACCTGGCACTATCACTGCACAGGCCTACACAATTGTTGAAGACCGGTTCGGGGATGGCAACTGCAACTTTCAACACGATCGAGCACCTGTTCTGTGATGAAGTACATGAGCATGATCTCTTAATTCACTAGCAAAATGGTTCAAATGGCTCTGACCACTATAGGACTTAACTTCTGAGGTCATCAGTCCCCTAGAACTTAGAACTACTTAAACCTAACTAACCTAACACACATTCATGCCGAGGCAGGATTCGAACCTGGGACCGTACCGGTCGCGCGGTTGCAGACTGTACCGCCTAGAACCGCTCGACCAACCCGGCCGGCTTGCGAAATGAGATGCCAAATGACAGAACATTGTAAATTATCATGGGGGGCCAACGTAAGGTCACCAAGAGAATTCGATAAAGACCTGCCACAAGGATCAGTACTTGCACCACTCGTGTTCAGCCTACACTGTGTCATCAAAAGTATCCGAACACCCCCAAAAAGATACATTATGTCCATTGTGCTGCCATCTACTGCCAAGTACTCCATATCAGCGACCTCAGCAGTCATCAGACATCGTGAGAGAGCAGAATGGGGCGCTCCGCGGAACTCACGGACTTCGAACGTGGCCAGATGAGTGGGTGTCACTTGTGGCAAACCTCTGTACGCGAGATTTCCAAACATTCCTAGGTCCACTGTTTCCGACGTGATAGTGAAGTGGAAACGTGAAGGGACACCTACAGCGCAAAACAGTACAGGCCGACCTCACAGACCGCCGACAGTTGAAGAGGGTCGTAGTGTGTAATAGGCAGACATCTATGCAGACCATCACACAGGAGTTCCAAACTGCATCGGGATCCACTGCAAGTACTATGACAGGCGGGTGGCGAGAAAACTTGGATTCCATGGTCGAGCGGCTGCTCATAACCCACACATCACGCCGGTAAATGCCAAATGACGCCTCGCTCGGTGTAAAGACCGTAAACAATGTGGCGATCCCATGGTAGGGTATGGCGAATGCCAGGGTGTGTAGTGCCAACAGTAAAATTCGGAGGCGGTGGTGTTACGGTGTGGTCGTGTTTTTCGTGGAGGGGGCTTGCACCCCTTGTTATTTTGCGTGGCACTATCAAAAAATGGTTCAAATGGCTCTGAGCACTATGGGACTTAACATCTATGGTCATCAGTCCCCTAGAACTTAGAACTAATTAAACCTAACTAACCTAAAGACATCACACAACACCCAGTCATCACGAAGCAGAGAAAATCCCTGACCCCGCCGGGAATCGAACCCGGGAACCCGGGCGCGGGAAGGTGGCACTATCATAGCGGCCCTATTCTGTATCGTTCATACCGATCGGTGCAGTAGGTTTGGCTCGGTACTGACGTAATTTTCGGTTCTTTATCGAAATATCCTGGTCAGTAAGTTTCTGAGACCTGTTACTGAACGCTCGTCCCACCGATTTTACGATAATTGTACCGAGAGTATTTGGATTTCGGTGGGGCCCTGTCGATCCGTCAGCTGTGGCTTATGTACACCTATAATTTGTTATTTTAAACATATTTACCGGTTTCAGCTTTGAATGTAGTGATTTTGTTACTAAAGTATCACCAGAGGACGCATTCGGTTGGAAAGTGAGTTCATAATAGACTATTTTCCTTTGTTAGGAATATGGTTAGGTTAGGTTATTACTGTCAATGTCGGTCGGAGTGGCCGAGCGGTTCTAGGCGCTACAGTCTGGAACCGCGCGGCCGCTACGGTCGCAGGTTCGAATCCTGCCTCGGGCATGGATGTGTGTTATGTCCTTAGGTTAGTTAGGTTTAAGTAGTTCTAAGTTCTAGGGGACTGATGACCTCAGAAGTTAAGTCCCATAGTGCTCAGAGCCATTTGGACCTAAGTCACTGTAAACATTTCAACAAAAACTTGGTACACGTATCATTTACTGTCTGGAAACAATCGGTGTCGGGGTAAGAACAACCTACCTGTCACTGGACGGTGAGGAATATCAGTATGGAGGATTTTAAAACTGGCGTATGTTTATTACATGTAGAAGCATGAGAACCAAATTTTTGAACCTCATTTTCTCTGTTTTACATTTTTTACGCTACTAGAAGCCTTTCTCAAAATGTGTATGCGCTAATGCTATGAAATTTTAGGTAACTATTCGCAACGTATTGCCGTATCCCTGGAAGTAAAAAATACGACAGCCTCCAATTAGAATCTGATTTTTAGATGACTGTATGTAGAAAAAAAAGTTAATTTTGTATGTGCAAAATTAGAAACTCTGTTAATGATCCAATTTGTACTATAAATTAATAACTATACTTCAGTGATCTTATAACCTTCTCAAGACACTACAATACAATTTTCAGATTAATTGCATCATTAGAATTTTAGTTACGGCTTTTTATAAAACAGACAATAAAAGTAATTAAAATTTCTAATTTCTGTCAAAATATTAACCCTGCATATTTCATTATATTTTTTCCGTTAAAACACAGCTATTTTTCTTTAGACATGCAAAATTTTAGATTTGTACATTAATAAATATGGCTGTAATGATATTTTTAAATAAAAGTCTCCATTTTCAGTTACATCCTCCCTTAAGCCCCGTTCACACCGCAGCGAATACAAGCGAAGGGGCATCGATGGTCGACAACTCTCTCTCTCTCTCTCTCTCTGGCGTAAACGGTAGGCGACTGGCAGAGAACTGCGTTCGGCTGCCATTCGCTGGTGTTCGCTCGTGGCGCGCTGGTCGACAGTCTTTTAGGATAATGTCGTCTCCGTTTCGGCGCTAGGAATAATCGAAGATTTCGCCTGCTTTCGTGTCTGCTTGCGTTGTTGACTTCGCTAGCGTGAGTGGTGGAATGGTTGAAATGGCTCTAAGCACTATGGCACTTAACATCTGAGATCGTCAGTCCCCTAGATGTAGAATTACTTAAGCCTAACTAACCTAAGGACATCACACACACACATGCCCGAGGCAGGATTCGAACCTGCGACCGTAGCAGCAGCGCAGTTCCGGACTGAAGCGCCTTGAACCGCTCGGCCACAACGGCCGGCGATGGAATGGTCCGAAGAGAATGTAATATTGCAGACTCAAGGATATACAGGGTGTTACAAAAAGGTGCGAATAACTTTCAGGAAACATTCCTCACACACAAAGAAAGAAACTATGTTATGCGGACATGTGTCCGGAAACGCTTACTTTCCATGTTAGAGCTCATTTTATTACTTCTCTTCAAATCACATTAATTGTGGAATGGAAACACACAGCAACAGAACGTACCAACGTGACTTCAAACACTTTGTTACAGGAAATGTTCAAAATGTCCTCCGTTAGCGAGGATACGTGCATCCACCCTCCGTCGCACGGAATCCCTGATGCGCTGATGCGGCCCTGGAGAATGGCGTATTGTGTCACAGCCGTCCACAATACAAGCACGAAGGGTCTCTACATTTGGTACCGGGGTTGCGTAGACGAGAGCTTTCAAATGCCCCCATAAATTAAAGTCAAGAGGGTTGAGGTCAGGAGAGCGTGGAGGCCACGGAATTGGTCCGCCTCTACCAATCCGTCAGTCACCGAATCTGTTGTTGAGAAGCGTACGAACACTTCGACTGAAATGTGCAGGAGCTCCATCGTGCATGAACCACATGTTGTGTCGTACTTGTCAAGGCAGATGTTCTAGCAGCACAGGTAGAGTATCCCGTATGAAATCATGATAACGTGCTCCATTGAGCGTAGGTGGAAGACATACTCACGACACTAAAATGAGCTCTAACATGGAAAGTAAGCGTTTCCGAACACATGTCCACATAACATATTTTCTTTATTTGTGTGTGAGGAATGTTTCCTGCAAGTTTGGCCGTACCTTTTTGTAACACGCTGTATATGTCATACGTGCTCCTGGGATACAATAAATCTGCAGTACGCATTCCGAAGGGAAACATATAAGGCAAGTGTCTGGCGCAGTTGTTAGATCGGTTACTGCTACTACACTGGCAGGTTATCAAGACTTAAGTGAGTTTGAACGTGGTGTTATAGTCGGCGCACCAGCGATGGCACACGGCATCTCCGAATTAGCGACGAAGTGGGGATTTTGTCGTACGACCATTTCACGAGTGTTTCGTGAATATCAGGAGCCCAGTAAAACATCGAATCTCCGACATCGCTGCGGCCAGAAAAAGATCCTGCGAGAACGGGTCCAACGACGACTGAAGAGAATTGTTCAACGTGACAGAAGTGAAACCTTTGCGCACATTTCAGTGCTGGACCATGAACAAGTGTCAGCGAAACATCATCGATATGGGCTTTGGGAGCCGAAGGCCCAATCCTTACGCCTCCCCTGGGCCCCTCAACACCGACATTGGACTGCTGGTTGGTTGGTTGGTTGGTTTGGGGAAGGAGACCAGACAGCGTGGTCATCGGTCTCATCGGAATAGGGAAGGATGGGGAAGGAAGACGGCCGTGCCCTTTCAGAGGAACCATCCCGGCATTTGCTGGACTGCTGGTGACTGGAAACATGTTGGCTGGTGGGACGAGTCTGGTTTCAAATTGTGTCGAGTGAAAGGACGTGTTCGAGTACGAAGACAGCCTCATGAATGCATGGGAATTTCATGTCAGCAGGGCACCGTTCAAGCTGGTGGAGGCTGTGTAATGGTGTGGGGCGTGTGCAGTTGGAGTGGTATGTGACCCATGATACGTCTAGATAGGACTCTGACACGTGACACGTACGTAAGCACCCTGTATGATCACCTGCATCCACTCATGTCCACTGTGCATTCCGACGGACTTGGGCTATTCCAGCAGCACAATGCGACACCCCACACGTTCAGCAGGGCTACAGAGTGACTCCAGGAACACTCTTCTAAAACACATATGCTGACCATCAGATTCCCCAGACATGGACATTCTTGAGCATATCTGGGATGCCTTGCAGCGTGCTGTCCAGAAGAGATCTCCACCCCCTCGTGCTCATACGGATTTATGGACAGCCCTGCAGGATTCACGGTGTCCAGCAGTACTTCAGACATTAGTGGAGTCCCTGCCACGTCGCTTTGCGGCACTTCTGCGTGCTCACGGGGACCCTACACGATAT
Source organism: Schistocerca piceifrons (assembly GCF_021461385.2). Taxonomy (NCBI): domain Eukaryota; kingdom Metazoa; phylum Arthropoda; class Insecta; order Orthoptera; family Acrididae; genus Schistocerca; species Schistocerca piceifrons. Next base: position 131,671,684 of record NC_060148.1, on the reverse strand, counting down.
TACGCAGGTGTACCAGTTTCTTTGCCTCTTCAGTGTATACTACCACTTAAAAGACAGTACAAATGACACTGTTATTTGGGTCATTAGTTCCCCCTTTTCTTTTCAATTACCTCTGTTATTAAATAAAACTAACGTGGGAAGAACTCTTATTACTGTTTAGTAAACATACTTGCTGTACTTGACTATACTTAAAAAGAATTTCCTCCATTAACTTCTACGTGGACTGAATAAAATAATTACCCACATGCGACCACAGCTATCCGACGATTCACATACAAGTTACTATTGAGAGCTTTTATAAACATATGTATCGATTACTACAGTAATGGACATATACCATTCCCCTCCCCCCCTCAGCTAGAATTTAGTACGTTGAAAATTAACATCATTATGAAGTTGCAACATCGGAACGTCATTTCTTTCGAGATCGTAATTAAAACCTTATGTCCACTCTTGTACGTCTCCGTGGTACAATACGTCATCCGCTTCGTCTCTGCGCGCAACATACCACAACAAGCGGCTCAGTTCCGGCCACAAACGCCCGGGTCGCACGGAGGAAGAAGGTACGGTAATTTTTGACATCATTTCCGTGACAAAAACAACGGTCTGGCTGAAATACTATAAAAATGGATGAAAAATCCGAGGGTGATCCCAAAAGTAAGGCCTCCTACTTTTTTGATAAATATATAGGCCTGCTTATTTCTACAGTGGTTTAGATCAGTTTACAGCTTAAACATTTAGCTACTTTTCGACATAATCACCATTTGTGTCGATGCACTTTTGTAGACTCCGTGGCAGTTTTTGTATGCCCATGTCGTACCATCTCGTCGCCATGCTGTTCAGAAAGTTATGAACGTCTTCTTTCACCTCGTCGTCGGAGCTGAATCGCTGGGACCACAATTAACGCTGACAGGTACTGTGGGACTCTGAAAAAACTCAAACGGGCAATTCACAACCGGAGAAGAGGAATGTTGAGCAAGGGCGCACACACTCTCCGTGACAACGCTCGCCCACACATCGCTCGGCAAACCGTTGCTCTGCTGCAACAGTTTCAGTGGAACATGATGACCCTAGTCCTTACTTGGCGCCCAGTGACTATCACCTGATCCCTAGGTTAAAAGAGCATTTGGCGGCGAGCTGGTATGTCGAAAAATAGCTAAATGTTCAAACTGTAAACTGATGTAAACCATTGTAGAAATCAACAGGTCCATGTACTTATAAAAAAATAGGAGACCTTACTTTTGGGATTACCCTCGTAGCAGGTGAGGTTCGTGGAGTCACAACACCTGCTCCGTTCACAGTCAACATCTACCATCATCGTAATAAATGATGCGAAGGTGGTCTTATTCTATCCAAAACATTTTTTTCCTCTCCATCAGTGTTCTGGGTCGCTTGATGTGGCCCGCCACGAATTCCTTTCCTGTGCCACCCTCTTCATCTCAGAGTAGCACTTGCAACCTACGTCCTCAGTTATTTGCTGAATGTGTCCTAATCTCTGTCTTCCTCTACAGTTTTTGCCCTCTACAGCTCCCTCTATTACCACGCAAGTCATTCCCTCATGTGTTAACAGATGTCCTTTCATTCTGTCCCTTCTCCTTGTCAGAGATTACCACATATTCCTTTCCGATTCTGCGCAGAACCTCCTCAACCCTTACCTTATCAGTCCACCTAATTTTCAACATTCGTCTGTAGCACCACATCTCAAATCCAATTTTCTTCTGTTCCGGTTTTCCCACTCTCCGTCTGTCGCTACGATGCAATGGTCTATTCCAAACGTACATTCTGAGAAATTTCTTCCTCAAACTGAGACCTAAGTTTGATACTAGTAGACTTCTCTTGGCCAGGAATGACCTTTTTGCCAATGCTACTCTGCTTTTGATGATCTCCTTGCTCCGTCTGCCACTGATGATTTCCCTACCTAGGTAGCAGAATTCCTTAACTTCATCTATTTCTCGAAAATCAATCCCGATGTTAGGTTTCTCGCTGTTCTAATTTTTGATACTTCTCATTACTTTCATCTTTCTTCGATTTACTCTCAATCCATATTCTGTACTTATTAGACTGTTCATTCCATTCAGCAGATCACGTAATTCTTCTTCACTTTCACTGACAATAGCAATGTCATTACCGAATGTTATCACAGAGATGCTTTCATCTCGAACTTTAATTCCACTCTTGAACTTTTCTACTATTTCCGTCATTGCTTCTTCGACGTATATATTGAACAGTAGGGTCGAAAGACTACATCCCTGTCTTATTACCTCTCAAATCTGAGCACTTCGTTCTTCCTCCTGCACTCTTTTCGTTCCGTCTTTATCTTGTACGTATTGTATATTATCTGTCTTTCCCAATACCTTACCGCTATTTTCCTCAGAATTACGACATCTTGCACCATTTTACGTTGTCGAACGCTTTCTCGAGGTCGACAAATCCTATGAACCTGTCTCGATTTTTCTTCAGTCTTGCTTCCATTATCAACGTCACAACTGCCTCTCTGGTGCCTTTACGTTTCCTAAAGTCAAACTGTTCGTCATCTGACACATCTTCTGTGTATTATTCTTATCAGCAACTTGGATCCATGAGCTGTTAAGTTGATTGTGCGATAATTCTTGCACTTGTCAGCTCTTGCAACCTTCCGATTGTGTGCGCGATGTTTTTCAGAAAGTCAAATGGTATAGACCTATTGTCAGACTCATACATTCTATACACCAATCAGAATAGGCGTTTTTTTTTTTTGCCTCTCCCCCTCCCCATTGATTTTAGAAATTCTGTTGGCATGTTATCTATCCCTTCTGCCTTTTTTGGTCTTAAGTCGTCCATTTCTGATTCTTGTACTAGATCCTATATCTCTTCTACATCTCTTCTTTTATCACATCATCACACAATCTTCCCCCCTGATCGAGGCCTTTATACTTTTTGCATCTGTCTGCTCTCTCCTCCAGCAACGATTGCCAATAAGTATTTTATTGTGGTGTGAACTGTTTTTAATCCATTTTTAAAGAAGGGACAATGATTTCCGGTGCACCAGCTATTTAGGTCCTTTGCTCTGGTGACGTGGTGTGTGGCAAGGTGTGCTCCCCTAGTTTCGACACGTGCATGACTTGGCTGCCGGAGTGATATCGCACGCGCTGACCTCTGCCGGCCGAGTTGGGAACTGCGGCGTGTCGGGCTCTCCCGTTGTAACGAGCGGCGCAGTACAGTGCAGTAATTGGCGGTCGGCGCCCTGCAACCACTTGTGGAGTCCGGAGTCAGCAGCTCGGAGCTCATTAGGAGAATGAGGCGCGCATGCGCCGACGTGTCGCGCATGCGCAGACAGTCCGCGCATGCGCAGAGCACGCGCGTTGCTCCACATCTGGCTTCCTGGCGTTAACGCAACGCGGAACAAGGGTTTTTCTTTTTCACACTGCAAGTGCGTCTCGCAAGTCAGCGTGCGCTGGGATCGTGCAGCAATTGTGATTGCCACATACGGCGGCGCTCAGATTTTTTCCGCGTTCTTGCATTAACGTAGATCTTTTTGACATCCACACTGATTACGACCTTTCTTAAAGTCTTGGTACATTATTTTTTCGCTTTTCGTTGGTTTATTTAGTAGAACGGTACAATATAGTTACTGAAAGTCGTGTCTTGAAACAGCTAGATCCTTTTCCCAATTTTCGAGCAACAAATGGATTCAGTTCTTTTGACGTGACCCAAAGGTAGAGCCAGTTTCCGAGATCATTTAAAAGATGTGAAGCATTGTTCAGAAAGGCCAGGCTGCATGGGCCGGTGGGGTAAAATATCCCACCGACGCCCATTTAGAGTTTGTGTCTCTCGGTTTGCAAAATGTGTTGTGGTATTGCCTAGAAGTAGAATGAGTTCCTTATGCCTCTGAGCATATTGCGGACATTTTGTCTTCAATTGCCGATGTGGATAGCCATCGGCTGTAGCATGGAATGACAACAATGAAAATTTGTGCCGGACCGTTACTTTAACCCGAATTTCCTCCTTATCGCTAGCGATAAAATTCATCGTGGTCATTCTGTTCTGCCTCTTATCACGGTATAAGTGTATATGAATGCGTGTGTTTGTGGCCACTTTATCACGGGGTAATTGCATATTTTTGGTAAATGAAATCCATCACTACTGTCTTTAACTTTGAAATTAATGAAAGATCGAAACTGAGAAGTCTCTCGCATTTAAATTTAATATTATGACATCAAATTTTAATTAAATAATACAGTCAGCGTAATGGCCGACTAAATCCTGCTGGGGCAGAAGAGCTCCCTGCACTACGAAGTTATGCAAAAAATTTTGGTAATTATAATTAATGTTTGCGATCACGAGAGGTGACAACTAAGTCAATAATACACACTTTCTAATAACAATTTCTATTATATTTTGCAAAAATACGGATATAACGTTAATTATCAGACAGCGCTACAATGGCGGCCTACCTCTAGACGAAACAAAACGGGAGAGCTTTCTACATCTACATCCACATCCACATCTACATGAATACTCTGCAAATCACATTTAAGTGCTCTGGCAGAGGGTTCATTGAACCACCTTCACAATTCTCTATTATTCCAATCTCGTATAGCGCGCGGAAAGAATAAACACCTATATCTTTCCGTACGAGCTCTGATTTCCCTTATTTTATCTTGGTGGTCGTTCCTCCCTGTGTAGGTCGGTGTCAACTAAATATTTTCCCCTTCGGAGGAGAAAGTTGGTGATTGGAATTTCGTGAGAAGATTCCGTCGCAACCAAAAACGCCTTTCTTTTAATGATGTCCAGCCCAAATCCTGTATGCTTTCTGTGACAGTGTCTCCCATATTTCGCGATAACACAGAACGTGCTGCCTTTCTTTGAACTTTTTCGATGTACTACGTCAGTCCGACCTGTTAAGGATCCCACACCCCCCAGCAGTATTCTAAAAGAGGACGGACAACCGTAGTGTAGGCAGTCTGCTTAGTAGGTCTGTTACATTTTCTAAGTGTCCTGCCAATAAAACACAGTCTTTGGTTAGCCTTCCCCACACTTCCCGACATTTTCCATGTGATCCTTCTAATTTAAGTCGTTCGTAATTGTAATACCTAGGTATTTAGTTGAATTTACGGCTTTTAGATTAGACTGATTTATCGTGTAACCGAAGTTTAACGCGTTCCTTTCAGCACTCATGTGGATGACCTCACATTTTGCTTTATTTAGGGTCAACTGCCACTTTTCGCACAATTCAGATATTTTTTCTAAATCGTTCTGCAGTTTGTTTTGATCTTCTGATGACTTTATTAGTCGATAAACGACAGCGTCATCTGCAAAAACAACCGAAGACGGCTGTTCAGATTGTCTCCCAAATCGTTTATATAGATAAGGATCAGCAAAGGGCCTAGAACACTACCTTGGGGAACGCCGGAAGTCACTTCTGTTTTACTCGATGACTTTCGGTCAGTTACTACGAACTGTGACCTCTCTGACTGGAAATCACAGATCCAGTCACATAACTGAGACGATATTCCATAAGCACGCAATTCCACTACGAGCCGCTTGTGTGGTACAGTGTCAAAAGCCTTCCGGAAATCCATAAATACGGAGTCGATCTGAAATCCCTTGTCAATAGCACTCAACACTTCATGCGAATAAAGAGTTAGTTCACAGGAACGATGTTTTCTAAACCCATGTTGACTGTGTGTCAACAGACCGTTTTCTTCGAGGTAATTCATAATGTTCGAACACAATATATATTTTAAAATCCTGCTGCATATCGACGTTAATAATATGGGCCTGTAATTTAGTGGATTACTCCTACTAGCTTTCGTGAATATTGGTGTGACCTGTGCAACTTTCCAGTCTTTGGGTACGGATCTTTCGTCGAGCCAACGGTTGTATATGATAGTTAAGTATGGAGCTAATGCATCAACATACTCCGAAAAGAACCTAATTGGTGTACAGTCTGGACCCGAAGACTTGCTTTTATTAAGTGATTTAAGTTGCTTCACTACTCCGAGGATATTTACTTCTACGCAGATTTCAATAAGGCAATAGTCTCTGGTCACGTTAGTTTTCATTACACGGATAAAAAGAATGTTCTTTTACTTTTATATCACATCGCTGTTTGCGATTTTTGGTGGTATTATTTAACTTTTCTAATCTTTCTTGTACATCGCGCACACACATACAGTCTTGAAATAATTTATAATTGACAAGTCGCACAACAAAAACATCCTTTCCGTTTCTCCAAATGTCCATGTACGTAACGTACCGTCACACTCTGATGGTAGTCATTCGCAATCGCAAATTCATTTGATATATTTTAAGTGCTCGATACGGATGAAGTAATTGTGCTTCGTACCTCGAACATGAAGGATTTGATCCGGTTAAAAGCAGCTAGTGGTTACGGCACATCGAAGAGGACCAGTTTTGTCTCTCGCTTCCGAATCGTTGTCTCGGAAACGTCGAAGTCAATCTGCGCGCGTTTTTTTCCCGCGGAGCGTGTTCTCCGTACGCTTCGACTAGAAAGCAGATTTATTGAGGTGAGTCGATGGTAGCAGAGAAGTAACGCTTTCGCAGACGCTGTTACGTCGGTGCAAAAGTCGACGTGTTCAACCCGCTAAATCGATACATTCTTTTTAGTCCACTCGACAGTTACACACAGATCTGAAAGCCTTGAGTTTTTGCTGTTAGACAGGTATTTCGTCGCTGTGCGCTATGCTGCACTTGTACGAGAATCACCCCAAAAGAAATGCACACTATATTTTTTTAAATCCATCTTTTATTCTACATGTTTGAAAGTTTTACACTGTGTAGATACGTCCTTTAGGGACAATATTTTCATTTCTCCACATAATTTCCATCCCTCTCAACTGCCTTACACCATCTTGGAGCCACGGTAAAATTCTGGATCAACCTGTTGGAGCCATCATCTCCAAACCTTGTTCCACGAAGAAGTCTTTCAGTTTCCCAAAGAGATGACAGTCACGTGGAGCCAGGTCAGGACTGTAAGCCCGCGCGGGATTAGCCGAGCGGTCTTAGGCGCTGCAGTCCTGGACTACGCGGCTGGTCCCGGCGGAGGTTCGAGTCCTCCCTCGGGCATGGGCGTGTGTGTTTGTCCTTAGGATAACTTAGGTTAAGTAGTGTGTAAGCTTTGGGACTGATGACCTTAGCAGTTAAGTCCCATAAGATTTCACACACATTTGCACTTTTTTTTTAAATACACGACCACACCATAACTTCACCGCCACCGAATTTTACTGTTGGCACTGCACACACTGGCAGATAACGTTCACCGGGCATTCGCCATACCCACACCCTGCCATCGGATCGCCACGTTGTGTAACGTGATTCGTCACTCCAACACAGCGTTTTTCCAATGTTCAATCGTCCAATGCTTACGCTCCTTACGCCAAGCGCGGCGTCGTTTGGCATTTACCAGCGTGATGTGCGGCTTATGAGGTGCTGTTCGACCGGGACATCCACATTTTCTCTTCTCTCGCCTGACTGTCATGGTACTTGCAGTGGATCCTGATGCAGTTTGCGATTCCTGTGTGACGGTCTGGATAGATGCCTGCCTATTACACATTACGAGCAACTGTGGGCGGTCTCTGTCAGTCAACAGACGAGGTCGGCCTGTATGCTTTTGTGTTGTATATGTCCCTTCACGTTTCCGCTTCACTATCGCATCGGAAACAGTGGACCTAGGCCGGCTGCTGTGGCCGAGCGGTTCTAGGCGCTGCAGTCTGGAACGGCGCGACCGCTGCGGTCGCAGGATCGAATCCTGCCTCGGGCATAGATGTGTGTGATGTCCTTAGGTTAGTTAGGTTTAGTAGTTCTAACAAGGGAACCTCCCCATCGCACCCCCTCAGATTTAGTTATAAGTTAGCACAGTGGATAGGCCATGAAAACCTGAACACAGATCAATCGAGAAAACAGGAAGAAGTTGTGTGGAACTGTGAAAAAAATAAGCAAAATGTACAAACTGAGTAGTCCATGAGGAAGATAGGCAACATCAAGGATAGTGGGAGCTGAGGGGGGCCGTGGTCCCGTGGTTAGCGTGAGTAGCTACGGAACGAGAGGTCCTTTGTTCGAGTATTCCCTCGAGTGAAAAGTTTATTTTCTTTATTTTCGGAAAGATATGATCTGTCCGTTTGTTCATTGACGTCTCTGTTCACTGCAATAAGTTTAGTGTCTGTGTTTTGCGACCGCACCGCAAAACCGTGCGATTAGTAGACGAAAGGACGTGCCTCTCCAATGGGAACCGAAAGCATTTGATCGCAAGGTCACAGGTCAACCGATTCCTCCACGGGAAAACACGTCTGATATATTCTATACGACACTGGTGACGGCATGTGCGTCACATGACAGGAATATGTTGTCGACCCACCTAACTTGTACACTTGGCGAATGGGTAAAAAGATTCTTCTACCTTGCCCGATTTAGGTTTTCTTGTGGATGTCAGTTACCTCGCATCGGACAGACGGACGGACAGATAATACTTGTCTGAAAATAAAAAAATTAAACTTTTCACTCGAGGGAAGGCTTGAACTAAGGACCTCTCATTCCGCAGCTGCTCACGCTAACCACGGGAGCACGGCGCTCCTGAGTTCAGATTATCCTTGTTCAAACTTCCTGGCAGATCAAAACTGTGCGCCCGACCGAGATTCGAACTCGGGACCTTTGCCTTTCGCGGGCAAGCTCAGATGGTAGAGCTCTTGCCCGCGAAAGGCAAAGGTCCCGAGTTCGAATCTCGGTCGATTTAATCTGCCAGGAAGCTTCATATCAGCGCACACTCCGCTGCAGAGTGAAAACCTCATTCTGGAAATTATCCTCGTTGTTGCCTATGTTGCGCATGGACTACTCAGTTTGTATATTTTGCTTATTTTTTCGTATTTCCACACAACTTCTTCCTGTTTTCTCGATTGATCTGTGTTCAGTTTTTCAAGGCCTATCCACTAAATCTGAGAGGGGTGCGATGGGGAGATTCCCTTGTCAGTTCTATGGGACTGATGACCTCAGATGTTGTCTCATTAAGTAGTTCTAAGTTCTAGGGGACTGATGACCTCAGATCTGCCGTAGAGCTTAGAGCCATTTGACGTAGGGATGTTTAGGAGCGTGGAAATCTCGCGTACAGACGTATGAGACAAGTGACACACCATCACCTGACTACGTTCGAAGTCCGTGAGTTCGGCGGAGCGTCCCATTCTGCTCTCTCACCATGTCTGATGATTACTGAGGTCGCTGATATGGAGTACCTGGCAGTAGGTGGCAGTTCAATGCAGCTAATATGAAAAACGAATGTTTTTCGGGGCGTCCGGGTACTTTTGATCACACAGTGTATGTGATTCAGACCGGCAGAAAATTTGATACATTTCGGACGGCTGTAATGTTTAACGTCTTGATCAGTGTATACTTGGGCGGGCGTGTGTGTGTGTGTGTGTGTGTGTGTGTGTGTGTGTGTGTGTGTGAGGAGGGGGGGGGGGGGGGAAGGAGCGGGAATGACAGCGCCCGGTGTGGCACTGCGCGATAACCGTACAGCAGAAGCTGCGTGTCGTGCCAGGGTGGAAGAAGCGACCTTGCGGACGGTGAAGAAAAAGTGCGACAGAGTCCGCATTGTACGTCAGCACTGTGGTGAGAGGGGAAGGGAAGGTGATAGAAAGTGACTGGGATGGGGTGGCACGGAGAGCGGGGGGGGGGGGGGGGGGGATCGAGTAGCTAGGCTGACCACCAAGGTCGGTCACGGACGGCTTCAGCACTGTGTGTCTGTATACCGCCACACTTCTCGGAAACACTCACTCTGCCAGGACTTGGACAGGCGAGGCCAGAGCCGCACGGAATAACAGCAAGTGGCTGGCAAACTGCACGGCTAGGGTACGTAAATGTGTATTTATTGCTGCCGTCGTCTCCCGTCTTCCACACAGCTCTGCGCGATAACCCTTCCTATGCGAGCCTCACCTCTACATCTACGTCTATATATTCCGCAAGCCACCCGACGGTGTGTGGCGGAGGGCACTTTACGTGCCACTGTCATTACCTCCCTTTCCTGTTCCAGTCGCGTATGGTTCGCGGGAAGAACGACTGCCGGAAAGCCTCCGTGCGCGCTCGAATCTCTCTAATTTTACATTCGTGATCTCCACGGGAGGTATAAGTAGGGGGAAGCAATATATTCAGTACCTCATCCAGAAACGCACCCTCTCGAAACCTGGACAGCAAGCTACACCGCGATGCAGAGCGCCTCTCTTGCAGAGTCTGCCACTCGAGTTTGCTAAACACCTCCGTAACACTTACCAGATAACCCTGTGACGAAACGCGCCGCTCTTCTTTGGATCTTCTCTATCTCCTCTGTCAACCCAACCTGGTACGGATCCCACACTGATGAGCAAGACTTGAGTATAGGTCGAACGAGTGTTTTGTAAGCCACCTCCTTTGTTGATGGACGACATTTTCTAAGGACTCTCCCAATGAATCTCAACCTAGCACCCCCTTTACCAACAATTAATTTTATATGATCATTCCACTTCAAATCGTTCCGTACGCATACTCCCAGATATTTTACAGAAGTAACTGCTACCAGTGTTTGTTCCGCTATCATATAATCATACAATAAAGGATCCTTCTTTCTATGTATTCGCAATACATTACATTTGTCTATGTTAAGGGTCAGTCGCCACTCCCTGCACCAAGTGCCTGTCCGCTGCAGATCTTCCTGCATTTCGCTGCAATTTTCTAATGCTGCAACTTCTCTGTATACTACAGCATCATTCGCGAAAAGCCGCACGGAACTTCCGATACTATCTACTAGGTCATTTATATATATTGTGAAAAGCAATAGTCCCATAACACTCCCCTGTGGCACGCCAGAGGTTACTTTAACGTCTGTAGACGTCTCTCCATTGATAACAACATGCTGTGTTCTGTTTGCTAAAAACTCTTTAATCCAGCCACACAGCAGGTCTGATATTCCGTAGGCTCTTACTCTGTTTATCAGGCGACAGTGCGGAACTGTATCGAACGCCTTCCGGAAGTCAAGGAAGATGGCATCTACCTGGGAGCCTGTATGTAATATTTTCTGGGTCTCTTGAACAAATAAAGCGAGTTGGGTCTCACACGATCGCTGTTTCCGGAATCCATGTTGATTCCTACAGAGTTGTTTGTGGGTTTGCAGAAACGACATGATAGGCGAGCAAAACACATGTTCTAATATTCTACAACAGATCCATGTCAGAGATACAGCCTCCCTCTTGTGTATAACCGCTGCGGCCGACGTGTATCATTCCGCTCTCTCGGCCGATGCCCAGGTCTCTCTGCAGTTTTCACCTCCGCCACACTTTCCTCCGTTAACTGACGATTCCTCGGAGCGTAGCGCAGTGTCATATCAGACGATCTCTTCTGCTGCTAAAGCTGTGACATACCCTGACGAGCGCCGAGACATTATGACCGTCTGCTTAACAACTTGTTTGTCCGTCTTTGAAACGAAATACATCGCCGATTCTCCGTGTCAGGGAACCGACAGTTTGTTGGTAACACTTGAAACTTCCGGTCTGATAGCGATGTATAAAAGTGTGCCCTGACGTTTCGTCTCCGACTGCGGGAGACATCCTCAGAGGTGAAGCGGTGAACTGTGGACAGAACTCGGGGAAGCGCTCATTGTATAGGCAGTCCTCTGTTCATCACGTGACGTCGGCTATGACACTGTCTCTGGTATTCGTCAGGCTCCCGGTGTAACGCTCACATCCAGGTTTTATCCACTTTAACAGCTTCCTCCGTCCTGTTAAAATTATTATGGTGTTTATCAATCTCGAAACGCTCACATCCAGATTTTATCCACTTTAACAGCTTCCTCCGTCCTGTTAAAATTATTATGGTGTTTATCAATCTCGATAGGCTCTCTATACATGCGCGCATAATAATGCGACGTTTTACATATGACGCTGGTCTCGCTGAACTGCATTTCATGATTACCTTCCTGGTATACATGTTCTGCAATGGCCCATTTATCCGTGTGACCGACGCGGCAATTCCTGTTATTGTCAACAAGACGGGTGTTCACATTTCTCTTTGTGGTACCGATGTAAACTTGTCCCCAACTACAAGGGATTTTATATACCCCCGGTGTGGCCAAAGGATGTCGTGCATCTTTTGCCGACCTTAAATATTATTTTATTTTCCTGGTGGTTCCGAAAATTGTTTCCACCCCAAACTAGCTTAACACTTTCCCAATGCGATCTGTGACCTTACTAATGAACAGAAGAAAAACCTTACCTTTGTGCGGCTTTTGTTCGTCGTTGCTCCTGATTCTCTGCCTGGAGCGAAGTGCTCGATCTATCTCCTTGCTAGAATAGCCAGTCTTCACCAAAGTCTACAGTAGATGTTCGGTGTCATCTCTTAAATAAACAGGTTCACAAGTTTTGTAAGCCCTGTCTACCAATGTTTTTATTACACCTCTTTTCTTGTCTAGAGTGGTGGTTAGAATCTTTATGCAGATAACGATCAGTATGTGTGGCCCCATCGTTTATCAGAAACACATCCAGAAAATTCCGTTGGCCATTACTCTCCGTCTCCATAGTAAATGGGATTTTCGGAGTAATGCTGTTTAGATGTGTCAGAAAGAACCCAACTCCTCTGTTCCGTGTATCCGTACTACAGAAAGTGTCATCGACGTAGGGATACCATCTGGCTGGTCTCTTACTGGCAGTCTGCAACGCCCGTTGTTCAAAAGTCTCCATAAACAAGTCAGCCACAGCAGGGCTGAGAGGACTGCCCATAGCACTTCATAGAAGTCACTACTGTATTGAAAGTAGGTTGTGGTGAGGCAGTGTCGGAATAATGCCACGATATCGGTAGGAAAAATATCCGCTATGCATGAGATAGCTTACTTTATCGTAATGATGGTAAATAAGGACACAATATCAAAACTAACGAGGATATCATCCGGGCGCACGCTCATTTCCTTGAACTTGTCAGTGAAATGAGGTGAATTTTTAATAGACTGTGAGTCGTAGCAACATTATGTTGCAGCGAGGAGGAGTTGTCTAGATAAGTCGTGGGTGGAAAACGTCTTGTCTCGTTGGACGAGTCTCGCTTCAAGTTGTATCGAGCGGATGGACGTGTACGGGTATGGAGAGAACCTCATGAATCCATGGACCCTGCATGTCAGCACGGGACTGTTCAAGCTGGTGGGAGCTCTGCAATGGTGTGGGGCGTGTAGAGTTGGAGTGACATAGGGCCCCTGATACGTCTAGATACGACTCTGACGGGTGAGACGTACGTAAGCATCCTGTCTGATCACCTGCATCCATTCCTGTCCACTGTGCATTCCGATAGACTAGGGCAATTCCAGCAGGGCAATGCGACATCCCACACGTGCAGAATCGCTACAGATCGGCTCCTGTAACACTGTTATGATTTTAAACACATCCGCTTGAGCATATCTGAGATGCCTTGCATCGTGGTGTTCAGAAGAGACCTCCACCCCCTTCAACTGCTACGGATGTATTGACATCCCTACAGGATTCATGGTGTGAGTTCAGACATTATTCGAGTCCATCCGAGGTTGTTTAGCGGCTCTTCTGCGTGTTCGCGGGGGTCCTACACGATATTACACGGGTGTACCAGTTTCTTTGGCTCTGCAGTGTATATTCAGTCATCAGCTTTCAGACTGGTTCTCATATATATAAGCAATTTTCCGTCAGGGCGTTTCAGAAGCCCAGAAGTGGTTTCATTTATGGAGGTTGTTTCAGACGTGATGGTCGATATTCAGGGGTGTGAAAGGAATGGTCATTCGAAACAAAAAAGTCAAGTAAGCATGGCCACTAAGAGGCGTATGTTAAGAGCTACGAGCAGTTCTTGATCTTCGATACTGTGAAACAAACCTCTTCTATTACAAGCTGTTTGCTCTCTATATTTTGGGAAGTGGTAGTATGGAACAAAACAAGAAAAACCGTGCAGTGAAGATGAGCTCTAAAATGCATACCTTAAAAGTCACGACCGGTTGTTGATCAGAAGAATTGTGTTTCAAAGTAGCGAAGACGAACAGGTGGTCATAGCTCTAAAAAAGGGGAGGGGGATGCATTTTAGAGCACGTATTGACTGGACATTTTTTGCTTTTCTTGGTGGATACTACCGCTTACCAAAAGATGGGATGGAAAGAGCTTGCAGTAGAAGAGATTTGTTTCGTAGTAAAATGTAGACTGCCAATGGCAAGGAAAGCTTATCTGAAGAAGAGAAATTTGTTAACATGGATTATAGATCTAAGTGTCAGGAAGTCGTTTCTAAAAGTTTTTGTATGGAGTGTAGCCATGTATGGAAGTGAAACGTGGACGATAAACAGTTTGGACAAGAAGAGAATAGAAGCTTTCGAGATGAGGTGCTACAGAAGAATGCTGAAGATTAGATGGGTAGATCACGTAACTAATGAGCAGGTACCGAACAGAACTGGGGAGAACTCGATTAGAAGAAGGCATCGCATAAAAAGTTCTCGGTTTACTTGCCGCGTCAAATTTAGATAAAATCCCAAGCTTTCGATGACTACCTCCGTCATCTTCGTCAGGGGTAAAACTGACTGTCGTGGACCGGTGAGGCTTCCGCTTTTATAAGCGGTGGACGGCTTCTCATTGGCTGGATGACGTCACGGTGAAACCGATGCGTACTGAGGTGGCGGCCTCTATATCCATAGATTTTGTTTGCGCGCTTTATCCAGCGTTGCTTGCAGCGCCATCCATCGCAACAGGCGGAGAACTACGAGAAATGTAGGAAGTCTCCGTCTGTGCTCTTTCTATATCAATTGCGCGCTTCCATGCATTGCTGAGTGCATAACCGGAATCTCTGTTGAAATTATTTTCACAGAGTCTAATTTCAACTGCTGGATAAAGCGCGCAAACAAAATCTATGGATATAGAGGCCGCCACCTCAGTACGCATCGGTTTCACCGTGACGTCATCCAGCCAATGAGAAGCCGTCCACCGCTTATAAAAGCGGAAGCCTCACCGGTCCACGACAGTCAGTTTTACCCCTGACGAAGATGACGGAGGTAGTCATCGAAAGCTTGGGATTTTATCCAAATTTGACGCGGCAAGTAAACCGAGAACTTTTTATGCAAGGACTCCGTCGCGAAAGACTTCGTAGTCAGAAGAAGGCATCGGTTGGTAGGACATGTTCTGAGGCATCAAGGGATCACCAATTTAGTACTGGAGCGAAGTGTGGAGGGTAAAAATCATAGAGGGAGACCAAGAGATGAATACACTAAGCAGATTCAGAAGGATGTAGGCTGCAGTAGGTACTGGGAGATGGAGAAGCTTGCACAGGATAGAGTAGAATGGAGAGCTGCATCAAACCAGTCTCTGGACTGAAGACCACAACAACAACATGAAAGATGAAGAATGGTACGCCGCGTCTCAGAGTCCATGCTTACTTGAGTTTTTTGTTTCAAATAATCGTTCCTGTCATATCGCTGAATATGACCGTCACTTCTGAAACACCCTGTGTATACGATTTCTTTTTTTTTTTACTGAGAATACGAAAGGGAATTTTCCGTCGGTACATACGCACAAGCAGTCCGGCGTGACGCACGTACGTGCTGACGCTGCCGGGAGAATGAGTGCGTGCGGTGCCGCTTCGTCAGCAGCTGTGGGCCACAATGGGCCGTTTTGTCACGAGGCGGGCACAGCGGCCGCCAGCTACTTGTTAAAGCAGGCAGGCGCAGCCAACTGGCACAGACGGCACGGCCGCCCGCGTTCATTTAGGTGCGAGCGCTACAGTCCCTGCCAGGCGGAGGGAAAAGTCCAGCCCAGAGAGCCCACTACAGGCTGTTAACGGCGCTCCGAAGCACACGCAGTGGACTCACAGAAAAAAAAAATAACACCCGTAAGGACAAGCTCATTTTATTGACAGTTGGGTCACCACTGTAAGAGTGTTCGACAACAAATCTAGCTTTCCTGAGTTTTCACCAAAGCTTGGAAAATTTCTAGGTTTATGTTATACACTATGTGATCAAAAGTACCCGGACACCCGCAAAAGCCGGCCGGGGTGGCCGAGCGGTTCTAGGCGCTTCAGTCTGGAACCGCGCGACCGCTACGGTCGCAGGTTCCAATCCTGCCTCGTGCATGGATGTGTGTGATGTCCGTAGGTTAGTGAGGTTTAAGTAGTTCTAAGTTGTAGGGGACTCATGACCTCAGAAGTTAAGTCCCATGGTGCTCAGAGCCATTTGAACCATTTCTGAAATAGTGCAAGGTGTGCTGTAGATTAAGTCAAGCGAACAAAGTGACTCCTCAAAAAAAGGTGAACTTATACTTACATAATAATAAATGGCTCTGAGCAGTATGGGACTGTGGTGTGCGTACTGTAAGACCTTCAGTACACACACCATGAGATTATTTGACTTGCCGCTCTAACGAAGTAGGCGAGTGTCAGCAATATGTCTCGTGGTCTTAGCGTGGCGTGTTTATCTTCTGCCATTAGGTCACACGAAAGAAATGCCACTTGCACGTTTAGAGTGGCAGATTGACGGTGACCAACTGTAAACAGAACTTGATTAATTTTCACACACATTTATTAAAATAATAACAAGCATAGACATTGCGTAACTTGATTCTGGATGCTATTTACAATTGAC
The DNA here is from genome assembly GCF_021461385.2 of Schistocerca piceifrons. NCBI lineage: Eukaryota > Metazoa > Arthropoda > Insecta > Orthoptera > Acrididae > Schistocerca > Schistocerca piceifrons. Next base: position 131,655,105 of record NC_060148.1, on the reverse strand, counting down.
AATCTGAAGTTCCTTTGGTATTGGTACGTTAATCTTATTCTCACATATCTCTCATACTTGAGAAAGTGTCTATACATTTCTCTTCATGGCTGTGCACAGGAATATGGTAATCTTATTAGGCGCAGACTGAAACTTGACTATAGACTGGTACAGACTTATGCAGACTGGTGCAGACTGGTGCAGACAAATGCAGACTGATCGGAGGTCTGTACAGTGTGTAGACTTTTAGATGGCAGACCTCTCCCTAGTTCTGAATCGGTAGAAGTCGGTAAACGTCGGGGGGCTTCGGTAGGCACGCAGTTTCGACTGCTGCCAACATTATGCAGCTGAATGTGTTGTACAAGGTAGCCATTGTCGTCTGCTTCGTTATTGTTTTGCGCTGTACTGTTCTGCGTGTTTTTATTGTGCAGTTGTGCTAAACATTATCAAAATGAGTGAAGGGGCAGTTGCCGGACCATCTCGGGAGTTTTTTTAGGAATACACCCGTGGTTTTATATACTTTTTTTAACACACGTGTTGCGAATAGTGTTAGTAGTGAATAAATAATAGAACAAAACGTCATGCCTGACGCGGCACTTTTTCACGCATCTCGATGTTTACCACGTCATATCTCCTGCATTATATGTCGTAAAGAGACATAAATTTGCCGGCGCATTTACTGATACATGTGGATACTGTATACGAAATATGTTGCGATTAGAGTTAATAGTAACGAAATAATTAAAACGTCATGCCTACTGCGGCAGATTTGCGGTATGTACTCAGAAAATGTAGTAAGCGACAATCTTTTTTCCTTTCGTTATTTTGTGAGGGGTGTCAGCGAGAAAAATTTTCCTAAAGGTTTGAAATTGTATGTAACGTTTGTCGCTGGTCGCTAAGTGCTCTCATTCTCAAACAGTGGATGCGTAAATCTGGGTATTTTCCCGCGGTCTGATCTCATTGCTTACAACGTCATATCTCCTCAAGAATGTGTCTTATTTCTTTTTTTTTCGGCTAGGAACCTTCGTGGGCGTACAGAGAACAATCACCAAAATTTCATCGCAATTCGATGAATGGTTTGGGAACGCACAGAGGGCAGACGTACATACATTCATTTTTATATATAGAGATTGACATTTACGTTATACTATATGACCTGTTCAAGTATATTTAAATTTTATAATTAATAGTTTAACATTGCGGGGAATGAAATAAAATGAAATTGCGAGCTGTGGGAATCGAACCCAGGTCCGCTAAATGACAGGCCTTTACCTCATCATCCGCGCTACACATGCTACAGTGACCTAACTGTTGAAACATTGTCCATTACTGTTTTCGGGCGTTCGAAGAACAACTCACCAGTTTCATTGCAATCGGATGAATGATTTGTGAACGTATAGTAGGCAAACATACATATATATATATATATATATATATATATATATATATATATATATATATATATATATACGAGGGCGGTTCAGAAAGTAACCTCCGATTGGTCACAGTGCGGGTTGTGGGGGGAGTAGCGACGCCATCTGTGCGTTCACGCACTCAACAGGTCAGTCGGCATCAAGCCATGGTCGAGTGAACGTCGTACCTGCACTAGTTTAGTTTTTGTGGCAGTTTGAAATGTGTGCTGCAATAGAAAACCCCGCCAAATGTGAAGTGCGTGCTGTCGTAAGGTTTTTTACAGCCAAAGGATATTCTGCAGCAGCTATTCATCGTGAGCTTTGTGCCGTGTACGGACCAAGAGTTATGAGTGAAGGAGTTGTCCGTGAATGGGTACGTTTATTTAAAAGTGGACGAGAAAACGTTCATGATGAAGAGAGGAGTGGTAGACCATCATTGGTGACTGACGAACTCGTTCAGACAGTTGATGCAAAAGTTCGTGAAAATCGACGTTTCTCAATGTCGGAGTTGTCTACTGGTTTTCCACGGATTTCTAAGACTCTCTTGTACGAGATAGTGACAGCAAGATTGGGTTACCGTAAGTTCTGTGCACGATGGGTGCCCAAAATTCTTACCGACCACCACAAAACTCAAAGAATGGCCTCTGCATTAGACTTTCTGTCACGTTATGAGGACGAAGGAGAACCATTGTTAAACAGAATCGTGACCGGTGACGAAACCTGGATTAAGTACGTGAACCCTGAGACAAAAGAACAATCAAAGATGTGTGCACATTCAAATTCGCCTACCAAACCAAGAAAAGCCTCGCAAGATTTTTCTGCCAGAAAACTGATGGAAACGGTGTTTTGGGATGCCAAAGGGGTGTTGTTGGTTGAATTCATGGAAGGTGGTACGACCATTAATCAAGACGTGTACTGTGAAACAATAAAAAAGTTACGACGGGCTATACAGAACAAACGCCGTGGTATGCTGACTTCCGGTATCGTTTTTTTGCACGATAACGCCCGTCCTCACTCTGCTCGCAGAACAACGGCCCTTCTTGAGTCCTTCAAGTGGGACGTTATCAACCATCCACCTTACAGCCCAGACCTGGCGCCAAGTGATTATCACCTCTTCATGCATTTGAAGAAATGGCTCGGGTCACAGCGGTTTGATGACGACGAAGAGCTCAAAGATGCGGTCACAGGCTGGCTCCAGGCACAAGCGGGTGATTTTTATGCAGAAGGAATTTCAAAGCTTGTGAAGAGATACGATAAGTGCCTCAATCGCTATGGAGGCTATGTAGAAAAATAGTGCAAAGATGTAGTTGTAAGATGTATATATTAAAATATTTTTATTTAACTTGGTGTATTTTTTTAAATCAACCAGAGGTTACTTTCTGAATGGCCCTCGTATACACATATATAGATTTTAATGTACATGACTATTTCAGTTTCGTTTATGAACAACATTTAAAGCGAGTTTTACTCCCAAGCCTTTCGTCTGCTTTCGTGTAAGCATGACGCGCAATTTGTAGTGCCAGCACTGCAACTGGTAGCCGTGCCTTGCCTCCCCCCCCCCCCCCCAACGGCTCCTCTCCCCTCCCCTCGCCAGCTTGCTTCCTCCTCTCCCCGCACTCCCCTCACAACTCTGCCGTCTTACTGTTAACACAGTGTACACTCGTTATACTACCTCGCGCCTTCAGGTATCACTGCGCGAGTGTGATCCGCGAGGAGAAAAGGTTCTACGTTAGCAGCAATCTCATTGGCTGCGTTACATATTAATACGCGGATCGGCGGGAGCAGAATTTGGTCCGTCTCTAAGGCAGCGCCATCTCGTAGTGCGGAGACGGACGAGCGCTGCGCCTGCGCTGTTGTGCTTAGCGGGGCGCGCTCTAGTGGGAAAGTTGTGTACGCGCTGACTACGCGGAACTATGTATACAACAGGGACTTAACTACTGAGGTCATCAGTCCCCTAGAACTTAGAACTACTTAAACCTAACTAACCTAAGGACATCACACACATCCATGCCCGAGGCAGGATTCGAACCTGCGACCGGAGCGGTCGCGCAGTTCCGGACCGAAGCGCCTAGAACCGCTCGGCCACGGCGGCCGGCCAGACTACGCACGACTGACGGTGACACAGTGTCAGTGGGAGCCTGGCCCGACGCACACTTGATCTTAGTCCCACTGTGACAAGACGGTTCCCTACGGTCGCTGATGCTACAGTAGGTGCGACTTGTGACTGGATTTCGTCCGTGGACGATGTTCGACCGGCCCCCACTTCTTTCATATCGTGTTAGTCTGGACGTGCATCTGTGCTACACGGATGTCTAGATCCTGGTCTGCAGGTGTGGGACTGTTTCACAGACTGATGCATTGTGCTGAACGAGTTCATCGGTCCGTCAACACGTCCATCCAGGTTCGCGCAGCCGCTCTGTGCTGCGGTCCAGTGGCTAAAGCTCTTCCGCGAGGTTACGTATTCGTCAGTCGTGCATTAATTGTTGTAGTCTAGAATGAATGTTGCAAACACTGTTCACCTCTACACCCGAAGAGTCTCTTGTGCAATGCTACGTACCTATACCTTATTGTACCTTTCCTGCCATTTCACCAGAGCCTGGAAAATTTCTACGTTTATGTTATAGATTACGTGATCCAAAAATATCCGGACAGCCCCCAAAAACACACGCTTTTCATCTTGGGTGCATTGTGCTGCCACCTACTGCCAGGTACTCAATATCATGTCATTAGACATCGTGAGAGGGCAGAATGGGGCGCTCCGCGTGAGACGTCCCCTTAGAAAAAATTATGAATTACTGTGCTGGTAAACTCCTTACGTTATTTGATTTTCAAACAGCTGAGCACAACTGAACGTACTCAGACATTTCGCTCTTTACTTATTCTGCTCATCACTAAACTGACACACAATATTTTTTTAGCGCAACGCAGTCTGACTTTCAATAATCCCTACAAAAGAACGGCCCTGACTAACATTAACCTATACCTTTCACAAATCACTTACCTCACAAAAATCTTCGTTACTCGAACTACTGCAATACAGCGAGCGCCGCTGCTGCCAGCTAAATAAAAGATTCAAACTACGGAAGGCACTAACTACTGATAGGCATAGTTAGGAAAAGAAAGATTTTGATAGAGAACAAACAATGTATTTACCTCAGTGTTCGAAGGTCATAATATATAGCAGTTCATGACATCCAGTCTTATAAATTTACTGTCTCTGATGGACAAACGTCCAGATCATCCGCTCTCAAAACTACGCCATCTCTCTCCCCACATCCACCACTGCTGGCGGCTCACCTCCAACTGCGCAACGCTACGCGCTGTTCACATCCAACTGCCCAACACTACAATAGCGAATATTCCAACAGTGAGTCCAACCAGCCACAGACTGCACACAGCACAGCCAGTGATTTTCATACAGAGCAATACGTGGCGTTACCAACATATAAACGTAAACAGCCTACTTACTCGCGGAACTCACAGACTTCGAACGTGGTCAGGTGATTGGGTGTCACTTGTGTCATACGCCTGTACGCGAAATTTCCACACTCCTAAACATCCCTAAATCCACTGATGTGATAGTGAAGTGGAAACGTGAAGGGACACGTACAGCACAAAAGCGTACAGGCCGACCTCGTCTATTGACTGACAAACCGCCGACAGATGAAGAAGGCCGTAACGTGTAATAGGCACACATCTATGCAGACCATCAAACAGGAATTCCAAAGTGATTCAGGATCCACTGCAAGTACTATGACAGATAAGCGGAAGGTGAGAAAAGTTGGATTTCACGGTGGAGTAGATGCTCATAAGCTACAAATCGCGCCGGTAAATGTCAAACGACGCCTCGCTTGGTGTAAGGAGCGTAAACATTCGAGGATTGAAGAGTGCAAAAACGTTGTGTGGAGTGACGAATCACGGTACACAATCCAGCGACCCGATGGTAGGGTGTCGGTATGGCGAATGCCCGGTGAACGTCATTTGCCAGCGTGTGTAGTGCCGACAGTAAAATTCGGAGGTGGTGGTGGTGTTAGGATGTGTTCGTGTTTTTCATGGAGGGTGCTTGCACCCCTTGTTGTTCTGCTTGGCACTATCACAGCACGGGCCTCCATTGATGTTCTAAGCACCTTCTCGCTTGCGACTGTTCAAGAGCAATTCGGGGATGGCGACTGCATCTTTCATCACGATCGAGCACCTATTCATAATGCACGGCGTGTGGCGGAGTGGTTACACGGCAATAAGATCCCTGTAATGGACTGGCCTGCACAGAGTCCTGACCTGAACACCTTTGGGGTGTTTTGGAACGCCGACTTGGTGCCAGGCGTCACCGACTGCCATCGATACCTCTCCTCAGTGCAGCACTCCGTGAAGAATGGGCTGCCATTCCCCAAGAAACCTTCCAGTAGCTGATCGAATAGATGCCTGCGACAGTGGAAGCTGTCATCAAGGCCATCGGTGGGCCAACACCATACCGAATTCCAGAACTAGCGACAGAGGTCGCCTCGAACTTGTAAGTAATTTTCAGCCAGGTGTCCGGATACTGTGTATTTAAATGGCCTAGATTACAGCTTCAAACTGGCTGTTTGGCTTAAAATGCTCCCGTTGCAGCGGGATATAATCATTTCCAGTTGATGGTCGGTTGTGTTGGACCAGAGGATCCCGTCCATTCCATGTAAACACAACTGACACTATTACAGAGCCACTACCAGCTCGCACAGCACCTTGTTCACAACTTTGGTTCGTGTGGTTATGCGCCACACTCGATCCGTGCCGTCTGCTCTTGACGACTGAAATCCGGACATCTGACCAGGCGACAGCAGCTTTCTAGTCGTCTACGATCCATCCGATACGCTGATGGCGATGTCGTGCTGTTAGCAAAAGGCACTCGCGTCGGTCGTCTGCTGCCACATTTCGCTGCACTGACCTACGGACACTTTCGTCGTGCGTCCCGCATGATTTCTGCAGTGTTGCTTGTCTGTCAGCACTGACAACTCAACGCAAACGCCGCTGCTCTCGGTCGTTAAGTGAAGGCTGTCGGCCACTGCGTTGTCCGCGGCGAGAGCTAATGGTAGTAACTCTGCACAGTATCAACACTAAATCTCCGAATACTGAATTCACCAACGAGTTAAAATTTCATAGAGTAGCTGAGATACTAGTTACAGCGCTCCTAGCGGCAACCAACGCTAACTCGGCCGCCATGTTCTCCTTAGTCAAAACATTAGGAAAGCGTAACTGTTGTTTGTGTTGGAAGTGTGTCTGCTGTTGTGATATTACTGCAATATTTAACATTTCTAGTTGACTTTTTTGTTACAAAATATAAAGTCAACATGCCTGCAGTGTGTTCAGCGTTCAACTGCACAAATCGCAGCGATAAAACAACAAATATTTCATATTATAAGTAAGTATATTAGTACCGAAATACGACACACGTTTTTTAATGTTTATTAAAGAGTCATTTGCATTGGAACTGTAATTATGCTTTAGACAAATGCAGGAAAGCAATTTATTTATCGTTGATTACAGACTTCCTTTAAAAGATAAGGAAATTACAAAAAGATGGGTTATAAACATGAAACGAGAAAACTGGTTTCCTACTACAGCCAGTTACCTCTGTTCAGCTCAGTTTGAAGAGAAATATATGTACCACACAAATGTCCAGAGGCGCCTTTTGTCAAAAGCAGGACCTACTATCTTTAACTTTCCACCACATTTACAAAAGCAAGATAAAGTATTACGACCACAACCCAGAAAGCGATCTTTCGACAATTTGCAAGATAGTGCTATTACAGTGACATCATTAGCACAAAGTAAGTCAATAGTTTAATTTTACTCCGTGTTCTTATTACTTTGAATTACATACTTTCTATTATAATGTTATGGTGTAACTCTGTTATAAACTTATGATGTAACTACATTCTTTCAGTGCCTGTCGGACCCACATCTGTTTCTGCTGACCACAATTACTGTCTACCAAGCCCTAAGAAGTTGAAAACACAATATAAGAGAGTACAAGCAGAGAATGTGCGACTAAAGAAGCGGATAAAGCAAATGAAGCAACTTAGTGTACGACACAAAAGAAGAAAAGTGCAGTTACAGACTTTAGTTGCTGGTTTGAGAAGAAGGCTATGTAGTTCAGTTTCTGATATGTTAAACAGTGAACATGTAGTTGGTTTGTTGAAGGAGCTATTGGAACTTCAGTGCAGTGCTAAAGTAAGCCATTATTCTCAGCAAATAAGGAAATTTGCCCTGACCCTACACTTTTATTCTGCCAAGGCATAGCGACAAAAATATCGCATTTCTGCGCCCGTTACTGTTTCTAATAGTTAACCACAGCATGTTTAGAAGTTCCACCGTAATATTATGGTGGTACCTGCTCTAATTGCATTAATTTATGGGCAACAAGTAACGTTATAGTGGATGGACAGACTTATTTGAGTTGTCTTGTAGTGTTATCTACATCGAAAAGTTTAGCCATATTTCGACAAAAACATCCCCTTTTGCTGTCAGTGTACACTGAAATCACTGCTTTCTATTGCTTGTTTTAGAAAAAATAAAGCTAGTATGGGCTATTTCAAGTAAGTCAAACGCAGTTACAAGGGGGCGGGACACAGCAGACGAATGCCTTGACTAAAGAAAACATGGCGGCCAGAACTTCAATTTGCTTCAAACATGGCGGACCTATAGCCACTCTATGAAATTTTAGCTCGTTGGAATTCACTAACGATTTCCGAAGTGGAATCTCCCATGCGTCCGGCTCCAACTACTATTGCGCGTTCAGAGTCTGATAACTCCTGTCGCGTCGGAAACCTTTTCACATGAATCACCTGACTACAAATGACAGCTCTACCCATGAACTGCCCTCTTACACATTATGTACGCGATACTACTGCCATCTGTAAGCGTGGATATCGCTATCGCCGGCCGAAGTGGCCGTGCGGTTCTAGGTGCTGCAGTCTGGAACCGCGAAACCGCTACGGTCGCAGGTTCGAATCCTGCATCGGGCATGGATGTGTGTGATGTCCTTAGGTTAGTTAGGTTTAAGTAGTTCTAAGTTCTAGGGGACTGATGACCTCAGAAGTTGAGTCCCATAGTGCTCAGAACCATTTGAACCATTTGATACCGCCATCACTCAGCTCCTACTGAATCTCTGTATGAAGGAATGTATGGCCATCATTTTCCGCTGCGTCTGCCGCCGTCTGTAGGTTCAGGATTGCCTGACACCGCTTCACATGACATTATCAGCCGTTGTCGGTCCAAGCGTTACGTCTGAAGCATAGGAAGTGTTGTGTATTTTAGAAGTTTTAAGTAGGCTAATGCCTCGGTGCTGTGCTTTTGGCTGTTCGTTTCGAGGCGAAAAGGGAGGAAAACTGTACAGAACTCCTTCCGAAGGGAGAGATGCAACAAGAAGGAGAATATTGGTCGCAATGGGAAAGGTAGCAAGAATTCGACTTATTTCTTTCCCCTGTTCTAGTCAATTGTCGCCTAATTCTCCCTGTAAAACTCTCTACCACCGCTCATTCTTTCAACTTATCCAGGTCCCATCTACTTAACTTTCTTCACTTTTTGCAATTTCTTCAGTTTTAATTTACAATTTCTTTCATTTCTGGCCTTTTGTCTTTGTCGCCTTTTTACATTTCTGTTAGTTTCCGATCCATTCGAACAGAAAAAAAAAGTCAGAATAGCTAACAGGATGGTTTAATGGTAATTTAATTAATTTAATTACAAGACAGAGATCTTCGAGATAAAAACTGTCACTGTTAGCACATAAAACGAAAAATAGTGAGTGGTTCCGTGCAAAGTTATCATAACTGGTAAAAAAATTTGACATCATTGACTGTACAGTACGGTTTACAATTATATTTACGATGCTCACAACAATAAAAAAAATTGTGTGTCAAATCTCATGGGACTTAACTGCTAACGTCATCAGTCCCTAAGCTTACACACTACTTAACCTAAATTATCCTAAGGACAAACACACACACCTATGCCCGAGGGAGGACTCGAACCTCCCCCGGGACCAGCCGCGTAGTCCATGACTGCAGCGCCCTCGACCGCTCGGCTAATCCAGCGCGGCCACAGAATAATAAATTGTGCTTTGTTCCATACGGTTTAACCTACATTTTTTTCCCCACTCCGTAAGTACCGAACCGACGACCATAAATTCTGTAATCATTAACATTACCAGGAGACCAGTCTTAGTGTTGCAACAGTGTCGCTAATCTACAGTGCATTAATACTAACATAGTTGTTCTTGTTTCCTATAGTCTACTTTTGATCGTAGGCCTTGTTTTCCTCGAACACACTTTAAAAACATTAATTTTTCTTGCACTTTCGTAATCATTCTTCTAATGTATAGAACAATTTGCAGACAGAATTTTATGGAGTATATCTGACAAAAATATAAAGCATGCTTAATCATATAGGCACGTTTATCCGTTCTATTTACTAAGGTACCGCGCATATATTGTAAGTAGGCTGTTTAGGTTTTCTTATTGGTAACGCCACGTAGCGCTCTGCATGAATATCACTGCCTGTGCTGTCTGCAGTCTGTGGCTAGTTTGCATTGTTGTCTGCCATTGTAATGTTGGGCAGTTGGCTGTTAACAGCGCGTAGCGTTGCGCAGTTGGAGGTGAGCCGCCAGCAGTGGTGGATGTGGAGAGAGAGATGGCGGATTTTTGAGAATGGATAATCTGGAGGTGTGTCCATCAGAAACAGTACATTTGTAAGAATGGATGACATGAACTGCTATATATGTTATGACTATTAAGGTAAATACATTGTTTGTTCTCTATTAAAATATTTCATGTGCTAACTACGCCTATCAGTAGTCAGTGCCTTCCGTAGTTTGAATCTTTTACTTAGCTTGCAGTATTGGCACTCGCTGTATTGCAGTAGTTCGAGTAACGAAGATTTTGTGAGGTAAGTGAATCATGACAGGTATAGGTTATTGTTAGTCAGGGCCATTCTTTTGTAGGGATTATTGAAAGTCAGATTTCGTTGCGCTAAAAAAATATTGTGTGTCAGTTTAAGCACAGACATGTATAATTTTTCTAAGGGGACGTTTCATAATATATTCGAATCCAATGATTTATTTCGTATAACAAAAGAGAAATTCGGCGAATTTTCGTAGTACCGAGTAGCAGAAACAAGAAGTAAGTCGATATATAGCGATGAAGTTTTCCTTGCACTTGCGAACTAATGTTGGTTCCCCTTTTGTCCTGCTGACTATTGGATAGGACCATTTACGAAAACAGGTATTCAAGCAAGAACTACGAAATCTGCTTTCGCTATTACTAAAGAATAGCAAGGAAGTACTGTGTTTCATTCTCGACACAACAAACTCTTTTCGACACATTGAGCTTAAATTTGTTGAGATTGTTTTCTTGCTAAATTATCAGACACGTTCCGTTTGAAGCCACCGATCAGTTTTAACAGTGCATTAGACGGTTGAGTGCACTTCTTTAACATACACGGCTAAATATGTCGCAGAAGTCAATGTATCACCAGCGGCGAAGTGCTCCCAAAATGGCGACCACTGCCAATTTCGCCGTACTTTCCCTATGCAGGGCTTTACCGTATACCCAGCCACGCCTGGTCCAACACCTGGGAGCCATTCTACGTGTCACAGAGAACTGCACATCATTTACATACCCACCTATGGCGTGTTTATGCACGAAGTTAAAACTGACATTCTGCTATGTCTTCCAGGTGCTTCACTTTCTTGTCTATACCGGCTGCGGCAGAGGGGTCGTCTCCAGCACTGATGGAGCGAGCGTCATTCTTCACTCGTGCTCATAAATTAAGGATAATGCTGGTACACGGTGAAACAACGCTCTGGCGGCCGGTTTGCGGGTTTAAATCACCTCGGGGTAGGACCGTGCGGTGCGCTTGACCTGCGGTCGTCGCACGGTGGCGCTGGCAGCAGTCCACATACGCAGAGGTGTGTGGGTGCATGTCAGAGTACGGTGCAGGGAGGTGTGTAGACGTTTCCACACGTGCTGATTGTGACTGTGGGTTGAAAATGGCTCAAAGAACACATATTAATGACGTTCTAAGGGGTGGAAGCTGGTCAAAAAGCAGGTCATAGCACGGGCCCTCCGTGTGCCACAAAATGTGATGTCAAGATTATGGCAACGATTCCAGCAGACAGGAAACGTGTCCAGGCGCTACAGTACGGGATGTCCACAGTGTGCAACACCACGAGAAGTCCGATATCTCACCATCAGTGCCCGCAGACGGTAACGGAGTACTGCAGGTAGCCTCGCTCGGGACCTTACTGCAGCCATGGAACAGTTGTCTCCAGACACACAGACTACAGACGACTGAACAGACACGGTTTATTCGTCCAGAGACCTGCAAGGTGCATTCCACTGAGCCCTGGTCACAGGAGAGCCCGTGAAGCCTGGTGTCAAGAACACAGTACATGGTCACTGGAACAGTGGTCCCACGTTATGTTCACCGACGAGTCCAGGTTTAGTCTGAACATTCTCACTGGGTTTTCATCTGGCGGGTACCGGGAACCAGATACCAACCCCTTAATGTCCTTGAAAGGGACCTATATGGAGGTCGTGGTTTCATGGTGTGGGGTTGGATTACTACATCTCTTTGATAGATGAACTGAAACAGGTGAGGTGTATCGGGACATCATTTGCACCAGTATGTCCGCCTTTTCATGGGTGCAGTTGGTCCCACCTTCCTCCTGATGGATGATAACGCACGGCCCCACCGAATGGCCATCGTGGAGGAGTACCTTGAAACAGAAGATATCAGGCAAATGGAGTGGCCTGCCTGTTCTCCAGACCTAAACCCCATCGAGCACGTCTGGGATGCTCTCGGTCGATGTATCGCTGCACGTCTTCAAACCCCTACGACATTTCAGGAGCTCCGACAGGCGCTGGTGCAAGAATGGGAGGCTATACCGCAGCAGCTGCTCGACCTCCTGAACCAGAGTATGACAACCCGTTATGCGGCCTTTGTACGTGTGCATGGTGATCATATGCCACACTGGTGTCAGGGTATATGCTCAGCAAACAGTGGCGTTTTGTAGCACATGTGTTTCGGGACGGTTTTCTTAACTTATCACCAATACCGTGGACTTGCATATCTGTGTCGTGTGTGTTTCCTATGTGCCTATGCTATTAGCGCCAGTTTTGTGCAGTGCCACGTTGTGGGGCACCACACTCTGGAACTATCCTTAATTTACAAGCATTAGTGTAGCTGTTGTTGTTGTCGTGGTCTTCGGTCCTGAGACTGGTTTGATGCAGCTCTCCATGCTGCTCTATCCTGTGCAAGCTGCTCCTCCTCCCAGTACTTACTGCAGCCTACATCCTTCTGAATCTCCTTAGTGTATTCATCTCTTGGTCTCCCTCTATGATTTATCCGCTGCACGCTGCCCTCCAATACTCCTACCAACCGATCCCTTCTTCAAGTCAAGTTGTGCCACAAACTCCTCTTCTCCCCAATCCTACTCAATACTTCATTAGTTATGTGATTTACCCATCTAATCTTCAGCATTCTTCTGTAGCACCACATTTCGAAAGCTTCTATTCTCTTCTTGTCCAGACTATTTATCGTCCAAGTTTCAGTTCCATACATGGCTGCCCTCCATACAAATACTTTCAGAAACGACTTCCTGACACTTAAATCTATACTCGACGTTAACAAATTTCTCTCCTTCAGAAACGCTTTCCTTGCCATTGGCAGTCTATATTTTATATCCTCTCTACTTCGACCATCGTCAGTTATTTTGCTCCCCAAATAGCAAAACTCCTTTACTACTTTAAGTGTCTCATTTCCTAATCTAATTCCCTGAGCATCACCCGAGTTAACTCGACTACATTCCATTATCCCCGTTTTGCTTTTGTTGATGTTCATCTTATATCCTCCTTTCATGACACTGTCCATTGCGTTCAACTGCTCTTCCAAGTCCTTTGCTGTCTCTGACAGAATTACAATGTCACCGGCGAACCTTAAAGTTTTTATTTCTTCTCCACGGATTTTAATACCTTCTTCGAATTTTTCTTTATTGCTTCCTCAATATACAGACTAGCTGTGAATAAAACCGCTCGCGTCGAGAAACAGGCCTGTACCTTCCCGCGTGCCTCTCCCTCCGTGTGTGGCAAAGCCAGGTGCCCGGCGACTATGCGTGAGGCACGCACAGGTGTGAACGCACTTTCACGCAACGCACGGCGTAGGGGGGACACGTGTGCATGTGGTTATGCAGCAGTGGCGTGGCGTAGCGGCTAGCGGTAGCGTGTTGAGGTCGGTGGGTCACGCATACCTGCCCCCGTATTATCCTGCTGCAGGTCGAAAGTTCAGCAGCCCCCCTGGCCCCAGCCCCCCTCTTGCCCCCACCCGTCACTGCTTCCCCCTCCCCTCCCCCCCCTCTCAGTCCACTCTTATAATTTTTTCCCGTTCTCCGCTCAGCACCTCGTCTTCCTTTTGCCCCACACGCCGCATCCTCTGCTGCCTGCCTTGACCGGCTCGACTGCTACCTGCTTCGTGAGCCGCGGCCCGTCTATAAAAAAAAAAACCAAAAAAACAACTGACTGACTCCACCTAAAGAGGTCACCCTGGCTGGTATTTCCACGTCTCTCAGCTGCCCCAGCTAGTAGACAATTAAGCAGCTCACCAGTTATGATTATTTCTTTATATCTACGAGGGTCACTGAATAATTAAAGATACAAATTGGTCTGGGGAAAAAACTGTTAGCAGGGTAAGTTTGGTACTTTCATGGCTTTAAGTTGGCATTACTGGGACGCGCCCTGATCAGCTGATGTATCGACATTGTTTTGTTTATAACCTCAAAAATAGATTTCAAGATGGTGAGTCTGCTTGAAACGTCCACATTAGGTTGACAACATTCTGCTATTCGTTTTTTACTTCCTGAAGGCGAGAAACCAGTGACTGTACGCCGTAGAATGTCTAAAGTTTGTGGTGAAGGTTCTATGAACCGTGCAAATTTTTACAAGGTGGTAGAGCAGTTCAAAAACGGTCGCGACTCAGTGACTGACGAACACCGTCCTGGCCGACCAGTTGCAGTTTCAACTCCCTCACTTGAAAGTCGAACTGATGACATTATTCGTGCCGACCGCCGTGTGACTGTGAAAATGATGGTCGAATTAGAGAGGATATAAATTGTAGACTGGCAATGGCAAGGAAAGCGTTTCTGAAGAAGAGAAATTTGTTAACACCGAGTATAGATTTAAGTGTCAGGAAATCGTTTCTGAAAGTATTTGTATGGAGTGTAGCCATGTATGGAAGTGAAATGTGGACGATAAATAGTTTGGACAAGAAGACAATAGAAGCTTTCGAAATTTGGTGCTACAGAAGAATGCTGAAGATTAGATGGGTAGATCACATAACTAATGAGGAGGTATTGAATAGAATTGGGGAGAAGAGGAATTTGTGGCACAACTTGACTAGAAGAGGGGACTTGTTGGTAGGACATGTTATGAGGCATCAAGGGATCACCAATTTGGTATTGGAGGGCAATGTGGAGGGTAAAAATCGTAGAGGGAGACCAAGAGATGAATACACGAAGCGGATTCAGAAGGATGTAGGCTGCAGTAGGTACTGGGAGATGAAGAAGCTTGCACAGGATAGCGTGGAGAGCTGCATCAAACCAGTCTCAAGTGCACAACATCGACAAGGTTCAAGTTAGTACTGGTACAGTTAATAACATTATCTTTAACAAGCTGAATTACCGCAAAAGATGTGCAAGATGGGTCCCAAAGGAATTGACGCGTCTACACGGGGAAACGAGGCTGAGAGTGCACACAGAGATAAAAGAATTTTATGAAAGAGAAGGTGAGCACTTTCTCAGCAAAATTTTAACTTGTGATTGAACTTGGGTTCACTATTATGAGCCGGCCGCAGTGCCCGAGCAGTTCTAGTCGCTTCAGTCCGGAACCGCGCTATTGCTACGGTCGCAGGTTCGAATGCCGCCTCGGGCGTGGATGTGTGTGATGTCCTTAGGTTAGTTAGATTTAAGTAGTTCTAAGTTCTAGGGGACTGATGACCACAGCAGTTGAGTCCCATAGTGCTCAGAGCCATTTGAACCATTTAATTATAGGAATGCATTTTTTTTAAAGAAACTAACAAGAAGAACAGCGTTGTATGTCGTACATCAATGAGCTTCATTAAATGTTATAATTTCTTAATTTTGAGACAGTACACCGTTCATTTTGATTTTTTCCCCATTTTTGTTCATCACAATCAAGCAGATTAACTTTTCAAAAATCAGGGAATAGAGAATTAATTTGAAAACTGGCATCAAAGAGAAACTAAAGGACGCAGAGTTTATCTTTTACGTAGCACATTTATTTCATTACTGAATTTGATGCACATCCTATGAATACACATGACTGGTGCCTGAATAAAAAAGTTTAACTAAATAATTCGCAAAAAATTGTAGAATCGCGCAATAAAAAAGGAAAAACTCACAAACGGGAAGTGGAATTCAATCATTCCATCTACATACCCACGACTGTCCGAAAAGAACAAAGCAACTTCCACACTTTTAATTTCAACCACTATCACCCCGATTTTTAACAAAATAATTATGCCACATTCCGAAAATACATAACTACACACGCTTCAGTTAAGCTGAAGCACTTAAATATGCCATGGATTTGACATGGGGAAGTTCTAATTCGACCTACTTCCTATCAGCGGAAACCTTCTCTAGGAGCTACGAACTGCACTCACCTACCGCTAGCTGCAGTGTCCTTTCTCCACCAAGCTTCGCCTAACTACCGGTGCAACGGAATTTCTAGACAACATAGTTGTGTGGAGATAACAGCGATTGGTTTATTTATAATCGATTATTCAAAATGACAGTCACGATCGCATTATTTATTTTGCCGCCAACCGGTTTCAACCCGCGATGGGGTCATCTTCAGGGCAATGCACACCATTTGGTCGCTCGCTGGAGTCGTCACCCTGCCTGTGCGCGGTTAGTTACCAATCGTGTACATTGCCCTGAAGATGACCCCATTGCGGGTTGAAACCGGTTGGCGGCAAAATAAATAATGCGATCGTGACTGTCATTTTGAATAATTGGTGCAACGGAAGCTGCCAGAAGGGTAGACGTCCGCCACCAACCTGACAGACAAACCAACCTCAGAGTAAAAGGGGTAAACCTCTCCGTCCAGATACTGGGATCCTTTTATTTATTTATTGTTCCGTGGGACCAAATTAAGGAGAAGTCTCCATGGTCATGGAACCAGTCAATACATGGAATTATAACACGATAGTAGAAACAGATAAAATGAAATATAAAAATCATATTCAGGTGACAATTCGTAAGTTTAAATAAAGAAAATCAACAATGTAACACTGGAATTTGCTTAATTTTTTAGCTCTTCCAGGAGTTTCTCGACAGAATGGAAGGAGTTAGCCATGAGGAAACTCTTCAGTTTGGACTTAAAAGATTTTGGGCTACTGCTAAGATTTTTGAGTTCTTGTGATAGTTTATTGAAAATGGATGCAGCAGAATACTGCACTCCTTTCTGCACAAGAGTCAAGGAAGTGCATTCGACATGCAGATTGGATTTCTGCCTAGTATTAACTGAGTGAAAGCTGCTAACTCTTGGGAATAAGCTAATATTGCTAACAACAAACGACGTTAAAGAAAATATATACTGTGAGGGCAATGTCAGAATTCCCAGACTATTGAATAGTGGTCGACAAGAGGTTCTCGAACTTACACCATATATAGCTCGAACAGCCCGTTTTTGAGCCAAAAGTACCCTTTTTGAATCAGAAGAATTACCTCAAAAAATAATACCATGCGACATAAGGGTATGGAAATATGCGAAGTACACTACTTTTCGTGTTGAACTGTCACTTATACTGTTCTAATGGTAAATAAAGCAGCATTTAGTTTCTGAACGAGATCCGGGACGTGGGCTTTCCACAACAGCTTACTATCTATCCGAACGCCTAGGAACTTGAACTGTTCCGTCTCGCTTATAATATGCCCATTCTGTCTGATCAAAATATCGGTTCTTGTTGAATTGTGAGTTAGAAACTGTAAAAACTGAGTCTTACTGTGATTTAGCATCAAATTATTTTCCACAAGCCACGAACTTATTTCATGAACTACATTATTTGATACTGCTTCAATATTACACACAAGATCCTTCACTACCAAGCTGGTGTCATCAGCAAACAGAAATATTTTTGAATCACCTGTAATACTAGAAGGCATATCATTTATATAAATAAGAAACAGCAGTGGCCCCAGCACCGACCCTTGGGGAACGCCCCACTTAACAGTGCCCCATTGGGACTGAACATCACTACCACTCTCAATATTGCGGAGAATTACCTTCTGCTTTCTGTTCTTAAAGTAAGAGACGAACCAATTGTAAGCTACTCCCCTTACTCCATAATGGTCCAACTTCTGCAGTAATATTTTGTGGTCAACACAGTCAAAAGCCTTCGTTAAATCAAAGAAAACACCTAGCGTTCGCAACCTTTTATTTAATCCGTCCAAAACCTCACAGAGAAAAGAGAATATAGCATTTTCAGTAGTTAAACCATTTCTAAAACCAAACTGTACATCTGACAGCAAATTATGTGAAGTTAAATGCTCCAGTAACCTTGTATATACAACCTTTTCAATAACTGTAGCAAACACCGATGGCATAGAAATAGGTCTATAATTGTCAACATTATCCCTGTCTCCCTTTTATAAAGTGGCTTCACTGTATTTCCATCCTAAGACGGTCATCCTCTGCTACCCTCCAAACGAGAAGCAAACATCACCTGCTCCTAGCAGACGACAACCAAGCCAGCGTCCCCCACAAAAGAAACCCGAAACCACTCGTAAAAACACATTTACGCACACATAGGGTAGGGTGAAGGGAAAAGCGTAATAAATACAGGACATGATTATCTAAGGAACACAAAAAATCAAACATAATATCATTTAATAAGCCTTGGTTTGATTGCTCAGTCATTCTGGGAGAGTTAAAAATGGTTCGAATGCCTCTGAGCACTATGGGACGTAACATCTATGGTCATCAGTCCCCTAGAACTTAGAACTACTTAAACCTAACTAACCTAAGGACATCACACAACACCCAGCCATCACAAGGCAGAGAAAATCCCTGACCCCGCCGGGAATCGAACCCGGGAACCCGTGCGCGGGAAGCGAGGCTACCGCACGACCACGAGATGCGGACTGGGAGAGTTAATACAGTAAACCGGGAATAGGCGGTGGACAGAATAGAATGTACAGAATCCTGTGAGACATGCGTCTATGGAACGACTCCACAGAGAGGTTTCATGCTATGTGGACCGTTTCGAGTAGTACAGGAAGAAAGTGACTGATCTTCTGGAAGGTTTGATACGGTTCCGCACTTACGTTTAGTGAAAAAAATACGAGCTTACGGAATATCGGACCAGGTTTGTGATTGGATTCAGGATTTCCTAGAAGAAAGAACACAACATGTCATTCTTAACGGTTCAAAATCTGCAGATGTAGAGGTAATTTCGGGAGTACCGCAAGGAAGCGTGATAGGACCTTTATTGTTTACAATATACATAAATGACTTAGTTGACAACATCGATAGCTCCGTGAGGCTATTTGCAGATGACACGGTTGTCTACAAGAAAGTAGCAACATCAGAAGACTCGTACGTACTCCAGGAAGACCTGCAGAGGATTAATGCATGGTGCGACAGCTGGCAGCTTTCCCTAAACGTAGATAAATGTAATATAATGCGCATACATAGGGGCAGAAATCCATTCCAGTACGATTATGCCATAGGTGGTAAATCATTGGAAGCGGTAACGACCGTAAAATACTTAGGAGTTACTATCCGGAGCGATCTGAAGTGGAATGATCACATAAAACAAATAGTGGGAAAAGCAGGCGCCAGGTTGAGATTCATAGGAAGAATTCTAAGAAAATGTGACTCATCGACGAAAGAAGTAGCTTACAAAACGCTTGTTCGTCCGATTCTTGAGTATTGCTCATCAGTATGGGACCCTTACCAGGTTGGATTAATAGAAGAGATAGACATGATCCAGCGAAAAGCAGCGCGATTCGTCATGGGGACATTTAGTCAGCGCGAGAGCGTTACGGAGATGCTGAACAAGCTCCAGTGGCGGACACTTCAAGAAAGGCGTTACGCAATACGGAGAGGTTTATTATCGAAATTACGAGAGAGCACATTCCGGGAAGAGATGGGCAACATATTACTACCGCCCACATATATCTCGCGTAATGATCACAACGAAAAGATCCGAGAAATTAGAGCAAATACGGAGACTTACAAGCAGTCGTTCTTCCCACGCACAATTCGTGAATGGAACAGGGAAGGGGGGATCAGATAGTGGTACAATAAGTACCCTCCGCCACACACCGTAAGGTGGCTCGCGGAGTATAGATGTAGATGTATTGGAGCCGTGCAGACCCCAGCTGCGCTAGGTTTCTCGGTCGAGAATCCGTGGAACGAAAAGCCGGCTGGAGACGGCCCCTCAGATTCTCGATCGGGTTTAAATGCGGGGAGTTTGGTGGTCAGGGGAGCACGGTACACTCGTCCTGGTGCTGTTGGAGCCACGCGCGCATACTGCAAGCTGTGGGACACGTTGCGAAGCTTTTCAGATTAAGTTCATTTGCACAGATTGTCATTTAGCAATCGCGCGATGATGCAGTTTCAAAACGAATCGGTACCATACAGGCGATGAGTCTAGCTATAAATGTGAATATTCACTAAAAGAGAATTCCGAGTGAATAAAGACTTTATAAAAATAACGCCATGAAGCATGGATCTTGCCGTCGGAGGGGAGGCTTGCGTGCCTCAGCGATACAGATAGCCGTACCGTAGGTGCAACGACAACGGAGGGGTATCTGTTGAGAGGCCAGACAAACTTGTGGTTCCTGAAGAGGGGCAGCAGCCTTTTCAGTAGTTGCAGGGGCAACAGTCTGGCTCTGAGCACTATGGGACTCAACATCTTAGGTCATAAGTCCCCTAGAACTTAGAACTACTTAAACCTAACTAACCTAAGGACATCACACACACCCATGCCCGAGGCAGGATTCGAACCTGCGACCGTAGCAGTCCCGCGGTTCCGGACTGCAGCGCCAGAACCGCACGGCCACCGCGGCCGGCGGCAACAGTCTGGATGGTTGACTGATCTGGTCTTGTAACATTAACCAAAACGGCCTTGCAGTGCTGGTACTGCGAACGGCTGAAAGAAAGGGCAAACTACAGCCGTCATTTTTCTCGAGGGCATGCAGCTTTACTGTATTAGAACGGAGAGCTGCAATCAAACCAGTCTCAAGACCACAACAACAGCACAAAAATAATTAAATGAATATACAAGCCGTTGCACGTCGGCTTGTATCGAAAGCATAGGCGAACATTAGTTTTTGTCTGCTGTTGGCTAACCAGCTCAACATGAATTCCAGTTAGAAAAATATGGGAGCTACAAATCTTGTAGCATATGAGCCAAAGAATGGAAGTGGAAGGAATAGGCTGAAATGTAGAGAATAGGAAAAAATAGACAGAGTGAAAGAGAAAATGAATAAAAACAAAAAATTGAGAGAGGTGGAAAGAAGTAGAAGGAAGAAGTAGAGAGAAAGAGATGACGTAGGAATAAATAGAGAATGCCCAAAAGGAACAGAAAAGGGTGAGAAGGATAGAGGAAAAGAGGAAAATGAGAAAGAAAAACAGTAGGCAGTGTACAGAAGGAAAAGACGCACAGAGAAAACATTAATACAAAGAAAGGAAAGACAATTGAGCAGGAGGTAGAGGACGAGAAGAAATCAGGAAAGAGAGGAGAAGAGAGGAGAAGAGCATACGATAGGAGAAGAAAAAAAGAGTGTGGGTATGGTGATTAAATGAGGAGAATTGGGGTGTATACTAGTGGCAGTGACACAGTTTTAATTATAGTCTTGAAAACAATAAAATGACTTTTCCGTAGTCCAGGTAAAATTGGAATTCCCAGGCCACAGTGCCGTAGCACGCCGCTAGTTACTTGGGTAATTTAGTTTTTTCAATGAGAAAATGAAAACCTCACGACCAATATTTGTGAACAGCTAAGATGGAGTACGCGTCAATACGACGTCACGCCAGACAGCCCGACAGCTGTTTACGATCTGCGAGCAGAGACAGCCGGCTGTAGCGAGAACGACTGACGACGCGGACACCTCGAAACGGGGCGTGAAGCGGGGGGCGAACGAGAGCTGCCTGGAGTGCCCGCGCGGCTACCGGTGTGGCGTGCCAGCAGAGCGGCTCTCTTAAAAGCGGTGCGCGTCCGCCTTGCGCAACAGTTGCGTCTGCCTCTGGTCGCAAGGTCGCCAGCTAAGCGCCACGGACGCGTGGGCCGGGCGGCCAGCAAAGACCGACTTCGAAATCTTCGAAGGCGCGGGCACCTAGAGGCTGAAGACGCAAAGAGAAAACAAGTACTGCTGAACGGCTTTTAATGAAGTTCAGATGCAATACAGGCGCACTGGGTGTCCCACATACATATGCTACTATTATCTATTCTTTTTTAGTTACTTCGTTGTTACTTGAATGTCGAGCTGGTGGTGTTTTGGTTTTATGTGGGCATCCTGGACTAAAATTGCTACACCAAGAAGAAATGCAGATGATAAACGGGTATTCATTGGACTATTATACTAGAACTGACATGTGATTACATTTTCACGCAATTTGGGTGCTTAGATCCTGATAAATCAGTACCCAGAACAACCACCTCTGGCCGTAATCCTCTGGCCGTAATAACGGCCTTGATACTCCTGGGCATTGAGTCAAACAGAGCTTGGATGGCGTGTGCAGGTACAGCTGCCCATGCATCCTCAACACGATACCACAGTTCATCAAGAGTAGTGACTGGCGTATTGTGACGAGCCAGTTGCTCGGCCACCATTGACCAGACGTTTCTAATTTGTGAGAGATCTGGAGAATGTCTTGGCCAGGCCAGCAGCAGAAAGGCCCGTACAGGACCTGCAACGTGCGGTCGTGCATTATCCTGCTGAAATGTAGGATTTCGCGGCGATCGAATGAAGGGTAGAGCCACGGGTCGTAACACATCTGAAAAGTAACGTCCACTGTTCAGAGTGCCGTCAATGCGAACAAGAAGTGACCGAGACGAGTAACCAAAGGCACCCTATACCATCACACCGGGTGATACGCCAGTATGGCGATGACGAATACACGCTTCCAATGTGCGTTCACCGCGATGTAGCCAAACACGGATGCGAACATCGTGATGCTGTAAAAAAGAACCTGGATTCGTCTGTAAAAATGACGTTTTGCCATTCGTGCACCCAGGTTCGTCGTCGAGTACACCATCGCAGGCGCTCCTGTCTGTGATGCAGCGTCAAGGGTAACCGCAGCCACGGTCTCCGAGCCGATAGTCCGTGCTGCTGCAAACGTTTTAGAACTGTTTGTGCAGATGGTTGTTGTCTTGCAAACGTCCCCATCTGTTGACTCAGGGATCGAGACGTGGCTGCACGATCCGTTACAGCCGTGCGGATAAGATGCCTGTCAACTCGACTGCTAGTGATACGAGGCCGTTGGGATCCAGCACGGCGTTCCGTATTACCCTCCTTAACCCACCGATTCCATATTCTGCTAACAGTCATTGGATCTCGACCAACGCGAGCAGCAGTGTCGCGATACGATAAACCGCAATCGCGATAGGCTACAATCCGACCTTTATCAATGTCGGAAACGTGATGGTACGCATTTCTCCTCCTTACACGAAGCATCACAACAACGTTTCACCAGGCAACGCCGGTCAACTGCTGCTTGTGTATGAGAAATCGGTTGGAAACTTTCCTCATGTCAGCACGTTGTAGGTGTCGCCACCGGCGTCAACCTTGTGTGAATGCTCCGAGAAGCTAATCATTTCCATATCACAGCATCTTCTTCCTCTCGATTAAATTTCGCATCTGTAGCACGTCATATTCGTGGTGTAGCAATTTTAATGGCCAGTAGTTTACTATTATCTATTCGTTTTTAGTTAGTTCGTTGTTACTTGAATCTCGGGGTGGTGGCGTATTCGTTTTATGTGGGCACTCTGAACTGTACCGAGTAAAGAGCTTACCTATCATATAATGTAGAGGTAAGGAGGGTTAAACTTTTATTAGTTTCTTGATTAACGGCGAAACAATTCAGATGTTTCTCAAGTAGTTCTTGGTATACATGCGACTAGTCAGTATCCATTACATCATACTGAACTGATAATGTAGGCTAATCTGTCTCTGCCGCAGAGCATAGTGCGAGCTTAGGTGGTCTGGATCAATTTTTCCTGCGATTTAGGGAGGGGAAGAGGTCGAAAAATGGTTGAAATGGCTCTGAGCACTATGGGATTTAACATCTGTGGTCATCAGTCCCCTAGAACTTAGAACTACTTAAACCTAACTAACCAACGACATCAGAAACATCCATACCCGAGCCAGGATTCGAACCTGCGACCGTAGCAGTCGCACGGTTCCGGACTGAGCGCCTAGAACCGCGAGACCACCCCGGCCGGCGGGAAGAGGTCGGCTGTGGGTGTTCAAACGGGGGGGCGGAGGGGGGGGGGGGAGCGAGAGCTTTACCCTCTGTCCTGTGAAAGTATTCATAAAATATTTCTAATGAGAAAGTTTTCTAATCTGACATATCTTGCATAATTGCTCGCCCCCCCCCCAAAAAAGTATATATAGGTAACAGAAAAGTAATTTCAAAAACAAGGAGAATACGTTTCATACTCATTGTTTTTCGAATTACTTTTCTGTTACCTATACATAGTTCTTGTGTGGGAGGAGGAGGGGGCAAGTATTTCGATAAAATGAGACCAGAGATTTTCGAAAGTCGAATTAAAAGAAGCTGGTCACTGGAGCTAAAAAGATCTGATATTAGAACGAACTTCGACGTAGTACTAATGCCTGTTAGGCTCTTCAGATGATTACTGGTTGTGCTTCACAAGCTGAAAACTGAAAAAGGAACGGCGAACTGTTTTGTTAAATTGTTTTAGTATCATTTTAAAAAATCATGTAAAGTCTAAATTATGACCCCTTCGCTTTGAGATAGATGGAGTAGCATGTCGAAAACAGAGATTCAGCGAATGGGCTCTTCTTGTTTTCATTTTAAAATATACTCCATTCCTATACTGCTACATAAATAAAGGTGATTGTAAAACGTAGCTACTCGAAAAGGTGTTGACCGAATTACTTCAAAATTTTACATGATACTCTACAAACGGTTCAGGTAGACATAAGCGGTATATTCTTAATATATAGGGGAAACAGTGTTAGCGAAAATCGAGCAATACTCATCCAATCTTGGGGGATTTTGCGTTTTTTAATTTTGACGTGCTTTTTTCATTGCTTCTGCAACAGCGATCTGATCCGTTTTGTGTGCCATGAGGGATTATACGAGGTGTGGCTAGAAAAAAACCGGACTAGTACTGGTGAAACAATAAAACGAATGGAATAAGGCTGAAAGTCGCGTGGCCTGTCACGTGACTCTCGCTCCGCCTACGGCTCGAGTTTCATCTGCCTCCTGCACTCAGTCTGCCCGTGGCGTCTGTTTTAAGTAGTTGACGTTTTGTCTGTGCGTCGGAAAATGTTGAGTGTACAGAAAGAACAGCGTGTTAACATCAAATTTTGTTTCAAACTAGGAAAATCTGCAAGTGAAACGTTTGTAATGTTAAACAAGTGTACGGCGATGATTGTTTATCGCGAACACAAGTGTTTGAGTGGTTTAAACGATTTAAAGATGGCCGCGAAGACACCAGTGATGACACTCGCACTGGCAGACCATTGTCAGCAAAAACTGATGCAAACATTGAAAAAATCGGTAAACTTGTTCGACAAGATCGCCGTTTAACAATCAGAGCAGTGTCTGAGTTAACAGGAGTTGACAAGGGAAGTGTTGGGCAGATTCTTCATGAAAGTTTCAACATGAACAAAGTGTGTTCAAAAATGGTTCCAAAGTGTCTCACAATTGAACAGAAGGAACGCCGAAGAATGATTTGTTCTGACATCCTGTAAAACATTGAAAGTGATCCCACCTTCTTACAAAATCGATGCATTGGAAAACTCCTGGTTCTCCACGACAAAAAAAAGCACGAATGTCAAAATCGAAATTCAAGGCAATGATGATTGTTTTTTTTTTTTTCTTTTACATCAAAGGGATTGTGCACATTGAGTGGGTACCAGAGGGACAAACAGTGAATCAGCATTACTACATTAGCGTCCTGGCTACCCTACGTGAGCGAGTACGGAGAAAACGGAACGATTTGTGGAGAAAAAAGTCATGGATCCTTCACCAAGACAATGCCCGAGCTCACAGTGCGTTGTCAGTGAAGACGTTTTTGGCAAAACACAACATTCCCATCTTAGATCATCCGCCCTACTCACCTGATTTGGCCCCCTGTGACTTTTTTCTTTTCCCTAAAGTCAAGTCAGCTTTGAAAGGAACTAGATTTGAGACTGTTGAAGCAGTAAAAGAAAAAGCGACGGAAGTAATGTATGGACTTACCGAAAATGATCTGCAGCATTGCTATGAACAGTGGAAAATTGGTATGGAGCGGTGTAGAGACCGAGGAGGAGAGTACATTGAAGGAGATAACATGAAATTGTAAATAATTGTAAATAAATGTTTTTTCCAGCATCAGTCCGGTTTTTTTCTAGCCGCACCTCGTACATCAGCTATAGCGCAAAAGTAGGGTGGTCTGCCTTCAGAATTACGCAGGATTTGTTGTAGAAAGTCGAAATTAAGCTGGTATAGTGTAGCAGTGAAACAGGGACGTCGTTTTAATGGAGACGCTGAGTGCGCATGGGGGCGACGGCTCGGACCGGCCAGCAGCGGCAGCCGGGGCCAGGCTGGGCCGCCCCGTTACGGGTCCTCCTCTTCTCGGGCGCCCCCCCCCCCCTTCCCCCCCGCCACCTAACAGGCCGCTGGGCCGAGGTCAAAGCCCCGCTGCTGCTGCAGGAGACCGAGAGGAGCCTCGTACGAGAAGACACAGCGCGCCGCCACCGTTAAGCCCTCTCCCGCTGCTGACGACGGGTGGCACCGAAATTCCGAAAGCATCTGTACGGTGATGCGGGTTCACCCCGGCGAAGACTCGTTTGTGAGTAAGTTAAGACGAAAAAAAAATTGATATGTTGCGTGATCTTCTAGGGCCTTAAAAAGAAGACAGGCATACAACAACGAACAGCCGAAGAAACTGGTACACCTGCCCAATATCGTGTAGGGTCCCCGCGAGCACGCAGAAGTGCCGCAACACGACGTGGCATGGAGTCGTCTAATGTCTGAAGCAGTGCTGGAGGGAACTGACACCGTGAATCCTGCAGGGCTGTCCGTAAATCCGTAACAGTATGAGGGGGTGAAGATCTCTTGTGTACAGCACGTTGCAAGGCATCCCAGATATGCTCAATAATGTTCATTTCTGGGGAGTTTGGTGGCCAGCGGAAGTATTTAAATTCAGAACAGTGTTCCCGGAGCCACTCTGTAACAACTCTGCACGTTTGGGGTTTCACATTCTCCTGCTGCAGTTGCCCAAGTTCGTCGGAGTGCACGCAGGTTCGAATCCTGCCTCGGGCATGGATGTGTGTGATGTCCTTAGGTTAGTTAGGTTTAAGTAGTTCTAAGTTCTAGGGGACTTATGACCACAGCAGTTGAGTCCCATAGTGCTCAGAGCCATTTTCGGAGTGCACAGTGGACAGGAATGGCTGTAGGTAATCGCACAGGATGCTTACCCACGTGTCACCTGTGAGATTCGTATCTACACGTATCAGGGGTCCCACATCACTCCAAGTGCACACGCCACACACCATTAAAGAGCCTCCACCAGCTTGAACAGCGCCCTGCTGACATGAAATGCCCACGGATTCATGAGGCTGTCTCCATACCTGTACACGTTCATTCACTCGATAGAATTTGAAACGAGACTCGTCCGACCAGGCAACACGTTTCCAGTCATCAACAGTCCAATGTCGGTGTTGACGGACCCAGGCGAGGCGTAAAGCTTTGTGCCGTACAGTCACTGAGGGTACACCAGTCGGCCTTGGGCTTCAAAAGCCAACATCGATGATGTTTTGTTGGATGGTTTGTACACTGACACTTGTTCATGGCCCAGATTTGATATCTGCAGCAATATGCGGAAGGGCTGCACTTCTGTCACGTTCAACGATTCTCTTTTGTCGTCGTCGGTCCCATTCTTGCAGGATCTTTTTCGGGCCGCGCATCAATGCCGCAGACTGATGTTTTACCGAATTCCTGATATTCACGGACACTCGTCAGATGGTTGTACGACAAAATGCCTACTTGATGGCTACCTAGCGGAGGTTGTGTCCCATCGCTCTTGCGCCGACTATAACCCCATGTTCAAACTCACTGACATCTTGATAACCTACCATTGTAGCAGCAGTAACCGATGCGCCAGATACTTGTTGTCTTACATACGCGTTGCCGTATTCTCCCTGTTTACATATCCCTGTATTTCAATACGCAAGCCTATACCAGTTTCTTTGGCACTTCAGAGTATTACAGACGTTGTAGCCCCTAAGGACGCTGGGCGGAAGGTTATGTGTTCCGTTTTTGTCATCAGGGCTCTAATTTTTTTAAGTTTTTTTAAATATTTATCGAAGCGGCTTTCTTTATTTTTGCCCAACTGATTGATTGAAACGCGATTTTTTTAAAAAAAATTTTAAACTCTTGTCACGTCATTTTAATCATACCATTTAATCATATTTTCGTCCATGTTACTGCATACTTCCTGCATACTCTTCCTATTCCCCATCCTTCGCATTTATTTATAATGCCTTCTTTCTTTTAACTCATCAACTGCGTTTTCTTGTCCATAGTACAACAGCAACTTATATTTTAAATGTTTGTATGATGACTACCCTCCAAAAAATGCACATCTTATACTTCACAAAAAATACATTGTTGACAACAATGCACATTTAACATAAACGTATTTTTTCGGCATTTTTACGAGAGATGAAACGCTGAAATATTGGGTTGGTTAAAGTTAAGTACACCGATATGCACAAAAATTTCAGATGGTAATACAATTTCAGGAACAAAGGGTAAGAGCAAATGAAAAAATTGATACTGTGATTAAAGAGATGTAACGAAGGATGATAAATGTAAAAATTACATGTCAACAAGTTAAAAGAGTAAAAATAATGATAAAGTCTTTTTCATAACAGTTTAAAAATTAAAAGTTTTGGGAGCACCTGAGCAGATTCGAAAGCGTAACATTTTGCACGTCATGTTCGCATGCTAAGAACTCCGCTACGACGCCTCTTTTAGTATCACTGTCTATTCTAAGGCCCTAGAAAATCACTCAAAATAACGCAACTCTTTTTTTCATATATTACTCGCAGACGAGAGCCCACGAGGGTGAACGGCTGCGTGGGGTGATACTTGGGATCCTAACCCATACCACTGTATACGTGGTTTCCGAAACTGGATCCCGCCCCTGGGGACCTCTCGTTGTAAGTGTCAACGTGGCGGAAGCGAGGCCGTTCAGTTAGTAATGCAAAACTAATGCAAGTAGTTTTTCTTCTCGGCCAGTACAGGTTGAAAGAGTGTGGAGTGTGGTGAGAGACATCGTGGAATATTCCTGCTTCAGATCTTACAGTGTTGTGAAGTTCTCATAGGAGGCGGCGCGCTATACGTAGCCTTCCAAATGGCGCCTGTAACGGGGCCGCGGTCCGGACAGAGCGCTGTCACTGAGTTGCTTTTGGCGGAACAACAGAGCGTCGCATAGGCACTTGCAGGATGTCTACGGAGACCTGGCAGTGAACAAAAGCACGGTGAGTCGTTGGGCGAGGCGTCTGCCGTCATCGCAACGAGGTCGCGCAGACCTGTCCTTTCTCCCGCGAGCCGCCTGGCCGCACGCAGCACCTGCAGCGTTGGTACGTGCGGACACTCTCATTCGAGGTGATCGACGGTTCACAATCAAACACTTCTTGCACAGCCGCCCTGTGTGTTGCTAGAGGTGAAACCCTTTAGCTGGCCATTGTGGCCGAGCGGTTCTACGCGATTCAGTCCGGAACCGCGCGACTGCTACGGTCGCAGGTTTGAATCCTGCCTCGGACATGGATGTGTGTGATGTCCTTAGGTTAGTTAGGTTTAAGTAGTTCTAAACTCCACGGGATGTGGCGAAATAAATAAGTAAAATTAAATTTACTGATTTTTTGAAAAGAGAAAAAATTATGGATATGGAACTGCGACTTTAGAATTTTTGATAGGCTTTTCGACAGACTTTACTGACCGGCTTGAATGCGGACAAATTCCGTGCTGCGTGAAATTTGCCAGTAATACAATTTACAATTCCGATTAATTACATTTTTGAATTCTACGTCATTGTCGATTTAATCAGAGTTCTCACCTTAGACGTAGAATTAGTCCTTCTGCCACAATATTAATTCATTAGTCGCCATGAACGTTCTCCTCTTTGTTGACCGTGTGTATCTTCCTAAATCGGCATCGGTTTACTTCACGAAGACGGTGGAAACAAGGAATACAATGCTACGTCGCTTTAAATAATTCTCGTCACATTTAAATATTTCTCACTATTTTTTATTCAAAACACAATAAGACTTGCTCTGCTCGTCGCACAAATCATAAATACAAACAAGATGGCTGCCTTTCCGTACACATAAAAAATTACGTCCATCCCCTACAAGGTAACAATCGAAAGTGTATCTTAACTCTTTCTTGGAGTATGCAACAAAAGAGAATCCAATATGAACATTACAGAGATTGTATTCTACATCCCTCTGAATTAAATCTCTAGCGCAGGCTTTAAGGTATTGTATGTCTCTGCGTCGGAATGTGTCATTACAAGGAGTGATGACCTCAGATGTTGTGCTCAGAGCCATTTGAACCATCGTCCTTCGTTGCTTTTTGCGGACTTCTGTTTAGGGGGCAAGGAACCCAACGGGCAAACACGTTCGAGTACTCCAACTGGCGGACGAAACTGTTTCAAAAAAATGGTTCAAATGGCTCTGAGCACTATGGGACTCAACTGCTGAGGTCATCAGTCCCCTAGAACTTAGAACTACTTATACCTAACTAACCCAAGGACATCACACACATCCATGCCCGAGACAGGATTCGAACCTGCGACCGTAGCGGGTCCGGGATTGCTTGCGCGTTACGAGGCTAATGTCGCAAATTTTTTGTCTAAGATCGGAACAACCGATGAATATGGGTTCATCACTTCGAACCAGAAACAATATTGTAAGTAGGCTGTTTAGGTAGCGCTCTGGCTGTGCTGTGTGCAGTATGTGGCTGGTTTGCATTGTTGTTGGGTATTGTAGTGTTGGGCAGTTGGCTGTTAACAGCGCGTAGTGTTGCACAGTGGAGAGAGAGATGGCGGAGTTTTGAGAGCGGATGATCTGGAGGTGTGTCCATCAGAAAGAGTACATTTGTAGGAATGGATGTCATGAACTGCTATATACACTCCTGGAAATTGAAATAAGAACACCGTGAATTCATTGTCCCAGGAAGGGGAAACTTTATTGACACATTCCTGGGGTCAGATACATCACATGATCACACTGACAGAACCACAGGCACATAGACACAGGCAACAGAGCATGCACAATGTCGGCACTAGTACAGTGTATATCCACCTTTCGCAGCAATGCAGGCTGCTATTCTCCCATGGAGACGATCGTAGAGATGCTGGATGTAGTCCTGTGGAACGGCTTGCCATGCCATTTCCACCTGGCGCCTCAGTTGGACCAGCGTTCGTGCTGGACATGCAGACCGCGTGAGACGACGCTTCATCCAGTCCCAAACATGCTCAATGGGGGACAGATCCGGAGATCTTGCTGGCCAGGGTAGTTGACTTACACCTTCTAGAGCACGTTGGGTGGCACGGGATACATGCGGACGCGCATTGTCCTGTTGGAACAGCAAGTTCCCTTGCCGGTCTAGGAATGGTAGAATGATGGGTTCGATGACGGTTTGGATGTACCGTGCACTATTCAGCGTCCCCTCGACGATCACCAGTGGTGTACGGCCAGTGTAGGAGATCGCTCCCCACACCATGATGCCGGGTGTTGGCCCTGTGTGCCTCGGTCGTATGCAGGCCTGATTGTGGCGCTCACCTGCACGGAGCCAAACACGCATACGACCATCATTGGCACCAAGGCAGAAGCGACTCTCATCGCTGAAGACGACACGTCTCCATTCGTTCCTCCATTCACGCCTGTCGCGACACCACTGGAGGCGGGCTGCACGATGTTGGGGCGTGAGCGGAAGACGGCCTAACGGTGTGCGGGACCGTAGCCCAGCTTCATGGAGACGGTTGCGAATGGTCCTCGCCGATACCCCAGGAGCAACAGTGTCCCTAATTTGCTGGGAAGTGGCGGTGCGGTCCCCTACGGCACTGCGTAGGATCCTACGGTCTTGGCGTGCATCCGTGCGTCGCTGCGGTCCGGTCCCAGGTCGACGGGCACGTGCACCTTCCGCCGACCACTGGCGACAACATCGATGTACTGTGGAGACCTCACGCCCCACGTGTTGAGCAATTCGGCGGTACGTCCACCCGGCCTCCCGCATGCCCACTATACGCCCTCGCTCAAAGTCCGTCAACTGCACATACGGTTCACGTCCACGCTGTCGCAGCATGCTACCAGTGTTAAAGACTGCGATGGAGCTCCGTATGCCACGGCAAACTGGCTGACACTGACGGCGGCGGTGCACAAATGCTGCGCAGCTAGCGCCATTCGACGGCCAACACCGCGGTTCCTGGTGTGTCCGCTGTGCCGTGCGTGTGATCATTGCTTGTACAGCCCTCTCGCAGTGTCCGGAGCAAGTATGGTGGGTCTGACACACCGGTGTCAATGTGTTCTTTTTTCCATTTCCATGAGTGTATTATGACTTAATAAGGTAAATACATTGTTTGTTCTATATTAAAATCTTTCATTTGCTAACTATGCCTATCAGTAGTTACAGCTTTCAGTAGTTTGAATCTTTTATTTAGCTGGCAGTAGCGGCGCTCGCTGTATTGCAGTAGTTCGAGTAACGAAGATTTTTGTGAGGTAAGTGATTTGTGAAAGGTATAGGTTAATGTTAGTCAGGGCCATTCTTTTGTAGGGATTATTGAAAGTCAGACTGTGTTGCGCTAAAAAAATATTGTGTGTCAGTTTAGTGATGATCAGAATAAGTGAAGAGCGAAATGTCTGAGTACGTTCAGTTCTGCTCAGCTGTTTCAAAATCAAATAATGTAAGAGGTTTATCAGCACAGTCATTCATTAATTTTCCTAAGGGGTCGTTTCAATATGGCAATGTATCTAGTGGCGCTACACCACCTCTCCTGCGAAGAAAAAGTTCAAAGACGCAGTGTCGTGGCGACGGTCGTCTGGAACTGTTCGATCTGCTCCCTCTGCGACGATCAACTCTGAAGTGTAGTCTGCCGCCGCCAGGAAACTAAGAAAAAGACTTGAGCGAGCCGTCTAGAAGCATCAGTTTGTGTTTCGAGTTCATGGAGAGCTTACGAACACAATTTGCAGCTTTTGGCCGGCTTTGCAGTTTTGATGAAAAAGAGCGAGGTGTGAAGGGAGGTGTGGGATGAGTTACGTGTGGTGTGAAGCCTCAGTAATGTCACGAAAAACTGTGGTCTACGCAATATACGAGGGTCACTCCAAAAGAAATCCATACTATTTTTGTAAACATATAGTTTTCATTCTGCATGTGTGATAGTTTTACAGTGTGTAGGTACATCCTTCCCGCTTGTTTTCAAACTTAGTTCAACCTGTTCCCGTGAGTGGCGCCGTCACAGCACGTCTTCAAGGTGGCTGCTACACTTGACGTTCGTCAGAAGCAACGTGCTGTCATAGAATTCCTGTGCTGTGAAAACGAGACAGCGGGAAACATCCACAAGAGGTCGGAAAAGGTGTACGGAGATGCTGCTGTCGATCGCAGTACAGTTAGTCGGTGGGGGAGCAGGTTACGCGATGAAAGCGGGCACGGCAATATTGAGGATTGTCCTCGCAGCGGCAGGCCTCGTACTGCACACACTCCAGACAATGTGCAAAGAGTTAACGAATTGGTGACTGCTGACAGGCGCATCACAGTGAACGAATTGTCACGCTACGTTCGGATAGGCGAAGGAAGTGTTTGCAGAATACTGAAAGTGTTGGCGTTAAAAAAGGATTGGGCCAAGTGGTTTCCTAGGATGTTGACACTGGCTTACAAAGAAACAAGAAAAACGGTATGGAGCGAACTTTTGGAACAGTACGAGAATGTTGCAGATCAATTTCTTGGAAGAATTGTGACAGCTAATGAAACATGGCTCCATCATTTTTCACCAGACACGAAGAGGAAATAAATGGAGTGGCATCATGCAAATTCACTCAAGGAAAAAAAAAAAAAAAAAAACACACACCTTCTGCTGGAAAAGTTATGGCTACTGTGTTTTTCGATTCCGAAGGACTCTTGCTTGTGGACATCGTGCCAAGTGCAACCACCATAAATTCTGATGCGTATGTGACGACACTGAAGAAACTTCGAGCTCGACTGAGTCGTGTTCGACCACATCGCCAAAAGCAGAATGTTTTGCTGTTGCACGACAATGCACGGCCACATGTCAGTCAAAAAACCGTGGAAGCGATCACAAAACTCGGATGGACAACACTGAACCGCCTGCCTTACAGTCCTGACCTGGCTCCATGTGACTATCATCTCTATGGGAAACTGAAAGACTATTCGTGGAACAAGGTTTGAAGGTGACGACTCCCTTGTGCACGCTGCCAAACAGTGGCTCCAGCAGGTCGGTCCAGAATTTTACCGTGCGGCTATACAGGCGCTGGCTTCAAGGTGGCGTAAGTCTGTTGAGAGGGATAGAAATTATGTGGAGAAATGAAAATATTATTCCTAAAGGATGTATCTACTCACTGTGAAACTTTGAAACATGTAGGATGAAAGATGGATTTAAAAAAAATAGTATGCATTTCTTTTGGAGTGACCCTCGTACACTGAAGTGCCGAAGAAACTCCTATAGGCATGCGAATTGAAATACAGAGATTCGTAAACAGAATATGGCTCTGTTGTCGGCAATGCCTATATAAGACAACAAGTGTCTGGCGCAGTTGTTAGAATGCTTACTGCTACTAAAATGGCAGGTTATCGAGATTTAAGTGAGTCTGAACGTGGTATTACAGTCGGCGCACGAGCGACGGGACACAGCATCTCCGAGGTAGCGTTGAAGTCAGCATTTTCCCGTACGAAGATTTCACGACTGTACCGTGAATATTAGGAATCCGGTTCAAAATGGTTCAAATGGCTCTGAGCACTATGGGACTTAACTTCTGTGGTCATCAGTCCCCTAGAACTTAGAACTACTTAAACCTAACTAACCTAAGGACATCACACACATCCATGCCCGAGGCAGGATTCGAACCTGCGACCGTAGCAGTCGCGCGGTTCCGGACTGAGCGCCTTAACCGCAGGAATCCGGTAAAAGATCAAATCATAGACATCGCTGCGGCCGGAAAAAGATACAGCAAGAACGCGACAAACGGCGACTGAAGGCAGTCGTTCAACGGGATACAAGTGCAACCATTGCGGAAATAGCTGCAGACGTTAATGCTGGCCCGTACACAAACGTTAGCGTGTGAACCATTCAAGGAAACATTAGCGATGTGGAGTGGTGGTGGTAAGTTCTCATGGGCCCAAACTGCTGAGGTCATCGGTCTCTAGGCCTACACACTACTTACTCTAACTTAAACTTACGCTCAGGACAAAACACACACACACACACACACACACACACACACACACACACACAAACACATGCGCGAGGGAGGACTCGAACCTCGGCCAGGGCGAGCCGCGCGAACCGTGGCAAGGCGCCCAAGACCGCGCGGCTACCCCGCGCGGCCATCGATTTGGACTTTCGGAGCCGATGGCCCACTCATGTACCATTGATGACTGCGCGACACCGAGCTTTATGCCTAGCCTGGGCCTGTCAACACCGACATTGCGCTGTTCATGACTGGAAACGTCTGGTCGCACGAGTCTCATTTCAAATTTTATTGAGTGGATGCACGTGTATACGGGTATGGAGACAACCTCACAAATCCATGGACCCTGCATGTAAATGTAGTGTGACTGGGGCCGTCCGTCGGGTAGACCGTTCGCGGGGTGCAAGTCTTTCGATTTGACGCCACTTCGGCGACGTGCGCGTCGATTGGGATGAAACGATGATGATAGTACAACACAAGACCCAGTATCTGAGCGGAGAAAATCTCCGACCCAACCGGGAATCGAACGCGGGTCCTTAAGATTGACATTCTGTCGGACAGACCACTCAGCTACCAGGGGCGGACATGGACCCTGCATGTCAGCAGGCTCTGTAATGGCGTGGGGCGTGTGCAGTTGGGGTGATATGGGACCCCTGATACGTCTAGATACGACTCTGACAAGTGACTCGTATGTAAGCATCCTGCCTGATCACCTGCATCCATTCATGTGCATTGTGCATTCAGACGGACTTGACCAATTCCAGCAGGACAATGCTACACTCCACAAACGTCTAGAATTGCTGCAGAGTGGATCCAGCAACACTCTTCTTAGTTTAAACACCTCCACTGGCCCAAAACTCTCAGATTTGAACATTATTGAGCATATGTAGTGTGCCTTTCAACGAGCTGTTCAGAAGAGATGGCGACCCCCTCGTACTCTTGCGGATTTATGGACAGCCCTGCTGGATTCGCAGTGCCAGTTCCCTCCTGCATTACTTCAGACATTAGTCGAGTCCGGCACGTCGTGTTGCGGCACTTTTGCGTGCTCGCGGAGTCCGCAGCTCGTTCTCGCTTCGCGCGCCCGGGTTCCCGGGTTCGATTCCCGGCGGGGTCAGGGATTTTCTCTGCCTTGTCATGACTGGGTGTTGTGTAATGTCCTTAGGTTAGTTAGGTTTAAGTAGTTCTAAGTTCTAGGGGACTGATGACCATAGATATTGAGTCCCACAGTGCTCAGAGCCATTTGAACCATTTTTTTGAACCGTGCTCGCGGAGGTTCTACACGATGTTAGAGGCAGGTGTACCACTTTCTTTGGATCTTCAGTGCATTTTAATGGCTGTAGAAGAAATTGTAGGTATTACTTATCGAGCGAGCCGTGTAAGGCATCACTTTGTGTTTCGAATTCATGGAGGCCTTACGAATACGATTTGCAGCTTTTGGTCAGCTTCGCAGTTGTGATGTAAAAGAGGTTTTGGGGGGGGGGGGGATGTGCGGCATGAGTTGGCTGTGGTGTGAAGACTGGGTAATGAAATGAAAAGCTGTTACCGCCGTCGGTATTTGGACAGGGCGGAGCCGGCTGAGTCACTAAGCACCGCGGCCTTGGTGGACCTTGTTCTGGGCAGACTGCGCTACGTGGCTAGGAAATGAAGCCAGCCGTGCCGGCATTCCTGGGCTGCGTGCCAGGGTCGCACGTACTGCGACTCTGTGTGTGTGTGGGCGCTGTGACATAACTCTCACGAATTCGCCGCTCTCAACATGCTGAAAGCCAGCCTCCATCACCATGCCCCATGCCTGCTTGCGGAGCACAGATCAGCTTAGCGGCTGCACTCAAGAGCACCTAGCTGGCCGGTGTGACCGAGCTGTTCTAGGCGCTTCAGTCCGTAACCGCGCGACCGCTACGGTCGCAGGTTCGAATCCTGCCTCGGGCACGAGTGTGTATGATGTCCTTAGGTTCGTTAGGTTTAATTAGTTCTAACCTTTCAGCAAATACCCATTTGCCGGAATTCAAACTTACACTGCTGGCCATTAAAATTGCTACACCACGAAGATGAAGTGCTACAGACGCGAAATTTAACCGACAGGAAGAAGATGCAGTGATATTCAAATGATTGTCTTTACAGAGCATTCAAACATCGTTGGCGCCGGTGGCGACACCTACAACGTGCTGACACGAGGAAAGTTTCCAACCGATTTCAAATACACAAACAGCAGTTGACCGGCGTTGCCTGGTGAAACGTTGTTGTGACGCCTCGTGTAAGGAGGAGAAATGCATACCATCACGTTTCCGACTTTGATAAAGGTCGGATTGTAGCCTATCGCGGTTGCGGTTTATCGTATCGCGACATTGCTGCTCGCGTCGGTCGAGATCCAATGACTGTTAGCAGAATATGGAATCGGTGGGTTCAGGAGGGTAATACGGAACGCCGTGCTGGATCCCGACGGCCTCGTATCACTAGCAGTCGAGATGACAGGCATCTTATCCGCATGGCTGTAACGGGTCGTGCAGCCACGTCTCCATCCCTGAGCCAACAGATGGGGACGTTTGCAAGACAACAACCATCTGCACGAACAGTTCTAAAACGTTTGCAGCAGCACGGACTATCAGCTCGGAGACCGTGGCTGCGGTTACCCTTGACGCTGCATCACAGACAGGAGCGCCTGCGATGGTGTACTCGACGAGGAACCTGGGTGCACGAATGGCAAAATGTCATGTTTTCGGATGAATCCAGGTTCTGTTTACAGCATCACGATTGTCGCATCCGTGTTTGACGACATCGCGGTGAACGCATATTGGAAGCGTGCATTCGTCATCGCCACGCTTGTGTATAACCCGATGCGATGGTATGGGGTGCCATTGGTTACAAGTCTCTGTCACCTCTTGTACGCACTGACGGCACTTTGAACAGTGGACGTTACATTTCAGATGTGTTACGACCCGTGGCTCTACCCTTCACTCGATCCCTACGAATCCCTATATTTCAGCAGGATAATGCACGACCGCATGTTGCAGGTCCTGTACGGGCCTTTCTGGATACAGAAAATGTTCGACTGCTGCCCTGGCCAGCACATTCTCCAGATCTCTCACCAACTGAAAACGTCTGGTCATTGGTGGCCGAGCAACTGGCTCGTCACAATACGCCAGTCACTACTCTTGATGAACTGTGGTATCGTGTTGAAGCTGCATGGGCAGCTGTACCTGTACACGCCATCCGAGCTCTGTTTGACTCAACGACCAGGCGTATCAAGGCCGTTATTACGGCCAGAGGTGGTTGTTCTGGGTACTGATTTCTCAGGATCTATGCAACCAAATTGCGTGAA
Organism: Schistocerca piceifrons; assembly: GCF_021461385.2. NCBI lineage: Eukaryota > Metazoa > Arthropoda > Insecta > Orthoptera > Acrididae > Schistocerca > Schistocerca piceifrons. Next base: position 131,616,671 of record NC_060148.1, on the reverse strand, counting down.
AATGTAATCACAGGCAAGTTCTGGTACATTTGTCCAATGAATACCCGTTTATCATCTGCATTTCTTATTGGTGTAGCAATTTTAATGGCTAGTAGTGTATAAACTAGCTTCCTATTCAGCGAATAGTCCGTATTTAAAACACTACGTATCGAGTGTTCTCTGCACAAGAAACCAATAGAATATTCGCGACTTTTCTCGAACAAATGCCACACAGAATAACGTATCGAGCATCAATAGAATGGTCGCGACTTTTCTCGTATGTATGTGTTAGCTGTCTGTGTGCCAGGCAGAAATGTACAAAATACGATGACGCGGACGCGAGTGCCACATAGGAAAGTACGACTACTCGATAAGTCGATTGAGTCGAGTCGACTGACGAAAGAAAGGAACGAATAGCATGCGGGCTGACTGGCGGGGGCGGCGCGGGTGGCAATGGGGGCGGCCCCGCTTTGTGGCGGGAGGGGGGGAGGCGTATGTATCCGCCACTGTGTTTACGACACACAGTTCAGCAAATACGACATCATGAACACTCAGACACGTGACGAACAGCGTTTGCTTAAAACCAAGCGAAATTACCCGTAACGTACTAATCCAGTGCTTGATACTTCTTGCAGCGGTGTACCGTAGGTCTCTAGAAGAGCGTAGTGTTCCAAAGGATTGGAAAAGGGCACAGGTCATCCCCGTTTTCAAGAAGAGACGTCGAACAGATGTGCAGAACTATAGACCTATATCTCTAACGTCGATCAGTTGTAGAATTTTGGAACACGTTTTATGTTCGAGTATAATGACTTTCCTGGAGACTAGAAATCTACTCTGTAGGAATCAGCACGGGTTTCGAAAAAGACGATCGTGTGAAACCCAGCTCGCGCTATTCGTCCACGAGACTCAGAGGGCCATAGACACGGGTTCCCAGGTAGATGCCGTGTTTCTTGACTTCCGCAAGGCGTTCGATACAGTTCCCCACAGTCGTTTGATGAACAAAGTAAGAGCATATGGACTATCAGACCAACCGTGTGATTGGATTGAAGAGTTCCTAGATAACAGAAAGCAGCATGTCACTCGCAAAGGAGAGAAGTCTTCCGAAGTAAGAGTGATTTCAGGTGTGCCGCAGGGGACCGTTGCTATTCACAATATACATAAATGACCTTGTGGATGACATCGGAAGTTCACTGAGGCTTTTTGCGGATGATGCTGTGGTATATCGAGAGGTTGTAACAATGGAAAATTGTACTGAAATGCAGGAGGATCTGCAGCGAATTGGCGCATGGTGCAGGGAATTGCAATTGAATCTCAATGTAGACAAGTGTAATGTGCTGCGAATACTTAGAAAGAAAGATCCCATATCATTTAGCTACAATATAGCACGTCAGCAACTGGAAGCAGTTAATTCCATAAATTATCTGGGAGTACGCATTAGGAGTGATTTAAAATGGAATGACCATATAAAATTAATCGTCGGTAAACCAGATGCCAGACTGAGATTCATTGGAAGAATCCTAAGAAAGTGCCGTCCGAAAACAAAGGAAGTAGGTTACAGTACACTTGTTCGCCCACTGCTTGAATAATGCTCAGCAGTGTGGGATCCGTACCAGATAGGTTTGATAGAAGAGATGGAGAAGATCCAACGGAGAGCAGCACGCTTCGTTACAGGATCATTTAGTAATCGCCAAAGCGTTACGGAGATGGGAGATAAACTCCAGTGGAAGACTCTGCAGGAGAGACGCTCAGTAGCTCGGTACGGGCTTCTGTTAAAGTTTCGAGAACATACCTTCACCGAGGAGTCAAGCAGTATATTGTTCCCTCCTACGTACATCTCGCGAAGAGACGATGAGGATGAAATCAGAGAGATTAGAGCCCACACAGAGGCATACCGACAATCCTTCTTTCCACGAATAATACGAGACTGGAATAGAAGGGAGAACCGATAGAGGTACTCAGCGTACCCCCCGCCACACACCGTCAGGTGGATTGCGGAATATGGATGTAGATCTAGACTTCCAAAAAGTTTAAAATAGTTTCAAACTTTTTGTCGGTTACTTGCTTAATGTCAGTTATTTGACACATTAACTCATTCATATTAAATGACACAATTTCTGAGACTTTACTAGTCTCATACAGATGTGAATTCATGGAGGCCGAGCGGTTCTAGGCGCCTCAATCCGAATCACGCGGCTGCTACGGTCACAGATTCGAATCCTACCTCGGGCATGGATGTGTATGATGTCCTTAGGTTAGTTAGGTTTACGTAGTTCTAAGTCTAGGGGACTGATGACCTCGAAGATGTTAAGCCTCAAAGTGCTTAGATCCATTTGAACCATCATGTAGGCCCCATACAGACTGAAGAAGCGAAGAAAATTTTGTAGCAAGGTCGGTAATCGAACCCGGGTCTGCCGCTGGGTATTAGAGGTAGCGATGTTTACAGCAATCTAGACCACTACCTCCGAAGGTCTCGCTGTATGGTGGTACAACATGCAATGTGTGGTTTTCACGAGCAGTAAAAAGGGCGGAAATCAAGTTTAAAAAATGGCTCTGAGCACTATGGGACTCAACTGCTGTGGTCATCAGTCCCTTAGAACTCAGAACTACTTAAACCTAACTAACCTAAGGACATCACACACATCCATGCCCGATTCAGGGTTCGAACCTGCGACCGTAGCAGTCGCACGGTTCCGGACTGCGCGCCTAGAACCGCGAGACCACCGCGGCCGGCGAAATGAAGTTTATGTTCCTCTCTATTCCGATTTTCGGTACAGGTTCCGCAACTCTCGGAACAGAGGTGATGCAAAACTTTTTTTTGTTTTTTTCCCTCACAAATATTCTGGCATATCAACGAATGTTCTACAGTATACTAGAATGTTCTTTAATTTTGTAAAACACAACCTTAAGACTGCACATACCATATTGGTCTAGATTCCGGCAAAATCCTCTTAAGCTATGAGTAATGCAACAAAATAATGACAAAGGAACAACTATCGAAAAAGTGTATCCATTTATGGAGAAGGACTGAATAAATTGTGTGTGTGAATGAGCAATTTCAGCAACAAAAATCGATGTGGTTCAACAAACAAATAATCGAATACAGAATACAGCACAAGGGGGAAAATATTTAAATCCACTGATAGAGTGGTGAATCGTGACAGAAGTGAAAATTTGCCAACAGAATTCCTAAATTCACTCTGTGTTCTGGGTATACTCTCACGAAAAAGCTTCTAAGAAAATCACACAAATGTAAATATTTAAGGAAAAGGCACATCATTATTCATATCACAAAAGTCCACTCACTTCAACCACCTTTCAGCTTAAAATGGTGAAAAAGGAAGTGTATTGGTATTTATGTTGGCTTTAATTTGAGGAAGACATTTACGAGAACGTACGTCAGGAGCACAGTATTGTATTGAAATGAAACATGGACTGTGGGAAAACCAGGTTGTTGGAAATTAGACGGACTGATCAGGAATAATATTCTCCACAGAATCAGCGAGAAGAATAATACGTAGGAAACACTGACAGGGAAAAAGGGACAGGGTGATAGGACACGCGTTAAGACTAGAGGGAGCAGTAGATGCAAACTGTAGGGGAAGACAGGTTGGAATATATTTAAAAAAAGCCGGCCGGTGTAGCCGTGCGTTTCTAGGCGCTTCAGTTTGGAACCGCGTGACCGCTACGGTCGCAGGTTCGAATTCTGCCTTGGGCATGGATGTGTGTGATGTCCTTAGATTGGTTAGGTTTAAGTAGTTCTAAGTTCTAGGGGACTGATAACCACAGATGTTAAGTCCCATAGTACTCAGAGCCATTTGAACCATTTTTTTTATATCAAAAAAACAATTGAGGATGTGTGTAAGTGCTACTGTACAGAGAAGGACAGTGTGTTGGCTAAGATTTTGGGGCTATTGGGAAAAAAAGTGGGCAACATAACTGTGACATCAGATTGCAGGCGATGTGAAGATCCATCGATGGGGAAGAAGAACAACTGTCATGTTAGAAATTGGGTTACGGAGTGAAGTAATCGTTTGTAACGAACAGTGAAGCCATGCGCGAGAACGCACAGCAGACCTATACACGGCTCAGATTTAGTCTGCCGGTAGAGTGGCTTCATTCAGCTGCGCTGTGCGAGCGTTGGCAGGCCTGCGAGGTACTTACCCTTTGCCGCTGCCGGACAGCGGGGATCCCCCGGCGGGCGCCCAGCTGGAGGAGCGCCTACGCTTCAGGCACAGGATGTTCAGGGCCAACATGGCGGCAGGCAGGCTCTCAGCAGCGCCTGCACAAAAACAATAAAAAAAAACTGAGCGAACACTCGCAACCACGGTTTCTAGAATACACAGTAGGGGCGTTGTGAAAATATGCTGCGAGTAGGGTGACTAGACGTCCAGATTATTCCGGACACGTCCTCCTTTTTAGCTCTTTGTCCGGGGTCCGGGCGGATTTTTACAGTGTCCAGCTTTTTCGCGAAGTTGAGCATAATACAGTTAAATTTACAATAACTTAAATACTTCTACTATTGTCACAGCTTTCATGATAAACACGCACGAAGGTGGTGTTAGTAGGTGGCACAAGGATCGTTGATCGACCGAAGCGAATGCAAATATCGGTTATTTAAAATTTTCGTTTCGTATCTTCGCTTTGTATTGGCTTGGCTTCCTGTAGTGCACGTGTGATTTGTCAGTGTAATTTTTAACCGAGTGAGTTACGTAAAATATTTGGTTATGCCTATACGAAAGTGTACATTTTCTGATGTCCTTTCCTGCAAATATCCTGCTTTCAAGAAAGGGAGAAATGAATTTGAAGCGGAATGTAAGATATGTGGAGCTGGAATGTACGTCTCAGTGGCCAATAGAGGTAAGAAATAACTCGACAGATTAACTGCCGTGATTTTATTTCATTGCTTCATAGTCACTCAGTTTACTTGTATTCGGAAGGTTAAAGTACAGTTTACATGTCGTCAGCTGCTGCTTGAATTGTAGATATTGGGAGCGGTGCATCGAATGAAAGGAGGTGAATGCTCTTACGTTTTTCGCTTTGTAAACAATTCCATGTTGTTGACATAACAAAATAATTGACGCCACACTGTCACCACAATCAATGTTTTTATTTTTTTTGGATTGCTCAGTTAGTCACCACCTGACCACCAGTAACAATCAACTACTAGTTTTATCGGTAATTCCCGGCAGTCACGTGACTTGTCCAAAGCTGACGGGTGGTATCCTCACCTGCAGTTGACCCGCTTGATGTGTCCTCGTTTTTCTTTCTTTGTTCTCCATTTTGAAGCTGTTTGTCCTCCTTCTTAAACAACTGCATCTGGTCACCCTAGCTGCGAGCGGTGCCATCAGTGCTTACCTTCTCGTGGCACTGCCCCACAAAAACATGTTACACTTGTACACAGTTGCAAATATATTCGTTTTTTCGTGTTACGGTGTGTTATTATTATTAGTGACTATTAATTTATTTATTCGTTAAATAAACAAATAAATTTGCCTTTATTTAAAAGTTTTTCTCTCTATAAAATTTTGCTTCACAATTCGCAACCTTGCCCGCATCTCGTGGTCGTGCGGTAGCGTTCTCGCTTCCCACGCCCGGGTTCCCGGGATCGATTCCCGGCGGGGTCAGGGATTTTCTCTGCCTCGTGATGGCTGGGTGTTGTGTGCTGTCCTTAGGTTAGTTAGGTTTAAGTAGTTCTAAGTTCTAGAGGACTGATGACCGTAGCAGTTAAGTCCCATAGTGCTCAGAGCCATTTGAACCATTTTGAACAATTCGCAACCCGTCCAGCATTCGCACAAATAGTGCTACACACCAATGGGGATGGCCAAGTGGCATACAACTAATTTTATCTTATGCTTTTTCGGCTACTGTCTTTATCCAGCATCGAGCGAGGGGTTGGTAGGGATAAGGACGGATTTGGCACGGTTAACTTCAAGGGGTGGCCGGATGCCTTTTCTGCCACCACCCCATACCCCCCTTCCCCCCCCAACATGGAGTGAGTGTACCCCAGCTGTCTGCATCTAGTGGAAATCGTGGAATACTGCTAATGTGTTGCAAATGTCTGCAAATCGTGTAACTGAGGTGGGACATGGGGACCAGCCCAGTATTCACCTAGTGGGGTGTGGAAAACCGCCTAAAAACCACATCCAGGCTTGCCGGCACACCGGCCCTCATTGGGTGGCCAGTGCGCCTACCTGACGGGTACAGGGCTAATTGTATCTCTGGGCTAATATGTAGTGTGTAACCTCCCCACACGAAATAATTGAAATTTATTTAAATATGAATAAGGAATGTGATTCTAATTTAGCGTAATCTCTCTACAGAAATTCATTCACATTTAACCTCCACACAAATTTTGTTTCCCATTTAATGTAAGCTCGAAACAGAAAATTCCTAAACCTCGTAATAAAAAATAAATTCAGTAACCTGGTAGAATTTGGACGACAGCAGCGCTGCGTCATGGCCCTGTAAGATCATTCTGAATAAAAAAAGGAAAAATTCTTACCTCAATAAAAACGGCGAATATATCTGCTCTTATATAAAATTTTTCCGGGACAGCTCAGCGCAATGCTGGCCGATACATTTGTCATTTATGAAAGGAAGCAACTGATTTTTTGAAATGAATGCTTTTTTTTAAAAAAATTACTTTATATTGCCAAAATTATTATTAGGACTTTTTAAAACATTTTGATGACAGTTGAGGTACATTACTAGATATGCGCGACGCTGCTTCTTTACCTTATACAATAATACTCCATCTCCAGATTCCCGACCAGAGCAGGCTGCAGACAAGCGCAGACAACCTCAGAGAAGCGACTAGCCACCACAACTAACCGCTACAGTTACACAGTTTGTACTGCAGTCAACACTGCTCTCTGGTCAGCGATTCTCATGTCGCAGGCAGCGCATACCTCTTACAAGTGTTTTGATTAGAGTTCAGACAACAGCTTTAGGAAGCTGACAACCATCACTTTCATATGCAATGTCCCATGAGGAATGGTTCATATTCAAGGTTATGACAGAAATGATCATTCAAAGCAAAATGTCCAGTAAACAGGGGCTTTGAAACGCATACCTCAAGAGACCTGAGCACTTCTTCGATACTGTGAAACATATCTCTCCACTGAAAGCTCTTTGCTTTCCGTATTTTGAAAGGTGTTAATATGGACCAAAACAAAAAAAGATTGTATAGCAAACATGGGCTCTAAAATGCATAACGTAAGAGCTATGACTTAATGTCCAGTAAAAGAGATACACTACTGGCCATTAAAATTGCTACACCACGAAGATGACGTGCTACAGATGCGAAATTTAACCGACAGGAAGAAGATGCTGTGATATGCAAATGATTAGCTTTTCAGAGCATTCACACAAGGCTGGCGCCGGTGGCGACACCTACAAAGTGCTGGCGTGAGGAAAGTTTCCAACCAATTTCTCATACACAAACAGCAGTTGACCGGCGTTGCCTGGTGAAGCGTTGTTGTGATGCCACGTGTAAGGAGGAGGAATGCGTAACATCACGTTCCCGACTTTGATAAAGGTCGGATTGTAGCCTGTCGCGATTGCGGTTTATCGTATCGCGACATTGCTGCTCGCGTTGGTCGAGGCCCAATCACTGTTAGCACAATATGGAATCGGTGGGTTCAGGAGGGTAATACGGAACGCCGTGCTGGATCCCAACGGCCTCGTATCACTAGCAGTCGAGATGACAGGCATCTCATCCGCACGGCTGTAACGGATCGTGCAGCCACGTCAGACGGGGACGTTTGCAAGACAACAACCGTCTGCACGAACAGTTCGACGACGTTTGCAGCAGCACGGACTATCAGCTCGGAGACAGTGGCTGCGGTTACCCTCGACGCTGCATCACAGACAGGAGCGCCTGCGATGCTCTACTCAACGACGAACCTGGGTGCACGAATGGCAAAACGTCATTTTTTCGGATGAATCCAGGTTCTGTTTACAGCATCTCGATTGTCGCATCCGTGTTTGGCCAACGCACAATGGAAGCGTGTATTCGTCATCGCCATACTGGCATATCACCCGGCGTGATGGTATGGAGTGCCATTGGTTACACGTCTCGGTCACGTCTTGTCCGCATTGACGGCACTTTGAACAGTGGACGTTACATTTCAGATGTGCTACGACCCGTGGCTCTATCCTTCATTCGATCCCTGCAAAACCCTACATTTCAGCAGGATAATGCACGACCGCATGTTGCAGGTCCTGTACGGGCCTTTCTGGTTACAGAAAGCACATTCTCCAGATCTCTCACCAATTGAAAACGTCTGGTGAATGGTCGCCGACCAACTGGTCATAGGCCCATACTTGGAACAAATGAGTATTAATAAAATATATATCACCATTTTTAATAGCATCTACACTTTCCGCATGAAAAACTTTGATGACTGATCCACACTATTAGTACCACCATCAGTACCACTGTCACTATGTACAGAACGAATTTGTGCAGAATATTCTTCAGCCATTTCTATTTCGTTACCTGAAGTTTCTTCACGTGGTTTCTTATGTTCTGCTGAACATAAAGCTACCTGTTACCAACTGTTGGTCTAAAATTGTGAGCCATATGTTTGTGACTATTACAGCGCCATCTATCACAAAGCGAAAGAAGTAGCCCATCTAAAACATTCATATTTCTTTACGTACTACACGAATATGTAATAAAGAATGGGGGTTCCTATTAAAAAAAAAACGCAGTTGATATGCGTTTGACCTATGGCACCGGCATCTAGCGGGCCAACCATAGCGCCATCTGCTTTCCCCCTTCAAGCTAGACTAGTTTCGTTCTTTGGCTCGGTCAGGATCAATGGACCACCCTGTATAGGCGTTGCCGACCGCAGCGATGTATTCCGCCTGTTTACATATCTCTGAATTTGAATATGCATGCCTATGCCAGTTCAACCGAGCGAGGTGGCGCAGTGGTTAGACACTGGCCTCGCATTCGGGAGGACGACGGTTCAATCCCGCCTCCGGCCATCCTGATTTAGGTTTTCACTGATTTCCCTAAATCTCTCCAGGCAAATGCCGGGATGGTTGCTTTGAAATGGCACGGCCGACTTCCTTCCCCATCCTTTCCTAATCCGATGAGACCGATGACCTCGCTGTGTTGTCTCCTTCCCCAAACAACGCAACCCTATGCCAGTTTCTTTGGCGCATCAGTGTATAACATAGTTTCTGCACCCAACCAATTCCATGCAGGAGTGATAAGTAAAGCTTTCGCTCTCGGGATTAATCGCAAAAAAAAAAAAAAAAAAAAAAAAAAAAAAAAAAAAAAAAAAAAAAAAAAAAAAAAAAGAGGTTCAAATGGCTCTGAGCACTATGGGACTTAACTTCTGAGGTCATTAGTCCCCTAGAACTTAGAACTACTTAAACCTAACTAACCTAAGGACATCGCACACATCCATGCCCGAGGCAGGATTCGAACCTGCGACCGTAGCAGTCACGCGGTTCCGGACTGAGCGCCTCAACCGCGAGACCACCGCGGCCAGCGCAACACCGCAAATCCCTTCTTTAGATTCCCGTATTACATCTTTCAGTTTGTGCGCAACACTTTTTCGTAACCCTGCTCATGTGTTTTAAATTGGAAGCGCTGGAAAAAAAAAAAAAAAAAAAAAGTTTGTGTTTTCGGATCTGAAATGATAATTAAATGGAGACCCTAGTTGCAAAAAGGCACTGATGTACTTCATTGGCGACAAGTTGAAAATGTGTAGCCCGACCGGGATTCGAACCCGGGATCTCCTGCTTACATGGCAGACGCTCTATCAATTTTTTTTTTTTTTTTTTTTTTTAATTCGGTTTCGTTCGTTGCATCTGCTCGGGGCGGACGTAGTATGACATCCGTTGAAGTTCGTTGTTGATCGTTTAACTCAGTTTTTTTATTAGAGAGGGCAGCTAACCTTCTGACGGAACACGCTGAGCTACCGTGCCGGCGTTCCATCTGAGCCACCGAGGGCACAGGGGATAGTGCGCCTGCAGGGAGGGACTTATCCCTTGCACGCTCCCCGTGAGCCCCACATTCCCAACATGTCCACACCACTACATTTGTTGTGCGCCTAATAGATGTAATTTCAACGTGTGCCCAATGAAGTACATCAACGCCTGTTTGCAGCTAGGGTGTCCATTTAATTATCATTTCATTTCTAGCAAAGCTGCATGGTCATCAACGGTAACTGTTCTTTCGGGAACAGATACTACCGTCATATACAGGGTGTTTCAAAAATGACCGGTATATTTGAAACGGCAATAAAAACTAAACGAGCAGCGATAGAAATACATCGTTTGTTGCAATATGCTTGGGACAACAGTACATTTTCAGGCGGAAAAACTTTCGAAATTACAGTAGTTACAATTTTCAACAACAGATGGCGCTGCAAGTGATGTGAAAGATATAGAAGACAACGCAGTCTGTGGGTGCGCCATTCTGTACGTCGTCTTTCTGCTGTAAGCGTGTGCTGTTCACAACGTGCAAGTGTGCTGTAGACAACATGGTTTATTCCTTAGAACAGGGAACCACCTAGAACACATTGTTGTTGCAACAAGACGAAGTTTTCAACGGAGGTTTAATGTAACCAAAGGACCGAAAAGCGATACAATAAAGGATCTGTTTGAAAAATTTCAACGGACTGGGAACGTGACGGATGAACGTGCTGGAAAGGTAGGGCGACCGCATACGGCAACCACAGAGGGCAACGCGCAGCTAGTGCAGCAGGTGATCCGACAGCGGCCTCGGGTTTCCTTTCGCCGTGTTGCAGCTGCGGTCCAAATGACGCCAACGTCCACGTGTCGTCTCATGCGCCAGAGTTTACACTTCTATCCGTACAAAATTCAAACGCGGCAACCCCTCGGCGCCGCTACCATTGCTGCACGAGAGACATTCGCTAACGATATAGTGCACAGGATTGATGACGGCGATATGCATGTGGACAGCATTTGGTTTACTGACGAAGCTTATTTTTACCTGGACGGCTTCGTCAATAAACAGAACTGGCGCATATGGGGAACCGAAAAGCCCCATGTTGCAGTCCCATCGTCCCTGCATCCTCAAAAAGTACTGGTCTGGGCCGCCATTTCTTCCAAAGGAATCATTGGCCCATTTTTCAGATCCGAAACGATTACTGCATCACGCTATCTGGACATTCTTCGTGAATTTGTGGCGGTACAAACTGCCTTAGACGACACTGCGAACACCTCGTGGTTTATGCAAGATGGTGCCCGGCCACATCGCACGGCCGACGTCTTTAATTTCCTGAATGAATATTTCGATGATCGTGTGATTGCCTTGGGCTATCCGAAACATACAGGAGGCGGCGTGGATTGGCCTCCCTATTCGCCAGACATGAACCCCTGTGACTTCTTTCTGTGGCGACACTTGAAAGACCAGGTGTACCGCCAGAATCCAGAAACAATTGAACAGCTGAAGCAGTACATCTCATCTGCATGTGAAGCCATTCCGCCAGACACGTTGTCAAAGGTTTCGGGTAATTTCATTCAGAGACTACGCCATATTATTGCTACGCATGGTGGATATGCGGAAAGTATCGTACTATAGAGTTTCCCAGACCGCAGCGCCATCTGTTGTTGAAAATTGTAACTACTGTAATTTCGAAAGTTTGTCTGCCTGAAAATGTACTGTTGTCCCAAGCATATTGCAACAGACGGTGTATTTCTATCGCTGCTCGTTTAGTTTTTATTGCCGTTTCAAATATACCGGTCATTTTTGAAACACCCTGTATATATGGAAACGTTTGTGTTTTCTGCCAGTGAGACACGGCGTACGAACGCACAGGGTGCAGGGCAGCAGAGTGTGTGTGTGCGGGAGAGCGGTTCTCGCGGAGTTTATTGAGGGCTCTGGCAGACCAGACTCCAGAGGCGAGGCCGGCGCTGTCCAGCGGCCGTGTGTGTGTGTGAGTGAGTGCGGGCTGGAGAAACCACTTTCACCGGCTGGCCTCGCCTGCAGTCTCCAGGCCTCGCTCCGGCACGCGCCGCCTTCGCCGCGGCGCCGCTGCAGCCTGCAAACCGCAGCCTGCTACGCTATCAGCGCAATAAAGCTCTGTATAAACTAAAGTGTGGCCATCCTCTTCCCCTGCGTCTGCCGCCGTCCTCAGTTCAGGATTGGCTGAGGCCGCGTCACGTGACATAAGCAGCCATTGTCTGCCCAAGCGTTACGTGTGTATCTTCCAAGTAGGCTAATGCCTCGGTGCTGTGCTTTTGGCTGTTCGTTTCGAGGCGAAAAGGGAGGAAAACTGTACAGAACTCCTTCCGAAGGCAGAGATGCAACAAGAAGGAGAATATTGGCCGCAATGGAGAAGGTTGCAGGCACTCGAATTAACCACTGAGTTAATTTCTTTCATTTCTGGCCTTTTGTCTTTGTCTCCTTTTTACATTTCTGTTACTTAGTTCCCAATCCATTCGAACAGGAAAAAAGAAAAAAAAACAGAATAGCTAACACGGTGGTTTAATGGTAATTAAAATACAAAACAAAAACCTTAGGGATAAAACTGGCACTGTTAGCACATAAAACGAAAAATACTGAGTGGTACCGTACAAAGTTATCGTGAGTGGTAAAAAATTTGACCTGATTGACTCTGCAGTATGATTTAAACTTATATTGACGGTGCTCACAATAGTAAATTGTGCTTTGTTCCGCACAGTTTAAGCTACAAAAAAAATTTTGATTTGCACTGGGCAAGTACCGAACCAAACGGTTCAAATGGCTCTGAGCACTATGCGGCTTAACATCTGAGGTCATCAGTCCCCTAGAACTTAGTAGTACTTCAACCTAACTAACCTAAGGACATCACACACATCCATGCCCGAGGCAGGATTCGAACCTGCGACCGTAGCAGCAGCGCGCTTGCTCACTGTAGCGCCTAGAACCGCTCGGCCACAACGGCCAGCAGTGTACAAAAGAACGTTTTGTTTTGCACTGGGCAAGCACCGAACCGACGACCTTTACACTGAGTAACTATTATCGTTACCATGAGACTAGTGTTATTGTTGCAACAGCGCCGTTAATGTACAGTGTATTACTATGAATATAGCTGTTTTCGTTTCCGATAGCTTACGTTTGATTGTAGGCCTTGTTTTATTCGAACACATTTTAAAAACATTGTATTCTCTTCTACTTTCGTAATCATTCTCCTAATGTCATAGACGAATATGCAAACAGAATTTTTTGGAGTAGGTCTTGTTGTGGCGTAACAAGCTTGCTACGCCACACTGGGAAGGGAGCCGAAAGAAAGGCACGCGTACACACACGCCGACTGGCGTCAAGTCTGGAACAGGATAACTATTGAATGGTAGCAAGAAAAGTACGTAGCTGCTTTATACTTAACTTTTAATCTTTGATGAATACAGCGTTCTTCTTGAGACATTTATACGATAACTCTCAAACTAGGTAAGGCTAATGGCGCCTTCCTAGGTCGTAGCCATGGACTTAGCAGAAGGCTATTCTAACTGTCTCTCGGCAAATGAGAGGAAGGCTTCGTCCGTATTGTCGCTAGCAATGTCGTCCGTACAACTGGGCGAGTGCTCGTCCGTATCTCGAGACCTGCCTTCTGGTGGCGCTCGGTCTGCGATCACACAGTGGCGACACGCGGGTCCGACATGTACTAATGGACCGCGGCCGATTTAAGCCACCACCTAGCAAGTCTGGTGTCTGGCGGTGACACCACAGGTCTGACAAAAATATAAAGCATGGGCAATCTTATAGGCACGTTAATCCTTACTATTAAGGTATCGCGCATATATATTTGAATCCAATGCTTTTTTCGTATAGCAAAAGAGAATTTCGGCGAATTTTCGTAGTAACGAGTAGCAGGAACAAGAAGTAAGTTGCTATAGAGCTTTAAATCGGCCATGGAGTTTTTCTTGCACTTGCGAACTCATATTGCTTCCCTTTTTGTCCTGCTGACTATTGGATAGCACCAATGTAAAGGTAATTACGGAAACAGGTGTTCAAACTCGATATCGCAACAAGATCTGTGAAATCTGCTTTCGCTATTAATAAAGGATAACACGGAAAAAAGTGTATTTCATGCTCGCCACAACAAATGCTTTTGACTTATTTAGCTTAAATTTGTTGAGATTTTGTTATTGCTACATGTCCGACATTTTGCGTTTGAAGCCACCGATCAGTTTTAGCAGTGCATTAGATGGTCGAGTACATTTCTTTGATACACACGGCTAAATATGCTGCAGCAGTCAATGTATCACCATCGGCGCAGTGGGCCAAAAATGGCGGCCACTGGCCAGTTGGCTGTACTTTCCCTATACAGGGCTTTACAGTGCAATAGGCCGCCCGTATCAGCGGCGTGGTTCCCTACAGCCCAGAAGACGACCAGGCCGCAGAAGGCGAAATGGCCAGCAACTTTCTTTCCTCTTCTTTGGCCGGCCATTGTGGCCGAGCGGTTCCAGGAGCTTCAGTCCGGAACCGCGCTGCTGCTACGGTCGCAGGTTCGAATCCTGCCTCGGGCACGGATATGTGTGGTGTCCTTAGGTTAGTTAGGTTTAAGTAGTTCTAAGTTCTAGGCGACTGATGACTCTAGATGTTAAGTCCCATAGTGCTCAGAGCCATTTGAACGATTTAGACATCTGGAGGTGAGAATGTCTATTCGCTCGTTCGTCCAACCTTCTTGTAAGACAAAATACCGTCGCGTTTGATTCACTAAGCATCCGTTAACAATGGTTTAGCGCACAACGGATAGGTCATGTCTGTGCACATTTGTTTTACCTGTTACGTCCACCCTACCAGTGTAGGCGCATGCGCGTGACTGTTACGAATTGGCTCTGTACCAAGTTACAGGATGACAATTATTGAACTACGTGAAACAAAACCGTCACACCTTCTGAACGGTTTGCGTTACGAAGTTCAAACTTCACGATTGGACGAGGGGCATGATGGGAATTATTATGCGCAGTACGGTTCGGTTTAGCGACGAAGCCCACTTTCATTTGGATGGATTAGTCAATAAACAAAATTGGTGCATTAAGGGGAGTGAGAATCCGCATTTCGCGATCGAGAAGTCTTCAGCCTCAACAGGTCACGGTGTGGTGTGCAATGTCCAGTCACGAAATAATCGCTGCGTTATTCCTCGATGGTACGGTGACTATCTAACGGTATGGGAAGGTTTGGGAAGACGATTTCATCCCCATTATCCAAAGTGAGCCTGATTTTGATAGGATGTGGTTCGTGCAAGACGGAGCTCGATCTCGTCGAAGCAGGAGATTATTTGATGTCCTGGAGAAGCAGTTTGGGGAGCGCATTCTGGCTCTGGTGTAGCCGGACGCACTCGATTAGCCGCCGTAATCTCTGGACCAGAAAGCATGCGACTGCTTTTTCTGGGGCCATATTAAAGACAAGGTGTATGCCTATAACGCCAAACCCTATGCTGAGTTGAAAGCAGCCATTCAGGACGTCACCGACAGCATCGATGTTCCGTCACTTCAGCGGATCATCGAGAATTTCGTTATTCGTGTGCGCCACATCATCGCCAATGATGGCATATCCAACAGGTCATAACCTAAATCACAATATCTACAGTGACATGTTGACTAAAGTGTGTCCACGCCATAGTTCCAAACTAATTAACTTCTTTTTCTATATACACTATTTGATCAAAAGTATCCGGACACCCCGAAAAACATACGTTTTTCACATTACGTGCATTGTGCTGCCACATACTGCCAGGTACTCCATATAAGCGGCTTCAGTAGTCATTACACATCGTGAGAGAGCAGAATGGGGCGCTCCGCGGAACTCACGGACTTAGAACGTGGTCAGGTGATTGCGTGTCACTTGTGTCATACGTCTGTACGCGAGATTCCCACAGTCCTAAACATCCCTAAGTCCACTGTTTGCGATGTCATAGTGAAGTGGAAACGTGAAGGGACACGTACAGTACAAAAGTGTACAGGCCGACCTCGTCTGTTGACTGACAGAGACCGCCGACAGTTGAAGAGTGTCGTAATGTGTAATAGGCAGACATCTATCCAGACCGTCGCACAGGAATTCCAAACTGCATCAGGATCCACTGCAAGTACTGTGACAATTAGGTGGGAGGTGAGAAAACTTGGATTTCATGGTCGAGCGGCTGCTCATAAGCCAATCACTCCGTCAAATGACGCCTCGCTCGGTGTAAGGACCGTAAACATTGTGGCGATCCCATGGTAGGGTGTGGATGTAGCGAATGCCCGTTGAACATCATCTGCCAGCGTGTGTAGTGCCAGCAGTAAAATTCGGAGGTGGTGGTGTTACGGTGTGGTCGTGTTTTTCATGGATGGGGCTTCCACCCCTTGTTGTTTTTCGTGGCACTATCACTGCACACGCCTACATTGATGTTTTAAGCACCTTTTCGCTTCCCACTGTTGAAGAGCAATTCGGTTATGGCTATTGCACCTTCGGACACGATCGAGCAGCTGTTCATAATGCACGCCTGTGGCGGAGTGGTTACACGACTGTAAGATCCCTGTAATGGACTGGCCTGTACAAAGTCCTGACCTGAATGCTTTAGAACACCTTTGGGATATTTTGGAAAGCCAACTTCGTGCCAGGCGTCATCGACCGACATCGATACCTCTCATCAGTGCAGCACTCCGTGAAGAATGGGCTGCCATTCCCCAAGAAACCTTCCAGCACCGGATTGAAAGTATGCCTGCGAGAGTGAAAGCTGTCATCAATGCTAAGGGTGGGCCAACACCATACTGAATTCCAGCATTTCAGATGGAGGGCGCCACGAACTTGTAAGTCATTTTCAGCCAGGTGTCCGGATACTTTTGATCACATAGTGTATGTGATATGGTGTCGGGAGCAGTTGCAGAATGCCACCAGAGCAGCGCTTGGCGTGCCTAAACAAAGTTATCAGCACTCCTCAATTGATAGAAAAACATCATCAATTGATAAAAAAATCATTATGATAGTTGTTCTACGCAATTTCTGCCAGAAACACGTCAAATGCAGAGTAAACATGCAGATGTAGATCGGTCTGGGATTCTTAAGAGTTTGGGTTCATAGATCGTTGCGGGACTCTTACGAGTTTGGGTCAGTATAAGACGAATAAAAGATCCAAAGAGGAAGTGCCCGTTTTCGTCAGGGGACCGTTTAGTCGGTGCGAGAATGTTAGGCAGCTGCCCAGCATACTCTAGTAACACGTGCTGTAAGAGATGCGCTCTCCAGCAGGGAGAGAGCAACTGCTGAAATTTCAAGACAGACGGTCCAACAAGGGTCGAATAACTTCTTAGTCCTCCCCCCCTCCCCAGCCCCCACTCTCCTGTCCCTCGCGTTAAGACCACGACGAGAAAATTCGAGAAAATAAAGCTAACACACAGGCGCCATTCACAAATGCAAGGGCAGAGAGGAAACTTCCTGGCAGATTAAAACTGTGTGCCGGACCGAGACTCGAACCCGGGACCTTTGCCTTTCGCGGGTAACTGCTCCACCTTTGTTTCAGGACTGCTAGTTCTGCAAGTTTCGCAGAAGAGCTTCTGTAAGGTTTGGATGGTAGAGCACTTGCCCACGAAAGGCAAAGGTCCCGGGTTAGAGTCTCGGTCCGCAACACACTTTTAATTCGCCAGGAAGTTTCATATGTGCGCACACTCCGCTGCAGAGTGAAAATCTCATTCTGGTAGAGAGGAAAATTTACGGGTAGCTCAGTATGTTCCTCTGTACACACAAATGTAGCTAGAATATGTGGCG
Organism: Schistocerca piceifrons; assembly: GCF_021461385.2. NCBI lineage: Eukaryota > Metazoa > Arthropoda > Insecta > Orthoptera > Acrididae > Schistocerca > Schistocerca piceifrons. The sequence continues at coordinate 131,598,982 of NC_060148.1, read as the reverse complement.
GGAAAGAAGAGGTACTTTAGAAAAAAGTGCGCTCGTTAAGGAGCTATAGTAGTCTTGTATTTCAACGGTTCGGTCACCATCTGCGGAGAAATTTACGATGTGCCATAGCATGCGTAGCGGTAAACACGATTGTGAAGAGCAGTTTTTCACACCGGGCAGTCACATAGACTGGAACAGGTGGCGAGCGACCGGTGACCTTGGGCCGTCGTCAAGGTCACCCATGCACTCACGTTAGAGACAAGTCGCCCTTGCTGTACTCTGTTCAACATAAGAATAGACCTGATGTAAACATTACGCCATGTATTCTTCCGCGTTTGCTTCAGTCTCATTGGATTTAATTTGACGTGGAGCGGAATCCAAGCTGTCTCCCGTAAAGTCAAGTACGATCATAAAGGATACATTTCATGCTGTGTCACACTCACACAGGCTGGGCGATAATGTGCGAGACAACAGCTTTAGCGGCGCATTTAACTTGGATAGCGCTGGCGAGCCAGCGGCCCAACTAACCTGCAATGATGTTCAAATGGCTCTGAGCACTATGGGACTTAACATCTGAGGTCATCAGTCCCCTAGAACTTAGAACTACTTAAACCTAAGGACATCACACACATCCATGCCCGAGGCAGGATTCGAACCAGCGACCGTAGCGGTCGCGCCGTTCCACACAGAAGCACCTAGGACCGCTCGGCCACATCGGCCGGCTGCAATGATGTGAGCAGTTACAGTTCAGACGTACAAAGAGACGAGCAGAGAAATAAAATAGCTTCGAATGTCATTTAATTTTTAAAGAGAATGATACTCGGAGAGCCGGCCGCGGTGGTCTCGCGGTTCTAGGCGCGCAGTCCGGAACCGCGGGACTGCTACGGTCGCAGGTTCGAATCCTGCCTCGGCCATGGATATGTGTGGTGTCCTTAGGTTAGTTAGGTTTAAGTAGTTCTAAGTTCTAGGGGACTTATGACGTCAGAATTTAAGTCACAAAGCGCTCAGAGCCATTTGATACTCGGAGAAACTCCAGCACTACCGCGCGCTTATGAGGTGACCGGACGGATAGCATAATAAAATGCTCTCTTTCCCACCTGACATGGTATTCTAACTACAAACATGAGTGATGAAAACTCCAACCTTATACACAGGGTAATTTTTCTCAGCGAGCTATGTGCGATGCAAAAGCATACTGCAGGGATTTCACCGTACTACTGAATTCTGAAGCCACGGAAGGTGTTAATTACAGTGAGTCGTCTGGTAATCTCTTAGCTCCTTCCTTATCCGAATCCGAGAAATGCAATTCAGTTCTCGGGAACTGTCACCTGCTACGTTGATAACGAGCCTAGCAGCAACAGAGTCCACGAAGCCAACCAGGCGCCGCATTTTCTCCTCTTCTTTCCTGACGTGCTATTCTACAGGGTGATCAAAAAGTCAGTATAAATTTGAAACTTAATAAACCACGGAATAATGTAGATAGAGAGGTAAAAATTGACACACATGCTTGGAATGACATGGGGTTTTATTAGAACAAAAAAAAAGTACACAAAATGTCCGACAGATGGCGTTGGACAGCAACACTGCTACCGTGACGGGTGAGAGGTACGCCAATCGCATCATCCCCAGCCTGGCTGATAAACGCCTGCTGGAACGTACGATGTTTATGCAGGATGGCGCTCCACCCCATATTGCTAGACGCGTGAAAGATCTCTTGCGCGCGTCGTTTGGTGATGATCGTGTGCTCAGCCGCCACTTTCGTTACGCTTGGCCTCCCAGGTCCCCAGACCTCAGTCCGTGCGATTATTGGCTTTGGGGTTACCTGAAGTGGCAAGTGTATCGTGATCGACCGACATCACTAGGGATGCCGAAAGACAACATCCGACGCCAATGCCTCACCATAACTCCGGACATGCTTTACAGTGCTGTTCACAACATTATTCCTGGACTACAGCTGTTGTTGACGAATGATGGTGGACATATTGAGCATTTCCTGTAAATAACATCATCTTTGCTTTGTCTTACTTTGTTATGCTGATTATTGCTATTCTGATCAGATGAAGCGCCATCTGTCGGACATTTTTGAACGTTTGTATTTTTTTGGTTCCAATAAAACCCCATGTCATTCCAAGCATGTGTGTCAATTTGTACCTCTCTATCTATATTATTCCGTGATTTATTCAGTTTTCAAATTTATACTGACTTTTTGATCACCCGGTATAATCCGTCAACGTTCGGCAGTGACGTGTGAAAACTGGAAATTTGTGGTATGGTCTGATGCGACCAAACTGCTGAGGTCATCGGTCCCTAGGCTTACACACTGCTTAATCTAATTTAAACTAACTTACGCTAAGGACGACACACAGTCCCATGCCCGAGGGAGGACTCGAACCTCCGACAGTGACGTGTGAAAAACCTGTGTGCGTTAGTTCCAGTATGTGTGACAGCTTAATAGTCTTGTTATTTCTCGGGCCAAATCCTTGGCTCCAGATCAGTACTATTGGGTTCATAATGTAATGGAGCAGTTGCAAACGTAAAAATGTAGCATTTTTATGGCGTGTTCGATGCTGTGAAAGTGGCTGTTTTTCATGTTTCTACGACAGTTATTCTGGTTTTGCGTGAGACCACATCTGTGGTATAAGGGAATGGAGGAATAGACGCAGTCCAGATAAAGAGTATTCGGTTTTTCATTGTTGTACTAAGAATTAAATCGTTATGTTTTCATAATTTAAGCAACCTATATTAGAAATCTTTCATACATATAATAAAGAATCTATATTAGAAATCTTTCATACATATAATAAAGAATCTATATTTGATATGAAAACAGAAATTTCGCGTGCAGTATGTAATTGGAAATAAGAAGAATTGTATTATTCATTAAAAAAATGATGATGAATTTTACAGGTACGAGATGTAGGCTTTTTAAATTGAACCAAAAAAGATAACTTAGGTTTTTTTTAATGTCATTTTAACTTAGGCTTTTTTTTAATGTCATTTTGTTCGTTATGGCTCGTTGCATTTGTTAGGGGCCGACATGACACGACATCCATTCAAGTTCGTTAATCGGTTAACTGAGTTTTCTTTTTTACGCACTGGGTTATCGACCTACTACGCTACCGATTACGCTACCCATCCGATGGATATAAATATCTCATCTGCATTAAATGCAGTCCTCAGGAAACTACAGAGCCGATTTTTTTCTGTAAATTTATGAAAAATATTGAGAACTACCTATTTTTTGGCACTTTCTATCCGTGTTCCACGCGCGTTTTTCACTACGGAGCAAGAAGCGGCGTGTCATTTTCAAATTGCATATTAACAGCGCGACAGTCAGAACACGACAGTACAGAGACTGTGACTGTACACGATTTTTGAAATAAACACTGCGTAGCTAAAGCTTGACTGAGAAAAACGTTGACAGCTCTTAATACAGAGTCCGCCAGAAAAATGTATACACTCTTTGTGAGGCTCTATCGCGATATTGATCTTGTCGTTCGATTTGAGTTACGGCTGTGTTGTCGCATGCTCTTTGGCTCAACAGATGTCAGTACTTTCATCTCGGTATTGAGAAAACAAGACGGCTGGAGCACGCTTGACATTCGAGCAACGAAAATGTATTGTAAAGTGATTTTTCAAGCTTGACGATGCCGTAGAAGTGCAACGTCATTGGGGGGGGAGTCTGAAACAGAGCCGCCAACCCGCCTAACAATTAAACGCTTCATTGACAAGTTTGAATTGCACGGAACGATTTGTGTTATTCACAGAGGAAGATCAGGAAGACAGCGTACAGCTAAATTTCCTGCTTCGTCGGCTCTCGTGTTGGAAACGTTTGTTGATTATCTACAGAAGTCTGCTACGCAACGTGCACGTGAAGTGGGGGTTAACAGTACAAGTTCAAATCGTTCAAATGGCTCTGAGCACTATGGGACTCAACATCTATGGTCATCCGTCCCCTAGAACTTACAAATACTTAAACCTAACTAACCTAAGGACATCACACAACACCCAGTCATCACGAGGCAGAGAAAATCCCTGAACCCGCCGGGAGTTGAACCCGGGAACCCGGGCGCGGGAAGCGAGAACGCTACCGCACGACCACGAGCTGCGGACAATAGTACAAGTGTACGAAGCATTCTGAAAGTTGCAAAGTGGAAAGTTTACATTCCACGATTACTGTACGCGATTAATGAGGACGAACCTGATCGGCGGTTGCAATTTTGCGATTGGTATCAGCAAAGAAAGACGAAGGAAAGGAAAACCTACGTTTCTATCATTTGTAGACTTACAGAAAGCTTTTGACAATGTTGACTGGAATAACCTCTTTCAAATTCTGAAGGCATCAGGGGTAAAATACAGGGAGGGAAAGGCTATTTACAATTTCTGCAGAAACCAGATGGCAGTTATAAGAGTCGAGGGGCATGAAAGGGAAGCAGTGGTTGGGAAGGGAGTGAGACAGGGTTGTAGCCTCTGCCCGATGTTATACAATCTGTATATTCAGCAAGCGGTAAAGGAAACAAAAGAAAAATTCGGAGTAGGTATTAAAATCCTCGCAGAAGAAGTAAAAACTTTGAGGTTCGCCGATGATAGTGTAGTTCTGTCAGAGACAGCAAAGGACTTGGAAGAGCAGTTGAACGCAAAGGAAAGTGTCTTGAAAGGAGGATATAAGATGAACATCAACAAAAGGAAAACGAGGATAATGGAATGTAGTCGAATTAAGTCGGGTGATGCTGAGGGAATTAGATTAGGAAATGAGACACTTAAAGTAGTAAAGGAGTTTTGCTATTTGGGGAGCAAAATAACTGATGATGGTCGAAGTAGAGAGGATATAAAATGTAGACTGGCAATGGCAAGGAAAGCGTTTCTGAAGAAGAGAAATTTGTTAACATCGAGTATAGATTTAAGTGTCAGGAAGTCGTTTGTGAAAGTATTTGTATGGAGTGTAGCCATGTATGGAAGTGAAACATGGACGATAAATAGTTTGGACAAGAAGAGAATAGAAGCTTTCGAAATGTGGTGCTACAGAAGAATGCTGAAGATTAGATGGGTAGATCACATAACTAATGAGGAGGTACTGAATAGAATTGGGGAGAAGAGGAGTTGGTGACACAACTTGACTAGAAGTAGGGATCGGTTGGTAGGACATGCCCTGAGGCATCAAGGCATCACCAATTTAGTGTTGGAGGGCAGCGTGGAGGGTAAAAATCGTAGAGGGAGACAAAGAGATGAATACACTAAGCAGATTCAGAAGGATGTAGGCTGCAGTAGGTACTGGGAGATGAAGAAGCTTGGACAGGATAGAGTAGCATGAAGAGCTGCATCAAACCAGTCTCAGGAATGAAGACCACAACAACAACATCAGCAAATGGTAAATGATGACTAACAATTTGTGACGAAGGCAGTGTGAAGTGACGAGGCACAATTTAAACTTGATGGAACTGTGAATCGGCTTTACAGTGTGTACTCGGCACCGGAAAAGCCGAATGTTCATATGGATAAAGCGGTCAATCTACCAGGCGTTCATGTGTGGAGTGGACTATCATCTAGGGGTTAGTACGACCTTTTTCCTTTAATGCTACTGTCACTGTAGAAGCGTACCCGGAAAGGTTACGCACATTTTGCCAGGCATAAGTGCGCTTTATGGAGCTCATGAAGAGGTCTTCTGCCAACAGGAGGGGGCGCCACCACACTACCACCTAGCCATACAAGCTTTCACGGATGACAATTTTCTGGGACATCGGATTGAGATCCTTCCACGGTCGCCACATGGACTTTTACTTGTGGGGAACTGTGGAAGATAACATCTATCGATGTCAGCTACGCACGCTGGAGGAACTTGGCCAGCAGATTAGAGCGACATGTGCAGCGATCTACACTGTAACAGTGACTGACGCAGTTGCGGCGACCGCTCGTCGTTCTGCTGTGTCTATAGCCCCCAACGGTGAATATTTCGAACATTTAAAGTAACCATGTGGTAAAATGTATGTTGTACAACATGTGGATCAATTATTAAATGTTAAATAGACACATAAGTACACTACTGGCCATTGAAATGGCTACACCAAGAACAAATGCAGATGATATACAGGCATTCATTGGACAAATATATTATACTAGAAATGTCATGTGATTACATTTTCACGCAATTTGGGTGCTTAGATCCTGAGAAATCAGTACCCAGAACAACCACCTCTGGCCGTAATAACGGCCTCGATACGCCTGGGCTTTGATTCAAACAGAGCTCGGATGGCGTGTACAGCTACAGCTGCCCATGCAGCTTCAGCACGATACCACAGTTCATCAAGAGTAGTGACTGGCGTATTGTGACGAGCCAGTTGCTCGGCCACCATTGACCAGACGTTCTCAATTGGTGAGAGATCTGGAGAATGTGCTGGCCAGGGCAGCAGTCGAACATTTTCTGTATCCAGAAAGGCCCGTACAGGACCCGCAACATGCGTTCGTGCTTTTTTTTTGGGTCATTAGTCTACTGACTGGTTTGATGCGGCCCACCACGAATTCCTTTCCTGTGCTAACCTCTTCATCTCAGAATAGCACTTGCAACCTACGTCCTCAATTATTTGCTTGACGTATTCCAATCTCTGTCTTCCTTTACAGTTTTTGCCCTCTACAGCTCCCTATAGTACCATGGAAGTCATTGCCTCATGTCTTAGCAGATGTCCTATCATCCTGTCCCTTCTCCTTATCAGTTTTTTCCACATATTCCTTTCCTCTCCGATTCTGCGCACAACCACCTCATTCCTTACCTTATCAGTCCACCTAATGTTCAACATTCGTCAGTAGCACCACATCTCAAATGCTTCGATTCCCTTCTCTTTCGGTTTTCCCACAGTCCATGTTTCACTACCATACAATGCTGTACTCCAGACGTACATCCTCAGAAATTTCTTCCTCAAATTAAGGCCGGTATTTTATATTAGTAGACTTCTCTTGGCCAGGAAGAATCAATACGCAAAGAAGTGGGATACCGAAGTACTAAGGAATGACGAGATACGTTTGAACTTCAGCCTACTCTTCATCACTACTATATTGTGATCTGAGTCTATATCTGCTCCTGGGTACGCCTTACAATCCAGTATCTGATTTCGGAATCTCTGTCTGACCATGATGTAATCTAATTGAAATCTTCCCGTATCTCCCGGCCTTTTCCAAGTATACCTCCTCCTCTTGTGATTCTTCAACAGGGTATTCGCTATTACTAGCTGAAACTTGTTACCGAACTCAATTAGTCTTTCTCCTCTTTCATTCCTTGCGAAAGCCCATATTCTCCTGTAACCTTCTACTCCTTCTCCTACAACTAGCATTCCAGTCGCGCATGACTATTAGATTTTCGTCTCCCTTTACATACTGCATTACCCTTGCATTATCCTGCTGAAATGTAGGGTATCACAGCCATCGGATGAAGGATAGAGCCACGGGTCGTAAAACGTCTGAAATGTAACGTCCACTGTTCAATGTGCCGTCAATGCGAACAAGAGGTGACCGAGACGTGTAACCGATGGCACCCCATACCATCACGCCGGGTGATACGCTTCCAATGTGCGTTCACCGCGATGTCGCCAAACACGGATGCGACCATCGTGATGCTGTAAACAGAACCTGGATTCGTCCGAAAAAATGACGTTTTGCTATTCGTGCACCCAGGTTCGTCGTCGAGTACACCATCGCAGGCCCTCCTGTCTGTGATGCATCATCAAGGGTAACCGCAGCCGCGGTCTCCGAGCTGATAGTCCATTCTGCTGAAAACGTCGTCGAACTGTTCGTGCAGATGTCTTGCAAACGTCCCCATCTGTTGACTCAGGGATCGAGACGTGGCTGCACGATCCGTTACAGCCGTGCGGATAAGATGCCTGTCATCTCGACTGCTAGTGATACGAGGCCGTTGGGATCCAGCACGGCGTTCCGTATTACCGTCCTGAACCCACCAATTCCATATTCTGCTAACAGTCATTGGATCTCGACCAAAGCGAGCAGCAATGTCGCGATACGATAAACCGCAATTGCGGTAGGCTACAATCCGACCTTTATAAAAGTCGCAAATGTGATGGTATGCATTTCTTCTCCTTACATGAGGCATCGCAACAACGTTTAACTAGGCAACGCCGGTCAGCTGCTGTTTGTGTTAATGAGAAATCGGTTGGAAACTTTCCTCGTGTCAGCACGTTGTAGGTGTCGCCATCGGTGCCAGCCTCTGTTGAATGCTCTGAACAGCTAATCGTTTGCATATCACAGCATCTTCTTCCTGTCGGTTAAATTTCGCGTCTGTAGCACGTCATTTTCGTGGTGTAGCAATTTTAATGGCCAGTAGTGTACATAAGTAGGCCCTACTTCCAAGAGCGTAACAACACCAGCGTACGAGTGCTACGGCTTTTGACCAACCATCGCATTTATTTTTGGTTACATCAGGTTTATTCTTACGACGAACAGAGTATAGCAATGGAGATGCCCGTTCCGAGAAGCAGCAGGGGCAGAGCTCGGGGACTCCGACGTAAACCGAGTGACAAGTACATCGAGAACATTTCAACCCTTCTAAATCTGCCTACTTCGTCTGTTTCCGATGCAACTGCGAAGTGAAAATGTGCAGAAGCAACCGTAGCTATGCCGAGACAAGCAGATCTCGAGTACTGTCTGACGGTGGCTGCCAAAGACCACTTGCGATCAGCGTAGGAATCAGTCGTGGGTTCGAAACTCATACCAGCAGTGCGGCTAGCACAACAGCTGTGCGTGGGGAGGTGAAGCGAATAGGGTACAGTTAGTCATGTTAGTAATCTGCATGATTACTCTGCAATTCACACTTAAGTGACTGGCGGTGGGTTCATCGATTTTCATACTACCTCTCTACCATTCCACTCTAATGGCGCGTAAAAAGGAACGCCTAAACCTTTCCGATCGTGCTCTGATTTCTCATATTTTATTATGATGATCATTTCTCCCTACGTAGGTGCGAGTCAACAAAATATTTTCACATTCGGAAGAAAAAGTTGCTGATTGAAATTTGGCAAATAGATCTCGCCGCAAAGAAAACCGCCTTTATTTCAGTGACTGCTACCCCAACTCGCGTATCATATCAGTGACACTCTCACCCCTATTTCATTGCTTTGCTTGTTACACCACCATACAGCGAGACCTGCAAAGCTGGTGGTCCAGACTGCTGCACACGCCGCTACCTCTAATACCCAGTAGCACGTCCTCTCTCTCGCTTCCCGCGCCCGGGTTCGATTTCCGGCGGGGTCAAGGATTTTCTCTGCCTCGTGATGACTGGGTGTTGTGTGATGTCCTTATGTTAGTTAGGTTTAAGTAGTTCTAAGTTCTAGGGGACTGATGACCATAGATGGTAAGTCCCATAGTGCTCAGAGCCATTTGAACCATTTACCCACTATTTACCCGTTGATTTAGTGATATTTCCGTATCATCTGTGTTTCTTGTAGTTCGAGATAGCCTACGCCCCGGTTAGTTCGACTGTATAAAGGCTTCGCAGCGAAAGGTCTCAGTGCAGCAGAAACAACTTTGGCAAAATGTGTGCCTTCCGCACATATCCTCCATACAGCCCTTGTCACTCCGCATGCGATTTTATTTTTGAAGTCGTTAAGAAAGACATTAGTGGCCACCGATTTGCATAGGACAAAGCGACACATCCCTGTGTACAATCTCGGATTGTAGCCGACGGCAAACAGTTTTGTACTAGGGCACTGACCGTCTTGTGTCAAGAGCAAAGGCGATTACTTTCGAAATAATAAACAGTTTACTTATTTTCCTTCCGCCTGTTTCTTTTCTATTTGATCGTCACTTTACACACACACACACACACACACACACACACTATGTGATCAAAAGTATCCGGACACCCCCAGAAACATACGTTTTTCATATTAGGTGGATTGTACTGCCATCTACTGCCAGGTACTCCATATTAGCGACCTCAGCAGTCATCAGACATCGTGAGAGAGCAGAATGGAGCGCTCCGCGGGACTCACGGATTTCGAACGTGGTCGGGTGATTGTGTGTCACTTGTGTCATACGTCTGTACGCGAGATTCCCACAGTCCTAAACATCCCTAAGTCCACTGTTGACGACGTGATAGTGAAGTGGAAACGTGAAGGGACACGTACAGCACAAAAGCGTACAGGCCCACCTCGTCTGCTGACTGACAGAGACCGCCGACAGATGAAGAGGGTCTAATGTGTAATAGCCAGACATCTATCCAGACCGTCAACCAGGAATTGCAAACTGCATCAGGATCAACTGCGAATACCATGACAGTTAGGCGGGAGGTCAGAAAACTTGGATCTCACGGTCGAGCGGCTGCTCATAAGCCACACATCACGCCAATAAATGCCAAATGACGCGTCGCTCAGTGTAAGGAGCGTAAATATTGGACGATTGAACAGTGGAAAACGTTGTGTGAAGTGACGAATCACTGTACACAATGTGGCGATTCGAGGGCAGGGTTTAGGTATGGCGAATGTCCAGTGAACGTCATCTGCTAGCTCGGAGGTGTTATGGTGTGGTCGTGTTTTTCGTGGAGGGGGCTCGCATCCCTTGTTGTTTTTCGTGGCACTATCAAAGCACAGGCCTACATTGATGTTTTTAGCATCTTCTCTGGTGAAGAGCAATTCGGGGTTGGCAATTGCATCTTTCAACACGATCAAGCACCCGTTCATAATGCATTGCCTGGGGTGTAGTGGTTACACGACAATAACATTCCTGTAATGGACTGGCCTGCACAGAGTCCTGACCTGAAGCCTATGGAACACCTTTGGGATGTTTTGGAAAGCCAACTTCGTGCCAGGCCTCACCGACCGACACCGATATCTCTCCTCAGTGCAGCACTCCGTGAAGAATGGGCTGCCATTCCCCAAGAAACCTTCCAGCACCGGATTGAAAGTATGCCTGCGAGAGTGGAAGCTGTCATCAAGGCTAAAGGTGGGCCAACAAGATACTGAATTCCAGCATTACCGACGGAGGGTGCCACGAACTTGTAAGTCATTTTCAGCCCGGTGTCCGGATACTTTTGTTCACATAGTGCAGCAGCTTTTCATGAAATATTTCAGTTTCCCTTCAAAGCACAAGTTATGTTTTCTCAATTACTGTGACTACTTTAAAGCAATTAAACGTTCTATTTGTATAATTAGACCTCACGCTGGTCAACTTGATACAGCATTTCTCTATTTCCCACTCTTCACTGTGAACATTCAGACAAAAACTCATTGTCTAATTTGAAGGAATTCTTGCTTCCGCTCCTCTCAAACACTTGGACAAAAAGCATCAATCCATTTTTTAACGTGCATCCGTGCTGTTTTTAACGTCCACCCGTATTGCGCAGTCAACAACCTAGACAAGAGCTGATTTTAGTGTCCGTCGCGAAGCACGTTATACAACGCCACGCTGGTAAGAAGTTAACTTTGCGAGGTCGCAGGTGGGTATCCTTCACAGACTCGTTCTAAATTTAGGTAATTGTTGCTCGTTATTCAATATCTCTTACGTAAACTGACCAGTTTCCAGTCACATTATCCTTGCAGAACGATTAATTACCACCACCTGCGTAAGAATTCGTCACACGAAGTATAAGAATCTCTGACCGGACAACTTTGGGAAGCGAAGTTGACAGTTCCCTGTCACACGATAAGCGCAGCGTAAAATATATACATACAGGGTGCGTCAAAAAAATGTATACACACTTTGAACTGTCATAGACAATTTATTTCCCGTTCTACAAGGTTAAATATCTGTGAGAAAGTAATGTTATGTTTCTTCAACAGGTGGCAGCAGTGGCAAGGAAGTAACTGCAACATGACGGACGTGCGTTTGTGCTTCGAAGTGCAGAAGCAGATAATTAAGTGGTACTGGAAGTTTGAGAATGTAGCTGCGGTTCGAAGACAGTAGAGAAGTGCGTATGGTACAGAACCACCTTCAAGTAGTGTGCTACGCATTCTGAAGAAAGGCAAGTTTCGTGTGTACATTCCAAGGCTGGTGCAACATCTAAGTGACGACGATCCAGATCGAAGATTAAAATTTTGTGAATGGGTTCAGGACATGGTGAGACGTGAACCGGGATTTATGGGTAGCATAAATTGATAAGATGAGGACCAATTCAAACTCAATGGAACTGTCAATAGGCACAATTGTGTGTACTGGGCTGAAGATAATCCTCACATTGCAGTTGAAAAGGCTGTGAATTTGCCTGATGCAAATGTGTGGTGTGGTTTGTCTGCAAGGGGACTCATTGGGCCTTTCCGCTTTGAAGGTACTGTTACTGGAGAAACGTACCTAACAGTGCTTGCTGGCTCCATATTTCCTGCCATTCGTGCATTATACGGTAGTGATGAGTTTTATTTCCAACAAGATGGCGCCCCGCCGCACTATCATAGGGACGTATGAGCATACCTGGATCACAATGTGCCAGGCCAGGGGATAGGACGCAGGGGACCGATAGAGTTTCCTGCACGCTCTCCAGACCTCACGCCGCTGGATTTCTTCTTATGGGGCACAGTAAAAGATGAGGTGTACAAACGTAAACCACGTAACCTGGACACACTTTGGAATGAGATTCAGGCGGTGTGCGCAGAAATCTCATCGGACACTTTGGTACGATGTACGGAATCAGTGGTGACTCGCACTCGGAAATGTATTGACGCTGAAGGCCACCAGTTTGAACATTAATCACATTTGCAAAGTACATTTATTTTTCCAATTGGACTTTAAGCTTTCCATTTACAGAAATTTAACGTTGTCAAACGGGAAATAAATTTTCTATGACGCTTCAAAGTGTGTATACATTTTTTTGATGCACCCTTTATATAGAAGTGTCGCACGCTTCTGCCGTATGACACCACGTGTGTCCTTGATAATGGCGTCAATTCGACGAGGAATGTATTCTACAAGCCTGGACCGACTATGTAGCAATTCTGGACGTCTGGGGTGTCGCATTGTCCTGATGGAATTGCCCAAGTCCGTCAGAATGCACAATACACACGCATGGATCCAGGTGATCAAACAGGATGCTTACGTACGTGTCACCTGTCAAGTCGTATCTAGACGTCTGAGCAGTCCCATATCACTGCAACTGCACACGCCACACACCATTACAGATCCTGCACCAGCTTGAGCAGTCCCCTGCTGACATGCAGGGTACATGGATTCATGAGGTTGTCTCCATACACGTACACGTCCATCCACTCGATAAAATTTGAAACGACTAGGCAATATGTTTCCAGTCATCAGCAGTCCAATGTCGCTGTTGACGGGCCCAGGCAAGGCGTAAAGCTCTGTGTCGTGCAGTCATCAAGGGCGCACGAGTAGGACTTCGGGTCTGAAAGCGCATATCGATGTGTTTCGTTGAATGGTTCGCACGCTGACACTTGTTGATGGCGCAGCACTTAAATCTGCAGCAGTTTGCGGAAGGTTTGCACTTCTGTCCCGTTGAAGGATTCTGTTCAGTCGTCCTTGGTCCTGTTCTTGCAGGATCCTTTTCCAGCCGCAGCGATGTCGGAAATTTGATGTTTTACCAGATTCCTTATATTCACGGTACAGTCGTGAAATAGTTGTACGAGATATTCCCCACTTCATCGCTACCTCCACTGTGCTGCGTCCAATCGCTCGTTTGCCGACTATAAAACCACGTTCAAACTCACTTAAATCTCGATGAGCTGCCATTGTAGCAGCAGTAATCGATTTAAAAACTGCGCCAGACACTTGTTGCGAAGTATTCTGCCTGTTTATATATCTTTGTTTTTGAATGCGCAGGCCTTAGTAGTTTCTTTGGCGCTTCAGTGCAGAAGTGGCGCGGTGAAATTCTTTACCTGTCGGAAAAAGTGAGCGTCAACGGCTGACAAAGAGCGGTGGATGTCGACGGTGAATATTATCGGACACGCTGAAAAAAAAATTTCGAATGAAGTAAAGCCTCGACCAAGAATCGGACTCGCACCCTACACTCTAGGAATCTGATGCCTTCATCGCGCGGTCGCCGACCTCGCTCTAGCAGGCGACTTAAATGACGGGTACGCAAACCACAGTGCATGAAAATACAAAACCGGTTATAACTCGAACATCATTAAATTCGCACACCACAATATGTCAATACACTACTGTCCATTAAAATTGCTACACCTTGAAGATGACGTGCTACAGACACGAAATTTAACCAACAGGGAGTAGATCCTGTGATATGCAAATGATTAGCTTTTCAGAGCATTCAAACACGGTTGGCGCCGGTGGCGACACCTACAACGTGCTGACACGAGGAAAGATTCCAACCGATTTCTCATACACAAACAGCAGTTGACCGGCGTTGCCTGGTGAAACGTTGTTGTGATGCCTCGTGTAAGGAGGAGAAATGCGTACCATCACGTTTCCGACTTTGATAAAGGTCGGATTGTAGCCTATCGCGATTGCGCTTTATCGTATCGCGACATTGCTGCTCTTGTCGGTCGAGATCCAATGACTCTTAGCAGAATATGGAATCGGTGGGTTCAGGAGGGTAATACGGAACCCCGTGCTGGATCCCAACGGCCTCGTATCACTAGCAGTCGAGATGACAGGCATCTTATCCGCACGGCTGTAACGGATCGTGCAGCCACGTCTCCTTCCCTGAGTCAACAGATGGAGACGTTTGGAAGACAACAACCATCTGCACGAACAGTTCGACGACGTTTGCAGCAGCACGGACTATCAGCTCGGAGACCGTGGCTGCGGTTACCCTTGTCGCTGCATCACAGACAGGAGCGTCTGCGATGGTGTACTCGACGACGAACCTGGGTGCACGAATGGCAAAACGTCATTTTTTTCGGATGAATCCAGGTTCTGTTTACAGCATCACGATGGTCGCATCCGTGTTTGGCGACATCGCGGTGAACGCACATTGGAACCGTGTATTCGTCATCGCCATACTGTCGTATCACCCGGCGTGATGGTATGGGGTGCCATTGGTTACACTTCACGGTCACCTCTTGTTCGCATTGACGGCAGTTTGAACAGTGGGCGTTACATTTCACATGTGTTTCGACCGGTGCTCTACCCTTCATTCGATGGCTGTGGAACCCTACATTTCAGCAGGATAATGCACGACCGCATGTTGCAGGTCCTGTACGGGCCTTTCTGGATACAGAAAATGTTCGACTGCTGCCCTGGCCAGCACATTCTCCAGGTCTCTCACCAACTGAAAACGTCTGGTCAATGGTGGCCGAGCAACTGGCTCGTCCCAATACGCCAGTCATTACCCTCGATGAACTGTGGTATCGTGTTGAAGCTGCATGGGCAGCACTGGTGAGATTCATACCAAATAAATTAATACGAGACGGAACTGATCCACCACGGTACACAAAAAGCAACAGAAAGCTGCTGCAGGAGCCCTGAAAAAGGCATGTATAGTTTAGACGAGCGCAAAATCTCCAAGATTGGCGAAGTTTTACCGAGGCTCGAAATTTGGTGCGGATTTCAATGCGAGACGCATTTAATAGTTTCCACAACGAAAGTCTCTCTAGAAATGTGGCGGAAAATCCAAAGAGATTCTGGTCGTATGCTAAATAAACCAGCGGAAGGGCTCAGTAAGCGATGAGGTGGTGGAAGGGGGGGGGGGGGGGGAGACAAGAGATCCAACACTTCGGAGCAGGTAAAAGCGTGGCAAACGTCCGGCGTGGCAAATGCATTTTGAGCGAAAGCGACCTTTTGTTGTTTATCTCGTCGTATGCTCAGTTTCCGCATATAATCAAAGCACTATATGTACGAGGGGCGTTGGAAAAGTCTGTGCAAAAATAAAAACTATTTACGTGTTTGGGGTAAACCGTTTTTATTTTTCGACATAGTCTCCTTTTAGACTTACATACATCGTGCAACGCTGTTCTAATTTGCTGATCCCTTCCGAATAATAGGAATTGTCCAAGTTGCAAAATAACTTTTAGCTGCTGAAATCACCTTCTCGTTTGAATAAAATCTTTGCCTCGCCAGCCATTTCTTCAAACTGGAGGACAAATAGTAGTCCGAGGGAGCCAAGTCTGGAGAATAGAGGGGATGTGAAACGAGTTGGAATCGTATTTCCAATAATTTTGGGATCACAACTGCTGAGGTGTGTGCTGGTGCATTGTCGTGATGGAAAAGGACTTTTCTGCGGTCCAGTTGCCGGCGTTTTTCTTGCAGCTCGGTTTTGAAACGGTCTAATAACGATGAATAATACGCACCTGTAATGGTTTTACCCTTTTCCACATAGTCGATGAGGATTATCCCTCGCAAATCCAAAAAGACAGTCACCATAACCTTTCCGACCGAAGGAATGGTCTTCGCCTTTTTTGGCGCAGATTCTCCCTTGGTAACCCATTGTTTAGATTGATATTTGGTATCAGGAGTACGACGCTTAAAGTCCTGCAGATTCTTCCTGAACAGCTGCAAACCATCCTTGCAACACTTCACACGATTCCATTTTTGGTCAAGCGTGAGCAATCACGGAACACATCTTGCGGATAGCTTTCTCATGTCCAAATGTTTGTGCAAAATATTATGTACCCATTCATTCGAGATGCCCACAGCACTAACAATCTCACACACATTAACTCTTCTGTCATCCATCGCCATATCATGGATTTTATCAATGATTTCCGGAGTCGTAACCTCCACAGGGAGTCCAGAACGATCAGCATTACTTGTGCCCATATGGCCACTCTGAAAATTTTGAAACCACTTATAAACTGTTCGAAGGTGCACAGTCACCGCAATGTTTATCAAGCTTCTCTATAGTCTCCTGAGGCGTTTTGCCTTTCATAAAGTAATGTTTAATCACCATACGAAATTCCTTTTCGTCCATTTTTTGACAATCACTGGACTTCCTTGATTCACATGAATGCCAAACACAAAGAAATAGACCACTATGGCTGAAACTTGGTGTGCGTTCTTTCCAAAGATGCTAATAATTAAACAAGACCTCGATACGAGCCGGTGGTGCCATCTCTCGGACTTTTCAAACGCCCCTCATACAAACACGAAAGATGATATGCCATTACCAAAATGATAAGAGACATTGCAACTTTTCAATGTATGTATTACTGGTGAAGTTGAAAGGGAAAAATCAGTAGTGAACGCACTACGTATAAGCGGCAGTGTAATAAAATAATATTGTCTTTTAGTAGTTTATTTATTACTTCACATATTCCCATAGTGATGTCGGTCAGTGTTCGAAAGCTGCTCCAATTGCAAGACATCTCGAAGTTACAGATAATCCTCCAGAAAATCGAATAAATTGTGCCCTAATTGTGTCTCCTTTTTCTATAGGGGCGCCACGTAATTCTCACAAGTAATTAAAAGTTTGACTCTCGGTTCGCAGAAAGTAGAGATGAACATCACGTGGCCGGCCGCTGTGGCCGAGTGGTTCTAGGCGCTTCAGTCCGCAACCGCGCTGCTGTTACGGTCGCAGGTTGGAATCCTGCCTCGGCCATGGATGTGTGTGATGTCCTTAGGTTAGTTAGCTTTACGTAGTTCTTAGTCTAGGGGACTGATGACCTCAGATGTTAAGTCCCATAGTGATTAGAGCCATTTGAATAATTTTTGAACAACAGGTTCTGGGAGTAAACACGAGGCGTATTCGGAAAGTAAGGTCCGATTAGGCCCGAAATGGAAACCACTGTGAAAATCCGATGGAGCTTTGCGCAGATGTGTTGGGCAGTGTCTTTATTGTGCCTGTCAATCGTTTCGCGTCGCTCTTTCCAGTTCAGAGCGCAAAGTGATCTCGCAGAAACAGTGTCTCCCGGCAAGTATGTGGATCTGGTGAGCGATTCCGCCAGAAGCTATGCAGCCCACATGACATGAATTTCATGCTTTTAATCATTTCCACAGCAAAAGCCTGTCTCGAAATCTGGCAGAAAACCCAAAGAGATTCTCGTCATACAGAAAGCACACCAGTGGCAAGATGCAATCTATGCCTTCAAATGGTTCAAATGGCTCTGAGCACTATGGGACTTAACATCTGAGGTCATCAGTCAACTAGAACTTAGAACTACTTAAACCTAACTAACCTAAGGACATCACACACATCCATCCCCGAGGCAGGATTCGAACCTGCGACCGTAGAGGACGCGCGGTTCCACACTGTAGCGCCTAGAACCGCTCGGCCACTCCGGTCGGCTATACAACGGTGAAGTCACTGATGACAGTGCCACTAAAGCACAGTTATTAAATACGGTTTTCCGAAACTGCTTCACCAAAGAAGACGAAATAAATGTTCCTCAATTCCAATCAAGAACAACTGCCAAGATGAGAAACACAGAAGTAGATATCCGCGGTGTAGCAAAGCGGCTTAAATCACTTAATAAAGACAAGGGTCCAGATTGTGTACCAGTCAGGTTCCTCTCAGAGTATGCTGATACAATAGCTCCATATTTAGCGATTGTATGCAACCACTCGCTCACAGAAAGATCCGTACCTAAAGACTGGAAAATTGCTCAAGTCACACCAATACCCCTTTCACACCCTCTGGCTACAATTGTGCACATTAACTTTTGCTGTATTTTAGCTGCAACAGAAGTATTTTTCCCAGTGGAAACATGAGGTACACATTTGTGAATGTTGAACACTGATGTGTTGTTCGCTACATTCCACTTTATAAGTGAATATAGTTATTGTTATTTTGCATGGTAGTTATTGAATAATCATTGTACTATTTACGACAAAAGAGAATATTTCTTAATTAGTTATTTTAATGCATAAAATGAAGCCAACTCTACAAAGTACGTTTTGAAAACGGGTGCATATTTTTGTACAAACCTTGCATCTAAAATCATTAAAAAATCACCTGAGAGGATTACTACATAAAGAAAATTTTTCCCTCTTTCAGAAAAACAGTAGGTCTGAATGGGATACCCAAAAAGGGAAGTAGGTGGAATCCGTTGAATTACAGGCCCATATCACTAACGTCGATTTGCAGTAGGGTTTTGGAACATATACTGCATTCGAACATTATGAGGTACTTCGAAGAAATTATCGTTCTTGTGAAACACAACTAGCTCTTTATACTCATGAAGTAATAAGTGCTATCGACAGGGGATGTCAGATTGATTCCATATTTTTGGATTTCCGGAAGGCTTTCGACACCGTCCCTCACAAGCGTCTTCTACCCAAACTGCGTGCCTACGGAGTATCGCCTCAGTTGTGCGACTGCATTAGTGATTTCCTGTCAGAAAGGTCGCAGTTCGTAGTCATAGACGGAAAATCGTCGAGAAAAACAGAAGTAATATCCGGCGTTCCAAAGAAAGTGTTTTCAGGCCCTCTGTTGTTCCTGATCTATATTGACGACATAGGATAAAATCTGAGAAGCCGCCTTAGATTGTTTGCACATGATGCTGTCATTTACCGTCTTGTAAAGTCATCAGATGACCGAAACGAATTGCAAAATGATTTAGATATCTGTATGGTGCGAAAAGTGGCAATTTACTCTGAACAGAGAAAAGTGGGAAGTTATTCACATGAGTACTAAAAGAAATCAGCTAAATTTTGATTACGCGATAAGGCTGTAAATTCGAGTAAATACTTAAGTGATTACAATTACAAATAACCTAAATCGGAACGATTACATAGATAATATTGTGGGTTGAGGAAGCCAAAGTCTGCGATTCATTGGCAGAGCACTTAGAAGGTGGAACAGGTCTATTAAAGAGACTGCTTACACCACGCTTGTCCGCCCTATTCTGGACTATTGCTGTGCGGTGTGGGATCCGCATCAGGTGGGACTGACGGATGACAGCGGAAAAGTACAAAGAAGGGCAGCGCCTTTTGTATCATCGCGAAATAGGGGAGACATGATACGTGAATTGGAGTGGCAATCATTAAAACAAAGCCGTTTTTCGTTGCGACGGGATCTTCTCATGAAATTTCAATCACCAGTTTCTCCTCCGCTTGCGAAAACATTCTGTTGGCACCCACCTACATAGGGAGAAATGATCACGATAAAATAACAGAAATCAGGGCTCGTACAGAAAAATTTAAGTGCTCGTTTTTCCGCGTGCCGTTCGAAAGTGAAACTGTAGAGAGACAGCTTGAAGGCGGTTCATTGAACCCTCTGCCAGGCACTTTATTGTGAATAGCAGAGTAATCACGTAGATGTCGATGTTCTTCCTTCAAGACAATTTTCAGCTGCATTCCTGAGGGGCAATGAAGACGCTCCTGCAGCATTTTCGATGGGAAGTGTTTGACCGCCGAGAATACATCCCTTAATTGGCTCCCTCCGGTGTTCATTTTTGCTCACATGAACCGCCAGCTACGAAGACAACATTTTGGCACAAACAACGAAAGGCAGACCGGCGTAGAGAATTGGCGGAAAGCACAGGCGGCAGCTTTCTGCTGGAAAGTTTGTACAACGCCACGACAAATGTCTCAGTCGGATCGGTGACTGTTTAGAAAAGGTAGCTGGAAGGTGTGGCTAACTGTTGCGAATAAAAAAATTTTGATTTTCACTGTGGCTTTCATTTCGCGACCGATCGGACCTTACTTTCCGCTTTCGCCTCGTATTTCCTTAAGCAAATTTTGTACATCTACATCTACACGGATACTCTGCAAATCACATTTAAGTGCCTGGCAGAGGGTTCATCGAACCACCTTCACAATTATCTATTATTCCAATCTCGTATAGCCCGCGGAAAGAATGAACACCTATATCTTTCAGTACGAGCTCTGATTTCCCTTATTTTATCGTGGTGATCGTTCCGCCCTATGTAGCTCGGTGTCAACAAAATATTTTCGCATTCGGCGGAGAAATTTGGTGATTGGAATTTCGTGAGAAGATTCCGTCACAACGAAAAACGATTTGCAGCCCAGATCCTGTATCATTTCCGAGACTCTGTCCCATATTTCGGGATAGTACAAAACGTGCTGCCTTTGTCTGAACTTTTTCGATGTACTCCGTCAGTCCCATCTGGTAAGGATCCCAAACCGCGCAGCAGTATTCTAAAAGGGGACTGACAAGCGTAGTGTAGGCAGTCTCTTAGAAGGACTGTTGCATTTTCTAAGTGTCCTGCCAATAAAACGCAGCTTGTGGTAGCCTTCCCCACAACATTTTCTATGTGTTCCTTCCAATTTAAGTTGTTCGTAATTGTAATACCTAGGTATGTAGCTGAATTTACGGCTTTTAGATTCGACTGATTTATCGTGTAACCGAAGTTTAACGAGTTCCTTTTAGCACTCATGTGGATGACCTCACACTTTTCGTTATTTGGGGTCAACTGCTACTTTTCGCACCATTGCGATATTTCTTCTAAATCGTTTTACAGTTTGTTTTGATCTTCTGATGACTTTATAGTCGATAAACGACAGCGCCATCTGCAAACAACCGAAGACGGCTGCTCAGATTGTCTCGCAAATCGTTTATAAAGATTATGAACAGCGAAGGGCCTATAATACTACCTTGGGGAGCGCCAGAAATCACTTCTGCTTTATCCGATGACTTTCCGTCAATTACTACGAACTGTTACCTCTCTGACAGGAAATCACATATCCAGTCACATAACTGAGACGATACTCCATAAGCACGCAATTCCACTACGAGCCGCTTGTGTGGTACAGTGTCAAAAACCTTCCGGAAATCCAGAAATACGGAATCGATCTGAAATCTCTTGTCAATAGCACCCAACACTTCATGCGAATAAAGAGTTAGTTCACAGGAACGATGTTTTCTAAACTCATGTTGACTGTGTGTCAACAGACCGTTTTCTTCGAGCTAATTCATAATGTTCGAACACAATATATGTTCTAAAATCCTGCTGCATATTGACGTTAACGATATGGGCCTGTAATTTAGTGGATTACTCCTACTACCTTTCTCGAATATTGGTGTGACCTGTGCAACTTTTCAGTCTTTGGGTACGGATCTTTCGTCGAGCCAACTGTTGTGTATGACTTAAGTATGGAGCTAATACATCAGGGTACTCCGAAAGGAATCTAATTGGTGTACAGTCTGGACCAGAAGACTTGCTTTTATTATTTTATTAAGTATTTTTATGCATATATTTATCTCTCAGACTGAACCATTCGCTGGACCAATCCGTTGTTTGCCGTTCCTTCGTTACAGTGTGCCTTTCCTTCGTTACAGTGCTAAAATCAATGCAGTGCGCGCTCTGTCTGCATCGGCAGCCACTTGTAAAATTCGTTTGCGACACGATACGCACAACTGCTTGAGAACTGAGGTTGAGATTCATAAACTCGGTTGGTACGTCTGCGCGCTTGTTTGGCAATCTCGTTTATAGCAAACAGCGAATTTGACAAACATGGGTTTAGAAAACATCGTTCCTGTGAAACACAACTAGCTCTTTATTCACATGAAGTGTAGAGTGCTATTGACAAGGGATTTCAGATCGATTCCGTATTTCTGGATTTCCGGAAGGCTTTTGACACTGTACCACACAAGCGGCTCGTAGTGGAATTGCGTGCTTATGGAGTATCGTCTGAGTTATGTGACTCGATTTGTGATTTCCTGTCAGAGAGGTCACAGTTCGTAGTAACTGACGGGAAGTCATCGGATAAAGCAGAAGTGATTTCTGGCGCTCCCCAAGGTAGTATTATAGGCCCTTCGCTGTTCATAATCTTTATAAACGATTTGGGAGACAATATCTGAGCAGCCGTCTTCGGTTGTTTGCAGATGACGCTGTCGTTTATCGACTAATAAAGCCATCAGAAGATCAAAACAAACTGCAAAACGATTTAGAAAAGATATCTGAGTGGTGCGAAAAGTGGCAATTAATCCTAAATAACGAAAAGTGTGAGGTCATCCACATGAGTGCTAAAAGGAACTCGTTATACTTCGGTTACACGATACATCAGTCGAATCTAAAAGCCGTAAATTCAGCTACATACCTAGGTATTACAATTACGAACAACTTAAATTGGAAGGAAGAGCCGGCCGGGGTGACCGAGCGGTTCTAGGCGCTACAGTCTGAAACCGCACCACCATTACGGTCGCAGGTTCGAATCCTGCCTCGGGCATGGATGTGTATGCTGTCCTTAGGTTAGTTAGGTTTAAGTACTTCTAAGTTATAGGGGACTGATGGGCTCAGATGTTAAGTCCCATAGTGCTCACAGCCATTTGAATCATTTTTTTTTGAAGGTACGCACAGAAAATGTTGTGTGTATGGCTAACCAACGACTGTGTTTTATTGGCAGGACACTTCGAAAATGTAACAGACCTACTAAGGAGACTGCCTACACTACGCTTGTCTGCCCTCTTTTAGAATACTGCTGCGCGGTGTGGGATCCTTACCAGATAGGACTGACTGAGTACATCGAAAAAGTTCAGACAAAGGCAGCACGTTTTGTATTATCGCGAAATATGGGAGAGAGTGTCGCAGAAATGATACAGGATTTGGGCTGGGAATCGCTAAAAGAAAGGCGTTTTTCGTTGCGACGGAATCTTCTCACGAAATTCCAATCACCAGCTTTCTCCTCCGAATGCGAAAATATTTTGTTGACACCAGCCTACATAGGGCGGAACGATCACCACGATAAAATAAGGGAATCAGAGCTCGTACGGAAAGATAGTGTTCGTTCTTTCCGCGCGCTATACGAGATTGGAATAATAGAGAATTGTGAAGGTAGTCCGATAAACCCTCTGCCAGGCACTTAAATGTGATTTGCAGAGAATCCATGTAGACGTACATCGTTTACATACGTGTTTCGGTTACCTCGACGACTGTTCCGCGAGGAAGTCCATCCGGCCACGAAGTTAAAACAATAACAATAAAACTTGCCAAACCCGCAGAAATGCGGATCCCTTACTAGGCATGACAGACGCAGCCTAGGGGAGAGTAAGATAGAATCAGAAATTGTAGCATTAAGCGGATTTTGTCAAGCTTGGCGCAGGTTGGCGAATGGTGGTCGAGTGTAGAGCATTGTTGTTTAGGCGCTGTGCTCACCTGGTGTTTGTCCGCGCGGTCCAAAGACGCTGAAATTCTTCACTCCTCGTCTGCTTCCGCCTCGAATCTGCCTGTATTTCCAAAGCACACTTTCTGCACTGTCGGTCCACTGGCCATCTTCACGGGGTTCACCACTTGCTACGGTCTCGAGGTCGACAGCTACATTCCGGGCCACGTACAATATGGTCACTGCCCTGACAGGAGAATCACCATAAAGTGTCGGGTGGGATGTACGGATTTAACTGGACCTGTTCCGACTGCCTTTCTGCGTCTTCGCGATGACGCCGAGCGGTCGGCAGACGGGATCCGACGCTTCCGCGAAGCACGAACCGAGGGTTGAAGGCGCACTGGGCTGTGTCCGAGGTGCAGACGTCCACCTCTGCCCAACTTGGCGCTTGCAGCGCTCTACTGCGGTGGACAGCGTAACCACGTGGGCCGCGCGAGATCACGCAGTTTGCCATCTCGCCTGAGAAAGGCGCTGCGGTCGCTTGATGCCTCGTTCACCCCGTTTACGTGGGTTTCCCAAAGCCGGATTTCGTAAACCGATTTCCCAAAATTACTTCTGGGTGTTCACGCAAACACTTCAAAATCGATTCTAGAAATCCGCTTCCGGTTGCCGATTTTCCAATTCCGCGATCGATTTTCGCTCGTATGTAAACGCAACCCGTCTCGAAACGAGCTTAGGCTGTCAGGTTTCTTCTTGTTCTTAAAAATTTTCGGCCAGTATGGAGGGAGTGGCTTTTTCTACAGTGAAGGGTAAGTAGAAATATTAGACTGAAGCTCGCCTAATTCACGAGAAACAGCGGTAGTGCTGACTAAATCGGATACTGTAACTCATGTTTTCCAGCCCCCAAATTTAACTGGCTAAGTAATCCGCTTCAGACCTTAACGTGTGAACACGACAGAGAAAAACGGTTTCCGAAATTCTGTTTTCGTCTTTCGGAATACGTGTCGCATGAAAACGTAGAGATAGGGTGGTCTCCAAAATACGACGGGAGGGCCGCATCCAATCGGCGAAGGGATTTAATTTGGCCCGCGTTCGAGCGACAGGCTTTTTATACGTAGCGCTCGATTCTTCTCTCTTGTTTAAGACCAACACAGACCGGTACCAAATCCACCAGCAAGTAGTAGACTTCAGCAAGTCAGTACTTCAGCAAATTTTTTGACGTGGAAACACCCACAGCAAATGGACTTGCAGAAGAAACTTCTTGCTTCAATTACTAGCCAATTTCTGGAAGTTTTTCTCAAACTTGTAGAAATTTTGTGTGTTCAGTACTGGAACGAAAATGGGAAGACATATCAACAGGAACAAAAGTACCATTCAAATAGCTAAACGTATGTAATAGACATCCGTAGCCAAGGAAGTGCGAAATTAATTTATGGATTACTTTGATTCACCTTAAGGCAGAGCAGAATAGCTGTACAGCGTCTTTATATTTTAAATTTTCGATTAGAGACGATAAACGTCTTCGGTTTCGATAATCGATGTTATCTTTTCAGATCTCGGTGGTAACGAGATAAACGTCTTCGGTTTCGATAATCGATGTTATCATTTTCAGATCTCGGTGGTAACGATTATCGAAACCGGTTATCGGGAACATAGATTATTACTAGCGATGTTGGCAAAGAAGTTTATCTTCTCCAGTGTGTTTTATCATAGATTGCCCTTGCTTCTCAAAATGATTAAATTTTATCTCATTTTTCCATGTGAGAATAAACACAAATGCACTGCATTTGTAATAACGGTATTAAATGCTGTTTGCAAACATCGAAGAGTAATTTGGAACAACAATAACTTCGTTAGAGATAACACACACGGGCCTGTTATCATTCTCTCTATCGAAATGTGTTGCGGCCCACACTGTGATACGGTACTCGATTTCCACGTTTCTCTTTTCAGTTTCAACGGATTCGACATGTGTTCGACAGGAAACAAACTTGAAATGAGAACAAAGCATACACAGGTAGGAAGTTGAAACGAATTAAGGTGGTTTATATTAAAAAAACCCGCCTCGGTTCCGAAAAAAACACCTGGGCTTAAGTGTTAACCCAGGTTTCGGCGTAGATAACTACACCTTCTTCAGAACAACCATAAAACCCACAAGCGCCTAAGAAGATCTTTGTGAATGATTAAAAGAACACCATAGCTATATATTTGTAAACGAAAGAGAAAAGGAAAACACAAACAGTGCATATGTACAAAGTCAAAACCGTTACTTAATGGCGTACGCTCCACCTCACACCGGCCTATGTCCGATGGGCCATGACCCGTCATGAACTGCAGCTACAAACGGTCGCTCACTTACAGGCCCGACCCGCTACCTATGCACATGCGCAAGACAAGGGAAGTTACTTGAATGCGCATACGAATACGTGAAAGTTTATACATGGGTCGTGGCTAAATAGCCCTTATACTCCCACCTGTGGATCAACGTATATCAAAAAATAGAATGGATAGAATAAGTGACGAGCTAAATAGGAGATGAAGCTTAAAAACAACCGCATACGGTTGCTTATGCTAGTAAGGAAAGTTATATATGAAGCTACCTATGACAACAGGAGGAACTCTTAAAAACTATACCTGAAACCAGTAGTTAGCCTGGGGGGGTCTGAGGGAACGTAATCTAAAGACGTTGTGGTAATAAGGATATAGGGATAAAACGTGAGGTGTTCAACGGGCTAAAATCACCTTCATCGTAAAAGCAAAATGAGGATAAAAAGAAAGAAGACGAACAGCTTGACCAATTGCGCTCGCCAGTCAGCGCGCGCATGTGATAATCCCCAGATCATCAGATTTACAAGTATGAAGAACAAAGTAAAGGTGCGAAACCTTCAAAAAATTTTCTGTTTCTTAGTAGGAGTTGGTCATTGGGGATATTGTCTTTAACATGTTGCAAATGCTTAAAGATCTGCATTTCTTCCAAAACATCCAGTTTTAAGCCCTTAATCTCGGCAGTTTTAAGCCCTTAACCTCGGCATGAAGTAACATTGGAAGAAATGCAGATCTTTAAGCATTTGCAACATGTTAAAGACAATATCCCCAATGACCAACTCCTACTAAGAAACAGAAAATTTTTTGAAGGTTTCGCACCTTTACTTTGTTCTTCATACTTGTAAATCTGATGATCTGGGGATTATCACATGCGCGCGCTGACTGGCGAGCGCAATTGGTCAAGCTGTTCGTCTTCTTTCTTTTTATCCTCATTTTGCTTTTACGATGAAGGTGATTTTAGCCCATTGAACACCTCACGTTTTATCCCTATATCCTTATTACCACAACGTCTTCCCTCAGACCCCCCCAGGCAAACTACTGGCTTTAGGTATAGTTTTTAAGAGTTCCTCATGTTGTCATAGGTAGCTTCATATATAACTTTCTTTACTGGCATAAGCAACCGTGTGCGGTTGTTTTTAAGCTTCATCTCCTATTTAGCTCGTCACTTATTCTATCCATTCTATTTTTTGATATACGTTGATCCACAGGTGGGAGTATAAGGGCTATTTAGCCACGACCCATGTATAAACTTTCACGTATTCGTATGCGCATGCGCATTCAAGTCACTTCCCTTGCCTTTCGCATGTGCATACATAGCGAGTCGTGCTTGTAAGTGAGCGACCATTTGTAGCTGCAGTTGATGACGGGTCATGGACCATCGGACATAGGCCGGTGTGACGTGGAGCGTACGCCATTAAGTTAAGTAGTGGTTTTGACTTTGTACATATGCACTGTTTGTGTTTTCCTTTTCTCTTTCGTTTACAAATATATAGCTATGGTGTTCTTTTAATCATTCACAAAGATCTTCTTAGGCGCTTGTGGGTTTTATGGTTGTTCTGAAGAAGGTGTAGTTATCTACGCCGAAACCTGGGTTAACACTTAACACCAGGTGTTTTTTTCGGAATCGAGGCGGGTTTTTAGTTTTTTAATTTATTAACGAACGACTGCTGACGCGCTGCGATGTTGAAGGTTCTGTAAAATTATGTTCTACTACAATTTCGAAAGAACAGTTTAAAATATTTACTGAAAACTGCGAAAAAAGTATAAAATAAAAATTTCGGCACTCGATATTACCATGTCGATGTACATATATTGGCAAAAATGTTATCACCTGTAGTTATCGATATTTAATTGAAAAAAAAGACCTATATATCGTTATTTTACTAGCAGCCCTACTCCATACACGTACATAAATTCTAAATTCAAGTTGCCTTCTCACCTCCGTATCTATGTGCAGGCTAACGTCAGGAAATGCTGTAGGGACTCTGATACTGTTTTCCCTAATTGATACACTAATTCATAAGAAAGGCTTTTTTTTTTTTTTTTTTTAGTCTTCTGACAGGTTTGATACCTCTTCATCTCAGAGCAGCATTTGCAACCTATGTCCTCTATTACTTGCTGGTTGTGTTCCAGTCTCTGTCTTCCTCTACAGTATTTGTTCTCTACAGCTCCCTCTAGTACCAAGGAAGTCATTCTCTTATGCTTTAAACAGCTGTCCTACCATACTGCCCTTTTTCCTTGTCAGTGTTTTCCACATATTCCTTTCCGATTCTCCACAGAACCTCCTCATTCTTTACCTTATCTTCTTCTTCTTCTTCTTCTTCTTCTTAAGTTGCCAGTCCTAAGATTGATTTGCAGCAGCTCTCCATTCAGTGCGATTGTCGGCCAGCCTCTTCAATTCCGTGAAACTTCCGCATCCTAGGTCCTGCATTATCTGGCTTATGTACTTTCTTCTAGGTCTGCCTCTTGCCCTTTTGCCCTCCACAAGGCCTTCCGTTATAGTGTGGAGAAGACTTTCATGTCTCAGAATGTGTCCCATCCATATATCTCTCCTCTTCTTGACCGTCTTCCAAAGAACTGGAACTTCCTCCGCTCTCTGCAGGACTTCTTCATTTGTCATCCTGGTCGTCCATGGAATTTTTAACATCCTTCGCAGGCACCACATTTCAAATCCTTCAATCCTTCTTCTTTCGTCCTCTCCAAGTGTCCAGGTTTCGCTGCCGTAGAGAAGCACACTCCCAACAAAGGTATTTATTAACCGCTTCCTTAACGACAGACTTATCATATTTGATGTGAGGAGTCCTTTCCTTTTATAGAATGCAATCTTTGCCTGATTTATTCTACTTATTACATCTTTCCTACTACGACCATCTGATGTTATTCTGCTTCCCAAGTAGACAAAGTCTTGTATTTCTTTCAGCTTCTCTCCATTCAGCCTTATATTCGTAATTGCTTGATTATTTTACCTTATCAGTCCGTCTAATTTTCGAAATTCGTCTGTAGCGCTACAACTTAAATGCTTCGATTCTCTCCTGTTCCGGTTTTCTAACAGTCCATGTTTCACTACCATGCAATGGTGTGCTCCAAATGCACATTATCAGAAATTTCTGCCTCAAATATTAAGGCCTATTTTGATACTAGTAGACTTCTCTTGTCCAGGAATACCCTTTTCGCCAGTGCTAGTCTGCTTCTGATGTCCTCCTTGCTCCATCCGTAGTTGATTATTTTGCTGCCTAGGTAGCAGAATTCTTTAACTTCATTGACTTCGTGACCATCAATCCTGATGTTAAGTTTCTCGCTGTTCTCATTTCTGCCACTTCTCATTACTTTCGTCTTTCATCGATTTACTCTCAATCCATATTCTGTGCTCATTAGACTGTTCATTCCCTTCAGCAGATCATGTAATTCTTCTTCGCTTTCACTCAGGATAACAATGTCATCAGCGAATAGTATCATTGACATCCTTTCAGCTTGAATTTTAATTCCACTCTTGAACGTTTCTCTTACATTGCTTCTTCAAATGGCTCTAAGCACTATGGAACTTGAAACTTTCTGGCAGATTAAAACTGTGTGCCCGACCGAGACTCGAACTCGGGACCTTTGCCTTTCGCGGGCAAGTGCTCTACCATCTGAGCTACCGAAGCACGACTCACGCCCGCTGCTCACAGCTTTACTTCTGCCAGTACCTCGTCTCCTACCTTCCAAACTTTACAGAAGCACTCCCGCGAACCTTGCAGAACTAGCACTCCTGAAAGAATAGGATATTGCGGAGACATGGCTTAGCCACAGCCTGGGGGAGGGTGTTTCCAGAATGAGATTTTCACACTGCAGCGAAGTGTGTGCTGATATGAAACTTCCTGGCAGATTAAAACTGTGTGCCCGACCGAGTCTCGAACTCGGGACCTTTGCCAGCGCACACTCCGCTGCAGAGTGAAAATCTCACTCTGGAAACACCCCCCAGGCTGTGGCTAATCCATGTCTCCGCAATATCCTTTCTTTCAGGAGTGCTAGTTCTGCAAGGTTCGCAGGAGAGCTTCTGTAAAGTTTGGAAGGTAGGAGACGAGGTACTGGCAGAAGTAAAGCTGTGAGTACCGGGCGTAAGTTATGCTTCGGTAGCTCAGATGGTAGAGCAATTGCTCGCAAAAGGCAAAGGTCCCGAGTTCGAGTCTCGGTCGGGCACACAGTTTTAATCTGCCAGGAAGTTTCATATCAGCGCACACTCCGCTGCAGAGTGAAAATCTCATTCTGGACTATGGAACTCAACATTTGAGGTCATCAGTCCCCTAGACTTAGAACTACTTAACGTAAGGACATCACACACACCCATGCCCGAGGCAGGGTTCGAACCTGCGACCGTAGCAGCAGAGTGGTTCCGGACTGAAGCGTCTAGAACCGCTCGGCCACAGCAGCCGGCATTGTTTCTTCGATGTACATCTTGAACAGAAGGGGCGAAAGACTACATCCCTGTGTTACACCCTTTTTCAGCCGAGCACTTCGTTCTTGGTCGCCCACTCTTATCCTTCCCTCTTGGCTCTTGTACATATTGTAAATTTCCCTTCTCTCCCTATAGATTACTCCTATTTCTCTCAGAAATTCCGAACATCTTGCACCATTTTATATTATCGAGCAATTTTTCCAAGTCGAGAAAGCCTATGAACGTGCCTTGATTTTTCTTTAGTCTTGCTGCCATTATCAATCTGAATGTCACAATTGCCTCTCTGGTGCCTTTACCTCGCCTAAAGTCAAACTGGTCGTCATCTAACAAATCCTCAATTTTCAATTTCATTATTCTGTATATTATTCTTGTCAGCGACTGGGATACATGGGCATTAAGTTGATTGTGCGATAATTGTCGCACTTGTCAGGTGTTATAGTCTTCGGAATTGTGTGGATGATATTTTTCGGAAAGTCAGATGGTATGTCGCCAGGCTGATACAGTCTACACTCCAACCTGAGTTTTGTTGCCACTTCGCCCATGTCTTTAGAATTCTGATGGGACATTATCTTCCCATCTGCCTTATCTGATCTTAAGTCCTCCAAAGCTCTTTTAAATTCTGATTCTAATACATGATCTCCTATCTCTTCTAAAGCGACTCCTGTTTCTTCGTCTATCGCACCAGACAAATCTTCCTCCTCATAGAGGCCTTCAGTGTACTCTTTCCACCTATCCGCTCTCTCCTCTGCATTTAAGAATGGAATTCCCCCTGCACTCTTATTGTTACCACCCTTCCTTACAGTTTCATCGTAAGTTATTTTGACTTTCCTGTAGGCTGAGTGATTCCTTCTGACAATTAGTTCTTTTTCTATTTCTTCACATTTTTCATGCAGCCATTTCCATTTCCCTGAACGTTTTTGTACTTCCTTCTTTCATCGATGAAATGAAGTATTACTTCTTTTACCCATGGTTTCTTCGCAGTTACCTTCTTTGTACCTATGATTTTCTTTCAAAAAATGGTTCAAATGGCTCTGAGCACTATGGGACTCAACTGCTCAGGTCATCAGTCCCCTAGAACTTAGAACTACTTAAACCTAACTAACCTAAGGACAACACACACATCCATGCCCGAGGCAGGATTCGAACCTGCGACCGTAGCGGTCGCGCGATTACAGACTGTTGCGCCAGAACCGCTCGGCCACCAGCGGCCGGCGATTTTCTTTCCATCTTCTGTGATTGCCCTTTTTAGAAATGTCCATTCCTGTTCAACTCTACTGGCTCTGAGCACTATGGGACTTAACATCTTAGGTCATCAGTCCCCTAGAACTTAGAACTACTTAAACCTAACTAACCTAAGGACATCACACACATCCATGCCCGAGGCAGGATTCGAACCTGCGACCGTAGCAGTCCCGCGGTTCCGGACTGAGCGCAGAACCGCGAGACCACCGCGGCCGGCTTCAAATCTATTATCTGCTGAGCTATTCGTTGTTGCTGTGTCTGTAGCCTTAGAGAACTTCAAGCATATTTCGTTATTCCCTAGTATTTCTGTATCCCACTTCTTTACGCACTGATTCTTCCTGACTAATCTCTTAAACTTCACCCACTCTTCATCACTACTACATTATGGTCTATCTGCTCCTGAGTACACTTTACAATACAGGTTCTGATTTCGGAATCTCTGCCTGACCATGAGGTAGTATAACTGAAATCTTCCCGTATCACCGAGCGAGGTGGCGCAGTGGTTAGCACACTGGACTCGCATTCGGGAGGACGACGGTTCAATCCCATCTCCGGCCATCCTGATTTAGGTTTTCCGTGATTTCCCTAAATCGCTTCAGGCAAATGCCGGGATGGTTCCTTTGACAGGGCACGGCCGATTTCCTTCCCCATCCTTCGCTCACCCGAGCTTGCGCTCCGTCTCTAATGACCTCGTTGTCGACGGGACGTTAAACACTAATCTCCTCCTCCTCCTCTTCCCGTATCACTCGGCCTTTTCCAAGTATACTTCCTCCACTTGTGATTCTTGAACAGAGTATTCGCTGTTACTTGCTGAAATTTATTGTAGAACTCAATTAGTCTGTCATTGCTTGTTTCCTATTAAGAAAAAACGCAGTTGATATCCGTTTGACCTATGGCAGCGCCATCTAGCGGGCCAACCGTAGCGCCATCTGGTTTCCCCCTTCAAGCTAGACAAGTTTCGTCCTTTGTAGTTTTTTCGTTTGACGCTTATTTCGTGAGATATTTGGCCCGGTCACGATCAGTGGACCACCCTGTATTTGTCTGAAAACAACTCTCTCTTGAAACCCCCATGTCATTTTCAGTCAGATATATAATAGTGTTTTCAATCGTCACCAAATCCGGGTTTCTATTAGCGTCATACAACCAAATACTTGATATTTATTAAAAGAAATAACCCATTTCTGTAAGTAAGCAAATGCTATGGTATAGGAAGCCATTGTCTCTTCCTCAGATTTCGATATCAGATGAATTATTTCTTGGTTAGGCTTCTCATTCTTTAATTTGGTCAAATTAATCTTGGTTTGCTTGCCAATAAAATTGCCGATCTTCCTTTCGTTCAGACGTCTTTGAGTGTCGATTAATATATTTCTTATTTCAATAATCGAGACTTTATTCTTCTGCACGCCTTTTATTTTTATATTTTTCGAACAGTCAAGTTTGACTGCAGGAACACGAAGTCCATTTCACTGATCGGACTATTGACAAAATCTGAAATTATTGTAGGTGGCCTGCCTTCGACTACAAAAATTTATTTTAATGGAATCCAAAACTTAAGAATTCTCTCAGCTGCGTGCATTAACGACAGCCGTCTTGTTCTTGAGTGACACAGAAGGGTCTGATGATTGGCATGAACTTATAAGCAGAACTCTTTTAGCCTCATTTACCTTACCATGTACATTCATAAATAATTAAATATTTTCATGACGATTATTTCAATGACGTCAGTTACCGACTGCAGGAGCGCTTGATACAGTATTGTGGAGAATACGGGCAGGACATCCAATTCCTTCTACATTTTTTCTTGGTCCTTTTTCACTTTGGTGAAACTCATGCCGTTGGCCGCATCGACGAAGCCCTCTTAAGTTGGTTTTGGTACTGTCTCGTCAAACAGCGATTAATTTATCTAATAGAATATGCAGTTGTCATAAAGTGTCTAGACAAAACTTTGCGGTTGTCCCCAATGCTTCGTTATTCAGCGAATCAAGTTTGAACAGCTACTGCTGGATTCCATCAGTTTCAGTAAAGTATTGAACAACTAAGGGGAACATCTTTTCAGTTTTATGGTTCGATGTGTCGGTGCCTATGCCGTAAAATGAAACTACTTGCAATTGATTTTGCTGTTCTGACACGGAGTGTTGTGTGAGAATATTTTTAACTACCGCCGTAGCTTCGGTCCTGGCTGTAGACTGCTTTGCGGCGACTTTGGTGTCAGGATACATTGCGGCATTCAGTTTCACAGCTTTTATGAGCTGCTGTTAGTTCTGCAGCAGCAACGAGCAGTGCTTCCTGGGTGCCTTCTTTAATCATGAGTGTAGAAATAGGCTTTGATGCCGATGCTACCGCGATTCTATTTGTATGATTCTTCGTAGAATCTGCCTCACCTCCGTGAGTTACTGAGATGAAACAGCTACAAATCTCACTCCGTACTTCCTTTCTTGACAAAGACGACTCTTTTGTGTAATCATCCGAAAAAGTGACACTTCCGCTTTTCCATCCTTAGGCATTTTCGTAAGCTATGAAAAGTCCCCTTAGAAAAATTAATGAATTACTGTGCTGGTAAACCCCTTACGTTATTTGATTTTCTAACAGCTGAGCAAAACTGAACGTACTCAAACATTTCTCTCTTTATGTTGTGTACATAGTCGCGCGTAGTCAGCGCGTACACAACTTTCCCACTAGAGCGCGCCCCGCTAAGCACAACAGCGCAGGCGAAGCGCTCGTCCGTCTCCGCACTACGAGATGGCGCTGCCTTAGAGACGGACCAAATTCTGCCTCCGCCGATCCGCGTATTAATATGTAACGCAGCCAATGAGATTGCTGCTAACGTAGAACCTTTTCTGCTCGCGGATCACACTTGCACAGTGATACCTGAACACGCTAGGTATTATAGCGAGTGTACAGACCTTCGATTAGTCAGTCTGCATTAGTCTGCACCAAACTGTACCAGTCTGCATTAGTCTGTACCAGTCTGTACGAGTTCTACATTTGTCTAAACCAGTCTACAGTCAAGTTTCAGTCTGCGCCTAATAAGATTACCATATTCCTGTACATAGCGATGAAGATAAATGTATAGACACGTTAGTCAAGTATCAGAGATATATGTGAGAATAAGATTAACGTACCAACTTCAGATTGTCAATTGTAAATAGCATCCAGAACCAAGTTAAGTAATTTTTATGCTTGTTATTATTTTAATAAATGTGTGTGAAAATTAATCAAGTTCTGTTTACAGTTGGTCACCGTCAATCTGCTACTCTAAGCGTGCAAGTGGCATTTCTATCGTCCGACCTAACGGCAGAAGATAAACACGCCACGATAAGACCACGAGACGTATTGCTGACACTCGCCTACTTCGTTAGAGCGACAAGTCAAATAATCTCATGGTGTGTGTACTGAAGGTCTTACAGTACGCTCACCACACTTTACTTATTCTGATCATCACTAAACTGACACACAATATTTTTAGCGCAACGCAATCTGACTTTCAATAATCCCTACAAAAGAATGGCCCTGACTAACAATACCTTCCATGAATCACTTACAAAAATCTTCGTTGCTCTAACTACTGCAATACAGCGAGTGCCAATATTGCCAGCTAAATAAAAGATTCTAACTACTGAAGGCACTACCTACTGACAGGCATAGTTAGCAAATGAAAGATTTTGATAGAAAACAAACAATGTATTTACCTTAATAGTGTTCAAAAGTAATTATATATATATATATATATATATATATATATATATATATCAGTTCATGATATCCAATATTACAAATGTACTGTCTCTGATGGACACATGTCCAGATCATCCGCTCTCAAAACTCCGACATTTCTCTCCGCACATCCACCACTGCTGGCGGCTCACCTCCAACTGCGCAACGCTATGCGCTGTTCACATCCAGCTGCCCAACACTACAATGGCGAGTATTACAACAGTGCCGACCAGCCACAGACTGTACACAGCACAGCCAGTGATTTTCATATAGAGCGCTACGTGGCGTTACGAACATAAAAACCTAAACAGCCTACTTACACCTATGGTAAGCTTATTACACGGTAAACGGTCGACAAATAACACTTTAGTGTTCGAAGTACACGTCACTATACACTTCGCGCCTTACATACCCGGAGGAAACACTTACAACATTACCAACTTGGACTCGTTGTTCGTATTACGTTTGGAAGGAATCGTCTTGTCAGATCGCTGCTCAAATCGGAACTGACCACTCTTCCGGGTGGCGATGCTTAAATGGTTCGAGCCCTGTACTGCTGGAGAAGTCTGGTATTTTCTCGAATTTTGCCGTTAGATATAGAAGTTGCCCGCATCGTCGGTACAGGACACGCAACATGCAACGCCATCTATGAGACAATCTTTTCAACATCTACTTGTTGACATGATTAAAACTGACTGAGGCTGCAATTACATGTTGCGCTAACCGATGGCGTTACTTTAGTACTTGAGCCAATCCCGCAACAGTATTTTGCAAAATCGGGACAAAATTGGTTCTTGGCCGGATGTTGGAACATGAAGATCCATAACTGTGAAGGTCTCGATATATCAGGACGGGTGGCAACACTACGTAACACAAGATTTCGAAATACTTCTACAGATTGTTGGGGAATGCATTTCGCAATATGACGATAATTTAAGAGTGCTAACTTTTGCCTTCCTTAGATTACCAGTAACAATTCGCACTTTTAATCCACTGCAAATTCTGCGGGCAACTACACTGAGGTACTCAACTTTGAAGTATCGAAATAAATACGATCAATAACGAAAAGGTAACCATCTCATCATCAGCCTAAGGTGTGGGACTTACAGTTTTAAATATTCTTCACGGTAAATGATAACAGCCAAACAGTTGCAGGATAAAGATTTATTAAAATCCTTGACCACGGTTTCGGTATGTCTAAACATACCTGCATCAGAAGCTAAATACACCTGAACAGGAAGACATCTTCATTAGCAAAAACTTCTTTCTCAGTTACGGTGCTAAGTTTTTGCTAATGAAGATGTCTTCCTGTTCAGGTGTATTTTGCTTCTGATGCAGGTATGTTTAGACATACCGAAACCGTGGTCAAGGATTTTAATAAATCTTTATCCTGCAACTGTTTGGCTGTTATCATTTACCGTGAAGAATTTCAACAGTTGCTGTTCCAGCCATGTTTTACAACTTGAAGTTTTAAATATCAAATATTTTTGAGCAATAACATCCGTGCAGTCGTTTAAGGACATTTTCGTAGCGAAAGAACAATCGAACCCAAAAAAATGTGGTGTTTTGCGCACCAAGTAACACGTTTTGCGAAAAACTGCTTCAGCGGCTTTGCTTCGTTTGCGTACATTACGTTGTTTCAGCAGTGCAGGAATGACACAGCTTTCTGCTTTCCTTCAATCGAAACGAGATGTGGACACGATTCCCTGCGTGGCACGACGAAGATGTTTGCCATGAAGACTCCACGACAAAGAACTGCGACAATCGGGCAACAGTGGAGCACACTGCCTTCTAAACTTCAGAAACAAGTGCTGTAACACGAGGTAAACGTGCAACTACATCAAGCGCGTTTTTTCTTATTTTTTTCTTCAATTTGTGTCACATTACTCACTCTTCCAGACATACCGGTAACTGAATCACACACACACACACACACACACACACACACACACACACACACACACTCATTGATATCCCCGCTAAACCTGCTGGGAAGAACAGGTAATGGGATTGTGGAAAGGGCCAAAGGTTGAGGTCAGTTTCTCCTTCTAATTGTTATTTATTGTAATGTACTAACCTTTACAACCAAAGCGACACATAACCAGGCCTTTACCGAATGCAGCTCTTTCATGGCTGAAGGCCTCCAAACAAGAAATGTTAACAAATCAACAAGATAAAAATCCAATTAAAATAGCAATAAAATAATTAAAAACACCAGCAAACATATGCGAAGTGCAATACTGATGGCTGAGGGCCACAATTAAATTTCAAAATTTTAGAATATATTACCATAGACTTTTAAAGGCAGAGGGCCAACAAGAAATCTTAAAAATCAACAAGATTAAAATGCAATTAAAGAGGCAAATCAAATAAATAAAAATACCTAACACAGCTACCTGGAAAGCCTTAAGGCTAAGCAGGAGAACATACATATGCAAGATGCAATACAAGTGGCTGAAGGCCACAATTAAGTTTCAAAATTTTAAAACATATTACCATAATCTTCTAAAGCCAGAAGGCCGCAATGTTTAAGTTTGTAAGATAAATTTAAAAATTAATTTGGCAAAATTTTTAAGAAAATAAAAAAATAGCCATAAGCCTGGAATTTAAACTAGCTGACAACAGATAATTAAACATCGGTGGCACTCAGAAGCCTCCAGGGAGGTCGCACTGCCCTCGTTCACTTAGGCGAGACAGGTGGTGAGCCCAGCTACACTTGATCTGTCAGAACCCAACCAGTGGACAGCCACGGACCGACAGACACAACGACTTGCTTCCTGTCAATCAGTACATGAGAACTCAAACCGGAAAGGTTACAAATGTGATAATCCACAACGGAGTATGTATCAGCTGTCAAAATTACACACCATGTTGGACAGCGACAACAGGTGAGGAAAGGACGCTGCCTGAAATTACGTTAGCGGCCAATGCAGGTAGCCGGAACACTAATGGTCACAAGGCAGAACATTCTGCTGGTGCACTTGAATTGTAGTCAACCAATATAGTCAATTGCACCACATGGTGGCTAAATTTCATCAGTAGAAGTATTCGGTGTTGCTCACAGGAAAACCTCCCCAACAGCAAACCACCGAAACGAACCACCAAGACATGAATGGACGTGGCTTGGGTAGTTGAAACCACTACTCAACTTTAACGTCCTGGGTCGGTGAAGCACGAAGCTCGTAGCGATCGGACAGCTCCACATACGCTCCGACACTGCGCAGGGACCGCCAGCGGCCCCAGCCGACTGCACCGCGCGGAAATAACTTCCCTGGTCCGCAGCAACCGACCGGCTCCCTCAGAATGCCGACATCTAAAATCGTCGTCAGTGGAAATAACGCCAACTCCGAACTGCCTATCCCAACTGGCTTACGACGCACAAGGTCCGGGAAGTAACAGCATTCGAGCAAAGATACTACGAGAGGGGATACATCGATACGCGCTGCTAGCGCCGGTCACGGTCAGCCAAAGCAGCAACTCACTGGGAGTAGTAATTTTAATTAATGTAGTGAAATGAAAGTACGTTAAAAACAGGGCATAACATACATGATGGCGGGAAAATGAGCCACGCACGGGTCACTCATGATATGCATACAGTGTTTAAACTGATGGCCGAGCGGTTCTACTTATGATATGAAAACAATGTTTTGGTGGCCGAGCGGTTCTAGGCGCTTCAGTCCGGAACTGCGCTGCTGCTAAAGTCGCAGGTTCGAATCCTGCCTCGGGCATGGATGTGTGTGATGTCCTTAGGTTACTTAGGTTTAAGTAGTTCTAAGTCTAGGGGACTGATGACCTCAGATGTTACGTCCAATAGTGCTTAGAGCCATCTGAACTTTTTTAAATTGGTTATAAGCATTAATAAGATCATGATGTGCTACCATAATTACCATGAGGTGTCATTCCAAACACCGATGTGAAAGACATAACATTCATGCCATCAGAGAATTTTCCTTGTGTGCGCTGCTCTCATTGTTGTCAACGTTCTTCTTCTTCTTCTTCGTTTCACCCAACTTTGGGGTACGTTGAATCAATCACTTCTGTGTGTTCTGTGCCTTTCTTTTCGCCCAGTACTGCTTCATTCTTTCTGATCTTGCTTTTCTTTCCTCATCAGAGATGACAATCGTTCTTTTCTTTCTATTTTGGAGCTGGAATCCCTCTTTTCTGTCTTTGCTTATCATTTTTGCGGTCCTGTCTGTGAGCATTTTTTCTGTGATGTGTAGTTCTCTTAAGTCTTCCTCTGTTTGGATAAACCAATTTGGTTTGGATTTTTTATTCCTGAAGTAGTCAAACATTCTTTTTGTAAGTCTATTTGGGTTCATTCTGAGAATGTGCCCATAAAACTCAATTCTTCTTTTCCTCATTGTATCCGAAAGTTTTTCTGTGGTTTTGTAGAGTGTTTCATTTTTGGTATGAATTAGTTTGTCGTTATGAAATTTGGGGCCTAAAATTTTTCTCAATATTTTTCTTTGATCTCTAGCCTTTCAATTGGGCCATGGTTAGTGATAGATAATGCCTCAGCTGCATATAGTGCTTCTGGTTTAATGACAGTGTTGTAATGTTTTATTTTTGAATTCCATGAGAGGGACTTTTTATTATAAGTATTTTTAGTAAGCTGAAAGGCTAGTTCAACTTTGTTTCTTCTTAATTCTATTGCTTTTTTCTCAAGGGCGTTCCAGCTGATCCATTCACCAAGATATTTGAATTCTTTAACAATTTCGATCTTTTGGTCTCTTACTTTAAGATATTTCATTGGCTTTTTTATATTTGTGATTATTTTGGTTTTTTCAAAAGAAATTTTAAGGCCTATTTTCTCTGCTTGTTTCTGTAATTCGAGGATCTGTTCTTTGGCTTCTTCCCATGTTTCAGCTAGTAGGGCCATATCATCTGCAAATGCTAGGCAATTAACCTTGATGCCTTTGTTTTTTGTTCCTAGTCGGATTCCACTATTGATTTTCTTGTTCCATTCTCTTACTATTTTTTCTAGGGCACAGTTAAATAACAATGGAGAGAGTCCATCACCTTGTCGTACTCCAGTTTTTATCTCAAATAGGTCTGAGAGTTCTCCCATAAATTTAATTTTGGAGTATGTGTTGGTGATGGTTTCTCTAATTAGGTTTGTAGTTTTATTGTCTAGGTTCAATTCTTTTAATATGGAGATTAGAGATTCCCTGTCTATGGAGTCGTACGCCTTTTGAAAGTCAATGAATGTGATGACATACGCTTTTGCTCTCGATTTTTGGTAGGCCATAAGATTTTTTAGGTTTAGAATTTGTTCTGGGCAGGATCTTCCCTTTCTGAAGCCTGCCTGGTATTCTCCATGTTGACAATCTAGCTCCAAACAAATACGCAGTTTCACGACCATGGACAATGAATGTATGTAGATTACGTTGGACATTCGAAACAAAGTTGGCATAACACACTTTGGTAGGACTGTTTTTTCCATGGAGATGCAAAATGAAGGGAGGTTGCGCTAAAGGCTTTTAATGCTGTATGTTGTTTTGAATCCAGAGTGAGAGGGCCGCCATTTTAAACAGCCCAAAACATTAGCAGAGTACTGTTTGCGAGTGCTTCTTGTTCATTATATCTGTGGTGTGCGCACGACAGCTGTTTCAAAATGCTACAAAGAACAGTGCTTACATGAACAGCATAGTGTCCGGAAGGCTATTTCGAACGTTTTCCTGTTCTTGAATGCGTATATCCTTCAGTAATACGACACATTTGGCATCGTAAAAGTAACTTGCTTTTTGCCGCTATATTTCGGATAACCAGAAACAGAAGGAAGTGATGTGAAAAGCATGCTTTCGTGATCCATTTCATTCCAATTTCACTGCATTTTATCGATAGAAAATGAAACTGCATCTCCGAAACCAGTGCCTGTTTGCTTACTGGTATCGATACTTCATCTTGTTCGTACAAAATGGTTCAAATGGCTCTGAGCTCTATGGGCCTTAACTTCTGATGTCACAAGTCCCCTAGAACTTAGAACTACTTAAACCTAACTAACCTAAGGACATCACACACATCCATGCCCGAGGTAGGATTCGAACCTGCGACCGTAGCGGTCGCGTGGTTCCAGACTGTAGCGCTTGTTCGTACATTTTCAGTTCGTATGCACAACATTTTTAGTGTTCACCTTTGCAAAAAACTTAGCTATGTGTTCTTTGCTAGCCCATAAATATGTGCAGTGCGGAAAGAATCAAGGCATGCTATCGCGTCTTGTGCATTTCAACAAAAGCCGGTCGAGGTGGCTGAGCGGTTCTAGGCGTTTCAGTCCGAAACCGCACGGCTGCTACGGTCGCACGTTTGAAATCTGCCTCGGGCATGGATGTATGTGATGTCCTTAGGTTAGTTAGGTTTAAGTAGTTCTAAGTTCTAGGGACCGATGACCTCAGATGTTAAGTCTTATAGTGCTCAGAGCAATTTGAACCATGTCAACAAAGCCAATGATTATTGAAATGTTAAAGAAACACAACTGCGTAGAGGTATACCTCCATTCAGATTATGTTTTATTAGATTTATGGTTCAGGGCATGACATGCCAAATGAATACCTATGATCTAGCACTCACAGAAAGTAAAAAGAAATTAAGAGGAAATAAATATGTAGAGGATTAAATTATATTCTATAGTGGTGTTGAACAACATAAAAGAAACAAGCAAAGGTGTAGAACTACTCCCGCACAAAAAATGGGGAAAAGACATTCAAGATTGTACATACGTAAGTGAAAGAAAGAGTCAGGCTGAACCTGTACACACATGTAAGTGTATATGCACCTGAAGAAGGGAAAAAGAAGAGTCTGAAAGCTTCTATGAAGAACTACAGAAGAGTGATCAGATTATTATGATGGGTGACTTTAATGCCAGAATAAGAAATATTCCAGAAACAAACATTATAGGCCCGTTTGGAGAACAAATATGTAATGAAAATGGAAAATTACTAAGAGATTTTGCCACTTACAACAACTTAAAAATCACAAATTCACTTTTTAAGAAGTATACTTGGGCCAGCAGAGGTCTTAGATCAATAGCTGACGACATTTTAGTAAATGATAAGCTAGCAGGTCAAGTGAGGGATACAAGAGTTTATAGAGGACAAGGCATAGGGTCAGATCATTTCTTACTAATCTCCAGAAAAGATATTTTTACAAAGTGGAAGAAAATAACTAAACAAGTAACCAACTAACAAGATCAGAGCGTTTATAAAGTATACTTGCTTGAAGAGGATAGTATCAGATGCCTGTACCAAAGGAGATTAAATGAAGAACTAGCAAACTTACAAACTAAAGACAGTATAGAAGAAGAATGGCAAACTCTGAAGAATACTGTATACAGAGGAGCAGGAGAAACTCTTGGTAAAAAGAAAAGAATACAGAAAAGAAAAGGCGACAAAATTTGGAATGAGGATATAATGAAAGCTGTCAAAGAAAAACGGGATGCATATATAAAACACTTAAGTTACCCCACTATTGAGAACAAACAATACTATAAGGAGAAAAGAAATAACACTAAATGCGTAGCAAGGAAAGCACACCAGGAACACTGGGATAGGTTTATCTCTAATATCGAACATGATATCCACGAAAAACAAGAAATGGCATATGAGTTTTAAAAACATTAAACACAACAGAAAGAGAGAAGATACCAATAAATAGTATTGAAGAAGAACAGTGGATAAAT
Organism: Schistocerca piceifrons; assembly: GCF_021461385.2. Taxonomy (NCBI): domain Eukaryota; kingdom Metazoa; phylum Arthropoda; class Insecta; order Orthoptera; family Acrididae; genus Schistocerca; species Schistocerca piceifrons. Next base: position 131,555,771 of record NC_060148.1, on the reverse strand, counting down.
CATTACAACAAATTGTGGTATGATTATACAGCACAAGAAACTGAAATTGAAGAACTAAATGAGAAAGGGTTAGATGAAATACAGTCTGACGAATTAACATCTGCACTAACATCACTTAAGAACAGGAAAGCAACAGGAAAAGACGGCATCAATGCTGAATTATTAAAGTATGGAGGAATGCTGCTACAACAACGACTGCTACATCCCCTCAACCAATGTTGGAAGAAGAAGAGTATTCCCAAAGACTGGAAAACAGCTAGAGTGATATCAATTTTTAAAAAACGAGATAAAAGCCTATGCAATAACTACAGAGGAATAAGTTTACTGGACCCAGCATACAAGGTGTATGCCAAGATTTTAAATACAAGACTTAAAAACATAACTGAAGCAGTACTGCATGAGGAACAAAAGGGTTTTGTGAAAAGACGCTCCACAATAGATGCAGCTTTTATTCTACAGCAAATAATAGAAAAACAGAGAGAGTATAATAAAGAAACACACATTGCTTTTATTGACTTTAAGAAAGCTTTTGGCGGTGTCAATAGGCAGAAACTTTGGGATATAATGACGAATCATGGGTATCCAAAACATCTAGTAAATGCGATAAAAAGTATATATCAAGACACAAACATCACTCTAGATCTCAATTGTAAAACAACTAATGAGATACCAACTAACAAAGGGGTACGAGAAGGCTGTTTCATCTCTCCAACTTTGTTCAACATCTACATTAATGAAATAATACATATATCGAAACCAGAATTTCAGAAAGGCATCTACCCAGACAGGAACATTCTTTTAAATAATTTACTGTGTGTTGATGATGCTAGCAGATAAGGAAGATGACCTTCAGAAAGGACTCTACTTGCTAAAACAAATAAGTGCAAAATTTAACATGGGAATTTCAAAAGAAAACACTAAGACAATGGCCTTCGTGGAGAAATATCCAATCAGAACAAAAACAGTGATAGAGCAGAAGATTTTAGAGCAAGTAAATAATTTCAATTATCTCGGATGTGAAATGACATATGGCTACAGCAGAGATATTGAAATTAAGCTTAGTAAATTCAGCTGGGTATGCGGAACAGTTAACAGAAACCTAAAACACAAAACCAGGAAAGACACTCAAATTAAATTTTACAAAGCTGTTGCAGTTCCCACTCTGGTCTATGGAAGTGAGACATGGGTGATTACCAAGAAGCAAGAAAGCCGGATTCAGGCACAAGATATGAAATTCCTTACAGGTGTTAAAGGTTGCACAAGAGAAGACAGGCTAAGAAATCAAGATATTGCAGAAGAACTGCAAATCTTCAGCCTCCATGACAAAATTCGAGATGGAACAAACACCTACAAAGAATGGAGAGTGAGAGACTTCCCTTAAAGGCAAGAAATTATAAGTGCCATGGGAGAAGAGGCAGACGAAGACCCCGACAGATATGGGTACCGTAACAGGCAGTTCCTGCCTAATACCTGAAGAGATGATGATGATAATGAAGACTGCTGGTTCATTAGTTTCATTGTAGTTTACCTATCTTCTCACTCTGAAATCTTTCCTATGATGTGTCATTCAGCATGTGACCAACAATAGCAATTTACAGGGTAAGAAGAAAGGATAAATTTTTTAAACATCTTCCAGCATTGTTAAATGCTATTAATGTGATTAACGAAATGGTCCCAACGCTTAAGACCCCTTAAAAGGGATATTTTGCTTTAACAAGTAATGGAGTAATTTTAGTAATGATGGCCTAACCTACCCATAATACTAGAGACATATCATTTATGTAAATAAGGAACAGGAGTGGCCACAACACTGATCAGTGATGAATACAACCACTTTCCCCCTGGGGGGGGGGGGAGGGGGGAAGAGAACAAAGAGTTATAGGCGTAAAATTTAAGTGATAGCGCTCTAAAGACGAAGCAGCGATATTAATATTTAAAATTTTTCATGAATAGCTAATATATAATTAAATAATATGTAGGTTAAGTACTAAGCGGTTAGGCTAAGCCTAAGTTAATTATATTAAATAATAAAATAATTTTATTGCATGCAAAAAAACTCACATTTACATCAAACTAATACGTCGAGGCTTTTTAGAGCATATCTCTTGATGACGTCACCAATAAATCTTTCTGTTGGCCCGTCGTCCCCTTCAGTTGAAATCTTCACACAAGCTTGTAGCGTTTCCTGACCCATCCTGTTCCTTAATTTTGTCATCACCCTGTTCTTTGTACTAAATGACCTTTCCACACTGTAAGTCGAAACGGGAATGCACAGTACACATTCAACAAGTGTCTGCAGTGCTTCATAGCCAATGTCGCCTCTCAGAATGAGAGAAGGAACATCAGAAGACGTATCGTCTAATTTGTTACTAACAACGTACCTAAAGGAATGCAACTCCTCAATAACAGCGTCGACGTTTGTAAGTCCCAAAATCAAGCACAGTACTTTACAAACATTATCACTAAACTTTAGAAATTTTTTAAAACTTTCAAAATATGCACTTAGTTCTATCACTTTTATTGCCTTCTCATCAAACCTTTGCTCAATTTCATAATCATACATTTGACAAATTTTTCATGCGCTTATCATAGCTTGAATGTGCTCCTCTACGTTCGTGAATAGCGCACCTCTAACTTCTGTTGCGTCCTCCTGCAGTTTTTTAATTTTATTAAGAGTTTCATTTTCTGAACTATGTCCATCGCAGTCACAAAGACAGTCGATGTGTCTTAAATGTTCCAGAGTTCCAGAAACAAGTAGAGGGATTTGCGAAATTTTAAGTGATTGTTTCTGCAAAACTTTACATAAAGTTGAGACTGCATTTAACGTACCGTCTGAAATCACTAAACCTACAATGAAATTGGAATCCATCATTTCTAACAAGATTCCTCCAGCTAAACTTGTTAAATCCGCGCCGTCCTTGTGTATATGTTCACATGCCATTATAATGGACTTGTAGGTTAGGAAAATAGCATGAACAGTAGTTCACCTATACTGCTGTGAAACATATATCTCCTATCGCAAGCTGTTTGCTATTATGAAAGAATTGAGGACGCATTCCTATGTTATTGTTCATTGACAGTAAACGTCTGTAAGTGTTGTACTGTAATCTATATTACATCACACTGCATATATTGATTCTAATGGGACCAATTTGTGTACTGATGAGTATGTGAAATGCTTTTATGGTGTAGTTTTATATTCGCACTTATGGAAGCCTTTTGTGAGATCTTCTGTTATGGTCTGACGTATGCAAGCAAGCCTCGATCCTGTGCACTGTTTGCTAAAAATATCCAGAATGGTGGGTATCATCTGGACAGATTTGCAGTTGTCTTTTGCAGCCACTAGCAGACTCTGGCTCCACAGCTCCATCAACGGCAGATCGTTTTAGACCTTACAATATTCGTATTGTTACGAGTAGAAGAAGGTACTGGCGCTAGAGTACGTCGCATCTATTGGTGTTAGTTATCCTGTCAGCGTGACAGACTGCCATCCTAAGGGGCCTGGGTTCAGTTCCCGGCTGGATCTGGAATTTTTCTCTGCTCAGGGACTGGGTGTTGTCTTCATCATCATTTCATCCCCATCCGGCGCGAAGGTTGGCTAATGTGGCGTCGAATGTAATAAGAGCTGCACCAACGTGGCCGGACCTGCCCCGCAAGGGGCCTCCTGGCCAATGACGCCAAGTGCTCATTGTTAAATATTTCGAGAAACACAGTGTCAAGAGCGTGCCGATAACACCATATTGCAGGCATTACCTGCCACCAGGGACCCCGCAGTGGCCGAGGGCCTTCACTTAACGATGGAGAGCAGTGGCATTTTTATAGAGTTGACAGTTTTGTTGTTGTTTGTTTTCTATCGTATCGGGCTGCTAAGGACCACGAAGGTTTTTATCTCTTCCCTGATTGTGTTTTCCTCTTTTGCCAGTAGATTTTCATTTTGGCTGACTGTGCTCCTTTTCTTTGTTTTGACCATTTGCAGGCAGGACGTGGAACTGGTGTAGTAAGCGAAATAAGGCTTTTAGTAATTTTGACTTTTTCTCTGAATTTCATCAAATGAAATTTCAGCCTCCTGTAAATCCTTTTTAACATGGTTTGCTCATTTTGAATACGATTTTGTTTTTGAAATTGTTGAATGCGTGTAATGATTAAGTCTTCGTGGGTTCATTCTTTCCACTGTAACACCCCACCCATCACTTATCTGGTTTTGGCGTGTGTTCACCCCAGCTAATTGACTAACAGATCAACAGAGAGTGCAAAACTGCCGCAATGTCAGATAACGCAAAGAAAGTAATAAGGCCCTGTGACTCCTGATTGAACTGTGGTGGCAGTGTTGACATTAATTGATTCAGAATTGATCACTTTTAATTAAAAAGGGTGCACATTGATGTTATATTCAGCTATTGAACAGCAGATGCAAATGTTGAACATAAAATTAATTAAGGAAATGACCTGGGATTTCAACTACTTGATTGAAAACAGATGCAGTTGATTAGCACAAATTTATTTTAACTCCCGACCTTCCATCATCACATTACATGACTCTCCTATCAGGCAGTGGTAATAAATTGCGTTTACGTGGAGTAAAGCGCGATAAATCAAAATTAATTCCTATCGACTGACCCAGGCGCAATGTGAAGTGCGAGAAGAATTCCCAGTGGAAACTTTGCCGACATGATCCAACAAATTAATGTGGCTTAATTCAAGCTGGAGCTGGCGCAACATCACCGAATTCAGCGTGGCGGAGCGGCGTCGTTGTGTGGACGTCGGCCGACTTCGTGGTGCTGCAAGGCTGCGCTCGTCTATTCACTCCTAGCTATCTTGCTCAGTACATAGCTGAACCAAAACTTTCTATCTCCAAGCTCAATTGTTCCATTTGCTAAATCCTAAACTGCAGAGATGCTCACTCTTTCTCAGGCAAGCTGAGTCAAGAATGCCACGTCCGCACTCTAGGCAAGCTGGGAATGGAAGACCCCTACGGAGACTTCTTCCAGTCCGCTCTTCACCTCGGTTTCCCCTCCAGCAAAATCACTTACGCCAATTGCAGTGCAAGTCGCGTTAATTATACGTTGCTTCCCAGCGCCGACCAGTGCCTGCTCTGGGAAGTGAACAAATTCCCACAAAATTTCCCTTCCTCTCAACTTCTGCTATTTAGCTCCTCCCAGGCCACCCATCAAGGTTAGCGTCTGCACAAAACACCAATTTTTCCGGAATTCTGACTCCCAGGAGAGTACTTCAAATTCCTCGGTCCTACGTTCCCATCTGTCGCTCTTCACCTGATTTACTTCAGACTCTGCAGACCGTGAATTCAGCGTGAAGTTGCTATAATCACGAACAAGCATATTTTGGCCTCTGTAGACCGCTCCACTGTAGCTGTGTGCGGCTTTCTCGCATGTTTCACTGAAAACGGGACAACGGACATTTATCAACAGGCATACAAGTTCCCCGTGTGGTTCCCGGTACACCAGCATGGGGTCAACCACCCACTCACCGTCACTTATCTTAAGGCAGCTGGAGGCCGTGCCCCTTTACCACTTTCTCAGAGCTTGAGCCGCCCTAAACTGCCTATTGTCGCTTCCCTTCACAGCTCCCCAGCCGCACGCCGCCACCCGGCCACGGTCAACTGAATACTTCCCTGGGATAAACTAGCCTCCAGTAAATCGACGCGTTTCCACAAAGTTTTCATGTCGTGAATTACTTTACATCACCCGACATTAATTATTCCAATACGTCCATACTATACCCTCTACAAGATGCATTGTGCCTTGTCAGTCATTTTTCTTCCCCCCTACTGTTCGCTCAACGTGAGTTGGGTGATCTTTAATGACTTCATGTGAGGTTCATAGTTCTTGCCATCTTACACCAGATGACCAAAAAACATCATTCTCCACTTCCTTATGCTGGTAACAATGTCTTCTGTATGTTAGTACAATTCACAGTTGTGTCTTCGGCGGAATTCTCCGTTTTCTTTGATAGGGCCAAGGATTTTCCTCAAAATTTTCCCATCTTTTACTTCCAGTTTTCGTAGTGGTACTTTCTTCGTCATGTTTAAACATTCTGATGCATACAAAGCTGACGGTCTAATTACGGTGTTATAATGACAAAGTTTTAGGTTTAAAAACAGGCTTTTGCTTTTGTATAAGTCTTTGCACAGATGAAAAGCACCTTCTAGTTTAGAACACCTACTTTCTATAGCTGCATTTTCTGAACCGTCAGGTGTAATTATTTCTCCAAGATATTTAAATTTCTTCGACTGCTTGATTTTCTCTTGATGTATTTCAATATGAGAAGGAGTGTGTTTGATGTTTGTGATGAATTCAGTTTTGTTAAATGCTATTTTTAGGCCAGTCTTAGCAGCAATTCATTGTAGGCTGGACACTTGAACCTTAGCTTCGTCAATATTATTTGCAATGAGTGCCAGATCATCAGCAAAAGCCAAACTGTTTCCACTGAGGCTATTTCTTTTGTGTCCAATTTGAATCCCATAGCCTGGTGGTACGGTTGTTATCCGCTCTCTATCTTTTCCAGGACATAGTTGAAAAGCAATGGAGAGAGCAGGTCACCTTGTCTCACCCCTGAACAGATTCCAAATGGTTCTGATAGTTCGCCTCTGAACTTGGCCTTTGACACTGTGTTATTTAAAGTGGCACTTATCAGATTGATTGTTTTCCTTGTTGTTGTTGTTGTAGTCTTCAGTCCTGAAACTGGTTTGATGCAGCTCTCCATGCTACTCTATCCTGTGCAAGCTTCTTCATCTCCCAGTACCTACTGCAACCTACATCCTTCTGAATCTGCTTAGTGTATTCATCTCTTGGTCTCCCTCTACGATTTTTACCCTCCACGCTGCCCTCCAATACTAAATTGGTGATCCATTGTTTTCCTATCTACACCAAATTCGGCAAGGGTGTTCTTTTTTGTTTCTCAATCAATTGAGTCATACGCTTTTTGAAAGTCGACAAAGGTCACAACAAACGTTTTTGATCTTGATTTGGCATATGATATAACAGATTTCAGGTTATGGATCTGCTCTGCACAGGATCTTGATATCCTGAAACCAGCTTCATATTCGCCCAATTGTTGATCTTAGACTGATTCAGCTCTGTTTAACGACAGTCTGGAAAAGATCTTGTACGTCATTGGTTGCAAAGAGATTCCTCGGTAATTATTCAGATCACACTTATCGCCTTTTTTATTAAGTGGGTGAATAATTGCTACGGTCCAATCTGGAGGTAGAGTTTCAGATTCCCAAATCCTCACTATATCATGGAGATGTTTTATTGCATTATGATCTGCGTATTTCCACATTTC